>NC_056750.1:261189157-261530071 GCF_019279795.1 Protopterus annectens
TTAAACTACGAATAGACCATGAATATTCATGCCGCCATTGGTATAAGTTTACTAAGACATCAATGGCTGTTGGACGGTGGGTGGGGTTTAGGTGGGACTTGCTACTGCGCATCCTGCAAGTTACTACACTAATACAAAGCCATCATTTTGTTAGTTTTTAATACAGTTTGGATTCTTTAGCTTATACTAAGTGTTAATAAACTGGTCTTAAATTGAAATTTGTCTGTAGCTTTTTAGTTTCAATTTTAGGTAGCACAGTCTCTGATTACACTATGGTGTTAAGGGGGAAGGGGGACATGGTTAAAGGAATAATTGTAATGCTTTTATTGCTCTTAACAGAATCACCCTCTGTAACCACTCCCTTGCTCCTAATAACCTGATTATATATAAATAAGTAATGTTTTTGATGTTTTTCATTACACTCAACTAGGATAGCTTGTTTGTGTGTTTCAATAAAGGATATTCCATTTTTAACTGTACTGTGGTCTACCTACTATTTTCTATTTGATTATTTTGTAGCATGTATTTTACAGATTGATTTTTATTAATGAACTAGGTGCTTAGTATAATTCTGGAAGTAAACATCGCACCCTCCACACTGTGAAGTTTCTTCTTGGTTTATATACACACACATTACCTACCAGCTGTGTAGCAATTACATAGGTAATGAATATTCAATACATTAAAGTGAAACGGAAATAGGGGGCACGAACAGATTACACTGTGTGGGAGGTTTGCTGCTCTACATTGGGGAAGGGGTGTTCTACACAATTACTATTTCTAGTGCAATGAGCAAGGAACTATTTCTTGGGCCTTGACAGACTAGGTTGGGAAGACTGACTTTGGTCAGCTCACAATGGCAGCATCTATACTTAAGACACTCAATTTAAGGCAGGCATCTGAAGTCTGATGAGGCCTCTACTTGAAATGTTCAACCTCAGACTATCCCGCATACCACTGTAAAAACATGTCTCTTGTAATTTGTGTGTATACTGATTATGTCTAAATAACTAAATGTGTCTGTAATTTTTCTTTGTGGAGCTTTTCTCCCCGGGCCTCTGCTGAAAAAGGGCCTTTTCGGCTCAGTCAGACACCCCCGGTTAACAAATGTAAAATAAAATAAATAAAATAAATCCCCCCAGGGGATTTACCTGATGCCTGGAGAACAGTCACTGTGACTCCCTTACAGACCTGGACAATTATAAGGGCCATCAGCATTCACCAGCATTATATTATATGCAAAGCCATGGAACACATCATGGCAGAACACATATATGCTGACAGACAAATTAACTAATCAAGATCCCCAGTCAGTTTTGTTAAGGGCTGGTCCTGTCTCCTGAATCTATTAAACTTATTTAAAAAGGTTACACTGGCTGTGGACAGTGGTCACTCAATGTGTATACTGCATATATTAACTTATCCAAGGCTTTTGACACTCACCCCTATGGTAGTCTTACTGGAAATTTAGAGAAACAATGTAAACCACTACATTGGATTGCAAATTGGCTATACAACAGATCTCAAGTTATGAAAGTTGCTGGCAACCTCTCTGAATGTAAAATTTTAACTAATGGAGTACCACAAGGATCAGCTTTGAGCCTTTGCCTGTTTGGCACTTACTTTGCAAACATCCGAGCCAATATTCAAGAAGAGTGGCTAACCAAATTTGCTGACGTCTGTGAGTTGGATGCCATTATCCAATCATCCAGTGATACAAAACAACTCCAACAATGGCTAGAATATACAAACATCTGTTGTAAAGAACAGTCTCAAGCCAAGTGCAAAAAACTGCAGCACAGTAGCATTCAGAAAAAAATGTTCCCACCTCATACGTTATAAATGGTGCTCCTCCTCTGGCAGATATGGCCATAAGAGACCCCAGTACTTGCATGAACAATGGGCTCTCATTTGATCAAGTTTGTACCACAATTAGGAAGTCCTTCTATTTGGCCCAATTGATTTAAGGTCTAATGGTGCAATCCTACCACTATACTCTTCCCTGAGACGCATCATTAAATACAATGCCCCTTTGGCAAACACAAATCAAAGCATACAGCTCAACTGGAAAGGTCCCAAAGATTCTAACCAAGAACATTAAATGCTTTAAATCTTTCAATGATACCACTAGATTAGTGCAGCCCTTTTTATAATCAGTAATCTACTAGCTACTGCTTCTTACTTTTCAAACCATGAAAGACCCACTCCTATTTGACCTCCTATGGGATCTAAAATCTATAAAGTACAGTTTTGTACCTACCATAAATGTAGATGTTCGAGGATCCACATTGCTGCAGTCCTAACTATTGGGTAGTCCGCTGTCCAGTCGGCCCGGATACCAAAGTATTCAGGGCTGACGCCAGTACGTCAGGGTACTACGCCATATCCTCAGTCTTTTCTTGCCCCAGATGTCAGAAGACCCTGAAAGATAAGGCCAAAAACCCAACATACCTGCACCAAAATATATATATATATACAAAATATACAAAAGAATATAACCCCACCTACACAACCACCCCTAAACACAGAGGGGAAGGAGGGAGGGTAAATTGGACTGCAGCAATGTGGATCCTCGAACATCTACATTTATGGTAGGTACAAAACTGTACTATGTTCTTCATTCCACATTGCTGCAGTCCTAACTATTGGGTAGAATCCCAAAGCAGAGGTAAGGGAGGCTGGCAAATCATAAGGAAGCAGGAACTGACAACATGCCTTGCAAAATAGCTGTCCAGCCCTAGACTTAGAGTAGAGAGGAAGGTGATAATGCTTAGAGAAAGTATGCACTGAACTCCAAGTAGCTGCCTCCAAAATATCCTTAGTTGCCACCCCCCTCAGAAATGCTGTTGAAGTGGCAGTAGCCCTAGTGGAATGAGGCCTAATCCCAGCTGGAATCTCCTTACCATGATGGGAATAACAAAATGTAATGCAACACCCAATCCACCTAGAAATAGTTTGTTTTGACACAGGCTTGCCCTGAGAACTCAAAGCAAAAGAAACAAATAACTGCTGAGACTGCCTAAAATCCTTAGTCCTGCTCAAATAATAATAACGCAATTGCCTGTGTACATCTAAAGTTTGCAAAATCTTTTCCCCTTTATTTTGGGGATCTGCATAAAAAGTAGGCAAATGAATAGTTTGGTTTAAAGCCACACTAGAAACCACCTTAGGCATAAAGGAAGGATTAGTACGTAAAGATACTCTATCCTTATGAAAAATCAAAAAAGGCTCCACTGCCATAAGGGCCTGCAACTCAGAAACCCTTCTTGCAGAAGTAATGGCCAACAAAAAAGCAGTCTTCCATGACAAGTATTTCAATTCAGTAGTAGCTCAAGAGTAAGTTTCTCCAACACAAAATTGAGATCCCAAGCAGGGGGGGTCTTATATTCTTTGCCCTCTAAGAAATTGCTTGAACAAAGGATGCACAGCGGTGGGTCACAATCATAGTGAGCTGAAATTGCTGCAGCATGAATCTTAATGGAAGAGAAAGACAAACCTTGTCCAGTAACTCAGTAAGATATTGAAGAGCCACACTCAAATTTGGCTCAGAAATCTCCAAATTGTTTGCTGCACTCCAAAATAAAAATCTCTTCCATTTTTCACACTTTCCTTGTACTAGGTCTCCTGGCTTCCATAATCACATTTAAAACTTGTTGAGGAAGTTGAGACCTGCTGTCTTTCAAAACAGAATATGCCAGGCTGTTAGAAGAGAGTGAAGCTTGACATTGAGCAGGTGACCGTCTCTGAGACAACAGGTGTGGAATCAAGGGTAAAGGCCATGGGGCTTCTTTACCAGACTCCTCAGTAATGGGTACCAGTGCTGCGAGGCCAATCTGGAGCTATTAAAATCATCCTTGGCTTGTCTTGTCTGACCTTTAGAAGCACCTTTGGAAGAAGAGGCAGAGGTGGAAACGCATACACATGAAGATTTTTCCAACTGAAAGAAAGAGCATCCACTTTCCAAGCTGTGTGATGAAACCTCTTTGTGCAAAACTTTGGCAGCTGGTGGTTTAGTGGAGAAGCGAACAGATCTATGTCTGGAGTTCCCCAGGACACTGTCAACTTTTGAAATACATGAAGATCCAGTTTCCACTGTGGGGATCCATGATTTGTCTGCTTAACACATCTGCTAAGGAGTTCTGTGCTCCAGAAACCTTGCCTGAAGAGTTAGTTGCAAGCTGAGTCTCCCATAAAATCATTGCTTGCCTGCACAATGGGTAAGAATGTGTTCCCTTGTTTGTTGATGTACCATATGACAGTTGTGTTGTCTGTTAGAATCAACACCTGCCCTGGAAGAAGTAACTCCTTGAAAGCCATTAATGCAAACTGGACTGCTAACATCTCCTTCATGTTGATATGTAGATGCTGTAGTCTGGCAGGCCACTTGTCTTGTATCCACTTCCCATTTAGATGAGCTCCCAAGCAATGTCTGAGGCATCTGTCGTTAGAATCTGACTCGCCTGGCCGGGTCACAGAGAGTCCCTTGTTTAGGTGACATTCCTGAGCCCACCACAAAAATTCCTTTTGAATGCAAGGTATTATTTGAATGACAGTGTCCAAATCCTGGCAGTGCTGTGTCCATACATTTTTGAGATACCATTGTAGCTTCCTCATATGCAGTTTGGCATTGGGAAGCACCAGAATACAAGATGCCATGAACCCTAAGGCTTGAAGGACTGTCCTTGCAGTCAGCCTGGACTGAAGAGATAGTTGATGGAAGTAACTGGAAAGATTCTTTTGTTTGTCCGGGTTAAAAGGCCATCTGGGCTGCTGTATTCAGTCTCACACCCAGAAAGCACATGTCTTGAGAGGGTACTAGACTGGACTTTATTTCGTTCACAGAATACCCTAGGCATCTTAGCACTGCTATGACATATTCCAAATGCTGTAGAAGGTCTTCCTTTTCTTGAGCCAGAATCAGGCAATCGTCCAAGTAAGGATAGATTTGAATTCCTTTAGCCTGAAGTAAGCTATCACTGGAGCCAGAACCTTTGTGAATACTCTGGGCAGTAGATAAGCCAAAGGGCAATGCAGAGAACTGATAATGAGAATTTCCAGCATACTTTCTGCAACTTAGTCTTATAGGCACATGAAGGTAAGCTTCCTTGAGATCTAAAGTTACCATCCAGTGATCTTTGCCCAGCAGAGGTAAAAGCTGTTGTCAACATTTTGAACTTGGGAATGTCCAGATAAGTGTTGAGGATAGATAAATCCAAAATTGGTCTCCACGTGTTCCCCTTCTTTGGTACTAGGAACAGGCGAGAATAAAATCCTAGGCCTTTCTGGCACAGGAACCGGCTGAATGGCCCCTATTTGGAGTAACAGAGAAATTTGCTTGTGAGCCTCTTGTCTTTGTAGAGGAGGAATGTCTGGCATGCCTTTGAAAGGAGGCAAGGTATGGAAATAAAACCTGTAAACGTGGTGAATGATATCCAGAACCCATCTGTCTTGGGTAATTAAATCCCAATTTTCTTTGAAAAGAGACAGTCTTCCTCCCAACGGTGCTGCCAGGCGAGAATGAACTGGCAGCTGAAAAGGCAGGTCATTGGGTCTGCTTACGAAAGGACTGACCCCTGCCCTCACCAGAAGTCTGAGCAGGGGAACTCCTGTCCTAGGCCTAAAGAACCCTGAGCTCTGCCCCTATAGACTGGGAATCATAAGCAGGATAAGTCCATCCCTTAGCAGGCCAATTTCTACTAAACTGGAGGCTGCACTTGCAAAAATCTTTAACAGTTTGCATAGACTTAGCCTTGTCCTCCATTTTTCAAAACTTCTACAGGCGAACCAAACAACACATCAGACTGCAAAGGAGCATCCAAAATCGTCTTAACATGCTCAGCTAAATTCTGATCTCTCAACCAGGCATGCCTACGAAGAACAGAACCAGTGGCAGCCACCCTGGAGGAGGCCTGCACAGCATCAAAACCACATTGCAAGGAATGTTTACCCACCTGTTCAGACACATGAACTAAATCCTGCAACTCTTTACACTCAATACCTTCCGCCAGAGCATCCACCTTAGATTTCAACTGTGTAAGAAGGTAATTCTGATATTTTAACATATGAAACTGACAATTCAACGCCCTCATGGCTAAAGTGGAAGAAGTATACACTTTCTTTCCCCATCTATCCAAAGCCCTTGCCTCTTTATCAGGAGGGACAGGATTTTTAACAACTGAGGCCTTCACACCTTTAGGCCCCTGAGAGACAGTTTCCGGGTCTGCCCTAGGACTCTTAAAAGATACTTATGAGCTTCAGGCACCCTATAATACCTATCCGGTTTAACTGGGAAGGAGGCAAAGAATCAGGATTCAGGGAAGCCTCTGCAAAACATCTTCCACCACATTCAAAACAGGGGTATAGCTAAAGGCCTATGCTGGGGTAAAACAAGAATTCCCTAAGCCTTTTCCCTGAATCAGAGAAATCTTGACCTTCCCATTTAAAATGCTCCCTCATGGAATGCAGAGTCTCTGAAAATGAAAAATCCTCAGGAGGAGAAGCTGAAGGAGTAGAATCATCCACATCAGAATCAGAATAAGGAGGGTACTCCTGCAAGTCTTCACCAAGACTCAGAAGCCTCGAGCATTGCTCAAAACTCTCAAACTCAGGTTCCACCCTAGGCCTCTTATCAGGAGGGGCATAGAACCCCTTATCATAGTAATCAAATCCTCTGCCATTTTAAGCATATGTTTCTTAGGCAAAGACCCTGAAGCACTAGGAGAAACCCCACTGAAGCAAAACTTGGCCTGCCCTCAAAGAAGCCTTGGAAACAGAAGGGAGGCTCTAACCACCTTAGGAAGAGAGGAAGAACAGCCACCTGAGAAGCCCCTCAGCCTGGCCTACTTCCTGAGAGGATACATCCTGTAACAGTAAAGTCTCTCCTGAGACTCCAAAGAAACACCTGGCAAAACCTCCTAAAGAACCCCTGGGACTGTCGGTTCTTCCACTCTAGGCTTTGCTGTTTTGTTCGTTTTAGCGGCATTTTATAAACGCTTCCCAAACACTAACCTGGCACAGTCTAACCTTCTCTTAATAGTGCGTTTGTTAAATCTAGCACAAGAGCGCATCCAACAACGCTGCTCAGGCCCTAAACAAGGTATACACAAAGTATGGTAATCCCTATGAGGTATCTGTTTCCCACAAGAAATACAGTTATTCACTTTTCTGACATCCGGTTAAATACTGAGGCAAGAAAACCAAAATATTGCCAACTTTGATTCGGTCTGAAACTCTGGCTTCAGACTTTCAGAACGCCAACCTGCACTCGCAAAATTGCTTCTGCATCGGACCATGCGGCAAAAGACTGAGGATTGACCGGCCCAGCCATATACTTTGGTATTCGGGCCGACTGGACAGCGGACTACCCAATAGTTAGGACTGCAGCAATGTGGAATGAAGAACATCAAACAAAACTCACTGGAGAGATATGGTCCTAACGCAAAGTACTACTATACTTACCTTTAAGGCAGGTCTTGATGACCAGATGGCTAGTCACAAATTTACACCAGGGTTATCATGTACACTCTGTTCAGTTTGGGAGGTGACCACTATTAAGTGCTTGTAAAGCATGCCAAGAACTTTTAAGTGTACCTACTTAAAGGTATATATGACCAGACATCTAAAGGTCCCCTTAAATGTTTGCCTAGTACTGTTCCTCTGCCACGGCAGGTGTAAGAGTGTTTCCTTAAGGAAGATAGCTTGATGCCACTGCTGTCCTGACTGCCACTACTGAAGTCCCCACATCGGTCCTTAGTAAGTGCAACCCCAAATTCCAGTACTTCACTGACCATCACTTAATAAACAGTTGCTGAACATTTAACCTCATATTCAATGCCCATGCATGTGCATACCTATTCAAATGTTGGGGTTATATGAAACTAGCCTTACTCCTCCCCTCGGTTCCTGTCACAAGTTGAGGACCTAGCTGTTATCTGAGATTGATGAAGTTAAATTAAAGTTATGCACTCACCATAACTATGCATCTGTGTTGTCCATTTTCATTCTTCCTCAATGAATGGGTCTTGGATCCAACCTTGAATATGACTCAACTGTATTTACAAGACTCTGATCCAATTCTTAAGCTGCTTCCTCTACCCATATTGCTGCAGTCAACCTGCTATACCCTCAGATCAAGTTTACTGCCTTATAAACCCTAGGAGTAATTAATCCTAAGTGTAGTCAAAGTAATGACTAGTAGCAGAAAAGGGACTCAAACCTGGAACAGAAGTTCCACAATAACCACAAGGTCACGCCAAGAGATAATAGGAAGGCGGAAGGTGGGTGGGGAGTTAAAGAATGGAAATGGACAACACAGATGCAGTTATGGTGAGTACCTAACTTTTAATATCAAATGTCTTTTTCATTTGTTCCTCAATGATTGGGACAGAGTTCCCAGTGATGTGGACGATAGGTGGCCCTCATGGAAGGACATTCCAGAGTACTGCAGAACCAAAGGCAGCTTCTGCTCCTACAAGTCAAATCCAATTTGTATTGAAAAATAAAGGTATGAGCATTAGACCAGGTAGCTGCTGCACAAATGTCAACAGAAGCTCTAGACCAAAAAGTGGAAGAGTTAGCCATGGACCTGGTAGACTGATTTAGGAGCCCTGGGTAGGGACAGACTTTGCTGACTATAAACAAAGGAAATGCAATCAGTACACCATTTGGGCAGGGTAATTTTAGAAACTGGTGAGCCTAATTTTTCTGGGAAGGAGACAAATAATTGTTCTGACTTCCTGAAATCTTCAGTCCTGTGGAGGTAAAAACATAGCTGCCTAATCACATCAAAAAGATGAAGCATGTATTCTCCATTGTTAGCAAATTGGGAAAGAAAATAGGCAAATTAATAGCTTGATTAATATTAGTTTTGGATGCTACTTTAGGCAAAAAAGATGGACTGGTCTGTAAAGTAACCCTGTCTTTGTGAAAAATAAGATAAGGAGATTTGGGAGAGAGTCTCGAGTTCAGAAACTTATTTTGCAGACGGTGGCCACCAGAAAAGCTGTTTTCCATGATAAATATTTTAAATCACATTTGGCAGATGGTTCAAAGGGTTTCTGAGTTAATCCTTGGAGCATGACTGTCAAAAATCCCATGGAGTGATGCATCCTTCACTGGGGCCTAAAGTAAGAAAGTACCTATTAGAAAAGCATTACGCAACTTTGAACAGGCTAATGAGGAAGCATTTCCTCCAGAGTGAAAATTAGATATGGCTGCTAACTGCACTTTGATAGTAGAAAAAAGAGATTCTTCTTAAAAAAAATAGATGCTAAAAATTATAGAACTGCATGGTTAGGAGCGGTGAAAAGGTCCAGTTCCCGCTGTAGATCCCAAATAGAGAATCTTTTCCATTTACGTTTGTAAATCTTCCTTGTAGAGGTCTTGTGGGAAGACAGAAATATCGAACGGACTTGGGTGGAAAACCTGGACTGTCTAGCTATCACTGGAAATGGAGAAACTATGTAGTTAACCTGAGGCCTGGAATGTCTGGATGATCCATCCTGTAGGAGTAAGAAAGTACATCTGGACTGGGTTACCGTATACATGGTGGATAATGTAGGTGAGACCAAAGGAAAGGGAGCCACACTTGAGGTCGAGAGGACAATGAGGATAACCGTGGTCTTAAACTGAAGAGCCTTCTGAAAGAATTTAGGAATTAGATGCATCAGGGGATAAGCATAATGGAGACCAGAGGGCCATACGTGCACTAGAGCATTTCTCTGTGACTATCCCGGAGGGGGATTAGGGTAAAGAGCCTGCTGCACTTGTTGTGGGAAGATGCAAAGAAGTTGCAGCAAGGCTGGCCCCAATGACAGAAAATCCTCTCCGTCACTGACTGGTTGAGAGACCACTTTTGAGGCATCAGAATGGCCCTGCTGGGTTTGTCCACTAGAGCACTGGACTTACCTGGTATATGCTTTCCCATAAGAAAGCGGTTAAAGGAGACTGCCTACTGCCACACCCTTATTGCCTCTCCAGAAAAGGGGTAAGATTCTGTTTCCCCTGTTTGTACATGTAGCAAACGACAGACGTACAGTTTGCATCACAAACGTCCCAAGAGGAAGAATGTCCTGGAAGGCCCGCAAAGCTGAGATGACCACCCTCCTCTCTAGGACATTTTTATATGAATTGGTCTCTTCTAGGGACCACATGCCTTGGATAGTCTGTCCCAAGAAATGCCCCCACTCACCCCTGTTGGCAGGCATCTGTAGTTACAGTGGCTACTGGGTGCAGAAGTATAAGGCGGCAACTCTGGAAAACTTAATCAGACTGCATCCACCAATGTGGGTAATCACTGCATACTCAAATGAGTTTGATCGGAAAGGATAACTGATGATGAAAAATTGACCACTGAACAGCTAGGATCCACTGAAGACTGGGCATATAAAACTGGGCTATAGTAACTAAGGTTATGGCAGCTGCCAATGACCGTAGTGTCTGAAGGATAAGTCTAGCCTGTGGAGACCTGCGTGCAATAATTTGTGCCACCTCGCACCTGAGGATTCTTACTCGATGTGGTGGAAGAGAAGCTTAGCACCTATGAACTCCAGGCTCTGAACAGGCTGAAGAGGAGATTTGCAGATGTTGATTTAGATGCTTAGAAATTGACATAACTGGAGCAAGTGATCCCTGGATTTCTCTAGGAGATGCCTGGTTGGGATTGTGTGAAGCTAGTTGTCTAGGTATGGAAACACTTAAAATACTAGCAGTCTCAAGTCAGCTGCTACCACTGCCATACCTTTGGTAAACACCCTGCGGGTGTGGTGTGACCAAAGGGCAGAGGTCTGCACTGAATGACTGGCCCCCAGCCGAAAATGCAGAAATCTTCAGAATCATCTATTCATCTGGCTGTGATAGTACTCTTCCTGAAGATTGATGGAGCACATCCAACCATCCTTTTGTAGTAACGGCAGAATGGAGTGAACTGTGACCATTATGAACTTTGACTTCTTCACAAATTGATTTAGTTTGCTTAGATTCAGAATTGGTTTCAGGTCTCTTTCTTTGGCACTAAAGGATTTGTAATAAGTTTCGATTCTTTTCGGTCTGGTGGGTCCTCCTGGATGACATTTGTCTAGCAGCCTTTGAATTTCTTGAGCTGCTGCCTCTCTCTGACTGGGTGGCATATTGGGAAGCCTTTTTGTTTTGGTAGAAGGAACTGGGAAAATAGTATGAAATAACCTCTGAATATGATTTTTAGCACTCAAGAATCTTTTGTTATTGATGCCAAGGTGTCTGGGTGCAGTGACAAGTGCACCTCTGAGGGAGTTATCCACACGTGAATCCTGAAAAGCACCTTGAGACTTACAGAACCACATTTTCTTGCCTCCTCAAATTCCTGGAGAAGGATCATTGTAGGGTAGAAAAGCACATCTCTATTGCAGACAGAGCCTTTCCATGCTGCTCACTGCAGGAAGTTTTCTTTACAGTAGGGCCAAACAAAAGTGCTCCATCAAAAGGAGAACTGATGAAAGAAGACTTGAAAAAGCTGCACAAGCTGCAATCCAGGCATCGCCGCCTAGGCTATGCCTGACCCTTGCACGCATGAGGTACCCTCAGCAACATGGGAAATTAGCCTCATGGATGCAATGGATGCATTAGAGATGGATAGTGTAGCCAAGAAGACTCTTTATAGTCCCATCCTCCTGACTCATGGAAACATTTGATTGGTTCATTAGTCAGTTCCCACCCAATGTAATCTGTGTCTGTGCCAAGCACACTGAGGACTATACAACAAAGGTCGCTGAAAAAAACCTTGCTCATGAAATCTGTCCAATCTGACTCTCTGTCTGTTGGGGAAGGACAGTGGAGCTTGATTCAAGCCCTCTCCCTGGGCTGTCGCCACAACCATAGCATCATCAACAGCAACTCCCTTGCTTCAGTGTGGCCTGTCTTTAGGTGATGTAAGAAATTCATCAGGATGACAGGAAATGGGTTCTGCAGTATCTGGTTCCTTCCACTCCCAGTGAGAGACTAGACCTATAAGCTCATCTGCCATGGAATTCACCAAAAAGTAGATGGGCCAGAGTCAGATGCTTCCCGAAAAACTGAATCCTCTTGAGAGGGTGTATCAGATGACCATTCACTCTTGTCTGCAAATCTCTAAGATGTCTCCAAAGGAACTGTCACCTGGTGAAGATCTGGGAGACCCCTCCCCTACAACAAAGTCAGTGCCTTCAGTGAGAGACTCCTGAAGGGAGTCCAAGTATCTCCTCTTATACATCATCTTTTGGGATACCTGCTTAGTGGGATGATCTGGAGAGGTATCCAAAGAGAAGGGAAAGTCCTTGAGGGGGACTGTCTGGACACTTGGTGGGGCCATCTTGTCCCTGTGGAATAGGCCTGAGAGGATCAGACCCAAAGGAAGCAGGGATGTAGAATCTGAAGAGGATAGATTAGTTGAATCTCATGGACAAGAAAAGATCCTCTCCACTACCTTGAATGTAGAAGGACTGGGAGATGCCATAGCTGATTGCACCAGAGTCGAAGCTGCCAATGCTACCATGCCTCAACCCTGCCTTGACCTGTGCAAAAAAAAAAGGGGGGGGGGTCCGACCCGAACAGTCCAAGGTCAAAGCTCCAAGGGGCAGGGATGGCTTTAACCACTTTGAAGTGGAACCTAGCCCCCTGAAACTAGCGTTGATGCTTCGGCTCTAAGACTCATCCTGGTCCAAAAGAATCTGAGCCAAACAAGTCAGGGCAGTGGTCAGAGTTGAAAAATCTATCTGCCTTCAGATCAGACACTCTCTGGTCTCTCGGATCTGACGGCTATGAACCCAGTCAGAATGGAGAAGGCGAGATCACTGCATGAGAAGTAGAAGAAAGGCTCACGGATCTAGTGGGAGACTGAGATGGGATATCCCCCATCTGAATCTGAGCTCTGAGGAACTTCCTCATCATCATGTCCACTCAGTTTCTGAAAGGCTCCTAGAGGACTTGGTAGTAACAGTGGGCTGAGACTCTCTCCTAGGGGTTTCTTGGCGGAAGGTAGAATGGAATCAAGGAGAAACAGGCTCTACAGTGAACCCTGGGGACCAGGTTCTTGGAGACTTCATATGAATAACCATTGGATCAGAGTATGGGGTATCCAACTATTTCCATTTCGGATCGGAAGCAGTCAGATCATAGGTAGGTACTAGGCTATCTGCCCTAGGGCATTTATAAGCCTAGCCAGAATGTGTTGGCTTTCGCCACCCTTTTAGACTAGATTCTTGAGCCTCTGTCCAGCAGGGTCATAGAAGTGATACCAGGAGTAAATTTACGATTTCCCATCCACTCATCAAGATTTCTCATGAAGAGGGTCAGCGAGGGGCACTGCCTAACATGAACCAGAATTCTATTCCAGAGCGAGGGAAGCCTCTGGGATATGAATCTATCCCTCCAGCATGTCCTATTTATTGTTGTGCTGAGGTTTAAATCCATGGAATGCGTAGCTCTGATGGATTTGGCTTTCTTGAGGTGGAGCATGTCCATCAATTCCGGGTTAGACATGGCCTTGTACGTCAGACAGAGATCGCCTCTGAGTAGGCGGTAAGCAACTGAGTAGAGCTGGAGTTTCTTTAGTCGAGCTGCATAGGGCATTTGAGGCCCACGATCCTCTTGGTGAGGTACTTTTGAGGTCTCTCCAGCTGTTGCAGATGTCGGGTAAGATACATCCCAAATGGGGCATTGTACTCAATTAAGGGCCTGAGGAGCGATGAGTAGAGGGGCACAATGACCTCTCTTGATCTAGATGTGAACCCTTTTGTGATTAGGTGAGCTACATAGAAGGTTTTTCTAACCACTTTGGCAATGTGATTGTCAAAGAAGAGGTTACCATCTACTTGGGTCCCCAGATCCCTAATTACTTTTTCTGTACTTAGTGGATTATCTCCTATGTGGTAGTTTGTGGGCACTTTGTTTTTCCCAAAGAGGATGAATATGCACTTTTTGGCATTTAGCTTGAGGCCATGGTTCTGACACCAGGTATACATCTCTGCAAGACCCTTCTGAAGGATGCTTGTGTCAGCCGGAGAGTCAATCATGGCTCCCAGCTTGCAATCATCTGCAAACTTGGTCAGCCACAGTCCTCCTGTGCTTGCTTGTACCTCAGAGAAGTATATACCGAACAAGAGGGGTCCCAGGACTGAGCCCTGTGGGATGCCACTTGTAACCGGTTTAGAGTCAGACATGGCACCCGCAACTCTGACAATGTGAGTTCTATCCCTGAGCCAGTTTGCAACCCATCTTGAGACATATGGGTTGATATTTAAGCTGGTGAGCTTATTTATGATGCCAGAGTGGGGAATTATGTCGAAGGCCTTTGCGAAGTCCAGGTAGGCTGTGTGGACTACCTTTCCCTCATCTATGGCTTTGGTAGCTGTTTCAAAAAAGTCAACTAGGTTTAAGAGGCAAGATCTGCCTTTAACAAAGCCGAATTGGGTAGGGTCCAGTGTCTGGAGGTTCCCAATGTCTTTGCTTATGAGATCTATGATGATGTGCTCCACAGCCTAGCAGACCAGGCTAGTCAGGCTTATAGGGCGATAGTTCCCGGGATCCGTTGTGGCGCCACCTTTGTGGAGCGGGATTACTGTTGCTGTACGCCATTCTTTGGGTACATAACCTGTGGTAAGGCTGGGTTGGAACAGTGAGTTTATGTGAGGGTTTAGTTCTTTTTGGCGCTCATGTAAGACCATGATCATGTAAGACGTGATACCATCTGGTCCCATTGATGCTGTGTTTTTACTTTGTAAAGGGCCGTTTTCACCTGTGTGTCTGTGATGTCTGGGGGACTGCATTCTTCTGGGATAGACACTGGCCCTTTTGGGGGAGAAGGGGGGTAAAGTTTGCATTGAACCTGTCCACCAGGATGTTGGCAATGTCAGTGGGTTCAGTGTATTTTGTGCCATTTTGCACCAGCTCAGAACAGATCTGAGAGTTGCCACCCAGATTCTTGACTTAGCTAAAGAAAGCCTTGTGATTATCTTTAGAGTCTTTGGCGATTTTTCTTTCGAAGCTAGCCTTTGATGATTTTATGATGGAGCAATGTTTTTTGCTAATACTGATCAGGGATGCCTTCCCTTTTTGGGATTTTGCCCTATCATGTAATAGTTTCCTCCTTCTGTTGTACAGCTCATTTATGGCCGGGGTCCACCAGACTGGTCTCCTGTTTATGGAGGAATGAGTCTTGGTTTTACCTGGGATGGCATGATCCATGCATTCTTGTAGGTGCTCATAGAGTGCATTTGTAAAGGATTCTGCAGTTTGGGTAGCATTTTCCATTTGCCCGGGGGGTTTGAAACTTTCCACCTCGGTCTTGAGAAGTGTGAAGTTTGCTTTTGAGAGAGTTTTTTTACAGTGCTTTCCTTGGCTGGGGGTGGGGTCGGGATGTGGATGTCCATTGTGATTAGTCTGTAGTCTGATCTTACCAACGAGGGGTTTACCTCTGGTGTGGAACAATGATCCCCCATGTTGGTGATGACCAATATGTTGTCCCCTCTTGTGGGAGTGGTGACCAGTTGTTCCATGGCATTTTGAGTTTATAAACTCAAGGAACTGTTGGGCAAAAGAGTTGGGACTTGAGTAGTTTTCCCAGTCAATGTTTGGGTAGTTGAAATCCTCCAATATCATGGTGTTTGGTGAGATCTTCATATTCTCCAATGTTCTCAGGAATGCAGAGTGGGGGTCCTGAGACAAGGTGGGTGATCTGTAGCAGGCTACAAACTGTAAAGCAGTTTTGCCCACTGTTAGTTGCACATGGATGGTCTCCAATGCCTTGTGCAGTGCCACTAACCTGGAGATGTGGGTATCCTGGATGAAAATGGATACTCCCCCGCCTTTAGTATTTCGGTCCTAGTTCTGGGGCCGAAAAGTATGGTATGAGCTAAATCCTGGTAGTGCTTGGGTGCTCTCTGGAGCCTTGAACCAGGTTTCTGTTACTGCACAGATATCGATTTTCTCCATACTGAGGAGTACCTCGAGTGCGTGCATCTTGAGGTTTAGTATTCTGGCATTGAGTAGCATTACCCTTAGTTTTTTGTTTCTGGTATTGTCTATGGAAGTGGGTTTGTCTTTTGAGCTTTGCCTAAAAACGGCACTATGGGGGTGGCAAGAGCCTTAGCCAGTATTCGAAAGCCCAAGGGTGACAGGTGCAAGCCGTCCCTGGCGAAGCAACGTGGTTTGTCGAGCATGTCATCCCAGGCTGACAGACACTGGATCCCCTTTGAATGACACCAATAGCTTAGCTAATTGTTAAAATTGATCATTTTTGTCTTTATACTGTGGCATCATTCTTGGTAGGGTAAGATGCTACTCAGGGTCAGGGTCATTCTGGCCTGGGCTACATGATCAGAGAGCTCCTCTATGTCTCTTTTCATGTAGTCCAGGGAGGTACGTCTCAGGTCATTCACACCAACATGGACAATGACAGAGTCTTATTTGTACATGCTGTGGAGTGACCTGAGTGCTTGTGTTATGTGGCAGATCCTGGCACCCGACAGGTAGCTTACAGTGACCTTCTCCTTGTTCAGTCTGGTGAGTGGGACGTCAGTGTGCCTGACAATAGAGTCGCCTATTACTAGTGTATTAGGTGCGTTATTTAGCCTTAAGGGCTGCGACTGTGTGTCACACTGACTTTGTGAAGTATGTGATACGTGAATGTTGTTGTGGGGTAGTGGTTGCTTGGATGTCTGCTTTGGAGGTCTCTGCTGCTTTGGCAGATTTTTATTTAGAGCCTCAGAGTATGTTTTGGTGAGTTTGTGTGTCTTGTTTGCTGATGCGATTGGCTGTGCCAGTCTTGGTTTGAGAGAGCTCGGCCACCAGTTTTCATTTGAATAGGTTCTGAAGATAGAGTACTTTACAGAGCCGGTTGGAGACCGCTTACATGAATCTTTCACCTCCAAAGAAGCTTTTGATGATTTTGTTGGGGTTTGAGCCCCTGATGCAGAAGGCGTCAGCAAAACTAATTTATTTCTACAGTCTTAAGGGCCCTGAAATTAAAGGCTGTGCAAGTGAGCAGTCTGTGTTCAGATTTGAAGCTCCGAGGCAACAGACACTCCCTGTGGGCATCAGAGTTAGGGATGTGATGCCCACAGCAAGTGCATCTTTTGAAACCAGTTGGTTTCTCAGCACAGTAAGAAACTTGAAAAATCAATAAACTAGGGAAGAGAGGTGGGTGAAAAAGGAGAAGATAGGAAGTTCTACAGGTAAAAAAAAAATGCTGACTTACTGTCA
Source organism: Protopterus annectens (assembly GCF_019279795.1). Classification (NCBI taxonomy): domain Eukaryota; kingdom Metazoa; phylum Chordata; order Ceratodontiformes; family Protopteridae; genus Protopterus; species Protopterus annectens. The sequence continues at coordinate 261,206,369 of NC_056750.1, forward strand.
GGAAAAACACCCAAAAAAGCTCTGTAAGAAGGATCCACGTCTGTAGAGATTCGGCAACAAACAAGATCTGTAGTACAGCAGGTTGACTATGGCATTACGTGTAGAGGGAGGAGATTGAGAGTCGGATCTGAGAGTCTTGTAAATGCAGATGACTGGGATCAGAGACCCAATCGTTGAGGAAAGAATGAAAAGGACAGTATCAGACAGACTCTTTCCACACAGGTGCCAACCAGTTTACCCTTCCTCTGGAGAAATTCAAAAGTATATCAAGCTTAAAGTCCACTACGGACTTGCCTCTGGCCTGCTTTTCTTTCCCTTCTTCATAGACCACTGAGAAGGATCCCCTTATGGACCAGCTGTTACTTCTGAGAATGTTTCTTTCTTGTTGTGGTGCTTCTTTACTCACAGATATGGTGTTTGATCACTGAAGCAGTTCTTACTGGCAGCATAGTTAGCAGAATCAAATACTGGTATTCATTTAACACATGCTTTGCTGTCTTGATATCATAACACTCACTAGGCTACTGTGTTTCCCCACAGAAAGAAAGGACCTTTCTGCCTACCAATACTGGTTATAAAGGGGAATTATGCCAATTTACATCTGAATAGCGATATTAGGGAGACCCGTGTTGATCGCTGAAGAACGGAATGGGTACTGTTTAATACATTTTGCAGGGAATCATCATCTCCTCAGGTTAGTAAACACCAGAAAAAACTACTACCCAGTTAATTTGTCTGACATCAAGCTTCTATTAATGTGAGTTACCTCATACAGTTGCACTTGGTCCTGAAAACAGTTTGATGCTTGACTGGCATTGGTCCTACTGCTCTCTGTGATTCATCTATACGTCAGTTTGTCAGTGAATATGGTCTACTCCAAAAACATTCGGTTGTCAGCATTTAAGGGTCCTATAAGCTTCCATTACCATTTCTTGCACATCTACATATGTATCACTGTCTTGTTAAATCAGACCATAACTTAGTAGCCTTTTCCTTTAAAACTGGTGGTACTTTCCCCATAAATAGCTCTGTGTTTACCGACTTCACAAAAGCAAACCTTCTTCAGTTACTTGATGACTTTAAATAAATCCTCCTGTAATCTTCCTATGCCTCTGACTTCTACTCCCACTTAAATAGTTGCATTAAAAAGCAGATCCTATCCACAACAAATATAAAGAACAGTTTAAAATCAAACCTCTGTGGTGGAATACCCATATAAATAAATTATATAACAACAAAAGAAAATGCTTAATGCTTATAAGAGGTCTCGTTCTACCTACCTTGAGTAACCTTAAGCAAACAAAAAGCTTAAGTGAGCCATTAGGGAGCTCAAAGTAGAGTATGAACTTAAAATAATCATTAAACCCAAAAATAACTGCAATTTTTTTTTAACTATGTCAAGATGTTAAGATCCAACACCCAAATGTGTTCAGGGGTAGTCCATAACAATACTACACGCTCTGATCCAAAGAAAATAACTACTATCCCAGCTAACAAATTCAGCACAGATTTTTCTCCACCCACAGTTAAAACTATCCCTTTTAATTACATTACTATAGGACAACTTTGCTCAGCCCTTTCAAAAACTAAGAATGCTTCATCCATGGGCCCTGATAACATTCCAGGTTGCCTGATTATCAGTGCCAAATATGGCCTTTCTGAACACCTACTTAACCTCTTTAATCAAAGCCTCTCCACTGGTTACATTCCTGAAGCTTAGACGACAGCTGTTGCAATGCCATTGACACAAAGGTGGTCACTCTGGGACCCAGGTAAGATCCATTAATCTCACTAGCTTCATACGTAAACCTATGGAGTGCATTACTCCAGACCTCAATCTCGACGTTGAAAATCTCAATCCTAGACCCTCAATCTGGCTTAATCAAAGGAAGGTGCTGCCTCTTTAACCTCATTAATTTTGATATTTTTCCGTTATCAGGGCAACAGTTGTAACGCAGAAGCACGCGAACGCAATATCACACATCTGTCAGCCCTGACGCGGCATGTTTGAAAACCAAGAAAGAGACACAGATGTCTGTGCTGCAGTGTTTGCTTTCACAGAAATATCAGAGTGTGTGTGTGTGTGTGTGTGTGTGTGTGTGTGTGTGTGTGTGTGTGTGTGTGTGTGTGTGTGTGTGTGTGTCAGAAGCACGGCAGTTCACCACTACATTATGTTAAGACAGCATGACTGTCAAATACATATAAAAACAGTAGTATCTTCCGTTCGGAGTTAATGCTCCTCTGTAAATAGCAATAATGAAGTATATTAAAAGAACACACAGGAGCAAAGCAATGAAGGAGTATAAAAAACTGTTTCATAGGTTCATAGGTTCATACTAGGCTATCTGCCCGAGGGCATTTATAAGCCTAGCCCATTGTTTTGTGGCTTACGCCACCCCTTTAGTATGGGGAACTATACCCATTATTTTGCTGTGCCTCTGTCGAGCAGTGACACTGAGGTAATTCCTGGGGTATATCTGCGATCTCCCATCCATTGGTCAAGATTTCTCTTGAACAAGGCCAGCGAGGTGCTCTGCCTCACATGTACCGGGATTTTGTTCCACAGCATAGGGAGTCTTTGGGTGATGAATCTATCCCTCCAGCACGTCCTATTAATAGCCGTGTCGAGGTTTAAGTCTCCCGCCCTTGTGGCTCTGATGGATCTAGATTTTTTGAGGTGAAGCATATTCACAAATCCACTCGTTGTTGAAATAATCCAAGTCTTTCGAATAAAAGGTTATAGATGAGTTTATTAATGCATTGCAGGTTAGCGCTTTCGCTGTTAAGCTTCTTCAGACCTTATACAATGGACTATCCAACTGACAAGTTTATATACAAAAAAAGGCGCCAAATTCAAAAACCTAGAACACACCTATCTCATTAATTATTCAGTTTGTGTGTCATAAACATCAAAAAACTCTATTTAAAAATTAAAATACAACACCAACTCTATAGTCATTTTAAAAAACAAAAATAACCTATTCAATTCATACATACTATTAGTAGACATAATAATATGCAAGAATTAATATATCTGTATAGTCAAAAATTAATATATGTGTATGTACCAAAAATATATATAATAGAAGTACATACATATACATATTATAAAAGGCAGTAATTACTGTACATTTAAAAAGGATAAAACATTTTCTAATATTTAACTAGTAAGTACAACTAGAGCACGTCTTCATAACTGGATCATTAATGGATCATTAAACTTAGAGCTGATATGTCACCAGGACTTAATGGTAAAGTTCCTCTGAAACCATTATTGAAACTAAGAAGTTTAAAACATAAAAAATAAAAAATAAATGCATATATTATGAAGACGTGCTCTAGTTGTACTCACTAGTTAAATATTAGAAAATTTTTTATCCTTTTTAAATGTACAGTAATTACTGCCTTTTATAATATGTATACGTATGTACTTCTATTATATATATTTTTGGTACATACACATATTAATTTTTGACTATACAGATATATTAATTCTTGCATATTATTATGTCTACTAATAGTATGTATGAATTGAATAGGTTATTTTTGTTTTTTAAAATGACTATAGAGTTGGTGTTGTATTTTAATTTTTAAATAGAGTTTTTTTATGTTTATGACACACAAACTGAATAATTAATGAGATAGGTGTGTTCTAGGTTTTGTATATAAACTTGTCAGTTAGATAGTCCATTGTATAAGGTCTGAAGAAGCTTAACAGCGAAAGCGCTAACCTGCAATGCATTAATAAACTCATCTATAACCTTTTATTCGAAAGACTTGGATTATTTCAACAACGAGTGGATTCGTCAAATACATATGATTTCTTAAGTGAATCAAGCAGTTATCCGACTACAAGTCAGTATGACAAGTATGGCAGAGAACAAAGTTAGAATGCATAGCATGCCCCTTGGATCAGATTAAGGAAATTTTGGTAATTTTCAGCCCAGTACTTCTCTATAAGGTACATTACTATTTCCTTTAGCTCAGCATAGTCCAGTGACATTTCTAACTGATGCTTCGCCTCCGGGATCCTTATAACCTCACCTTCTGTGGGAGGACATCTTGCCTTCTTCCACATGCAGTAATCTCTTTTCAGAAGCTAAAAACAAAAGTAAACAAGAGTTTCATCTCTTCTACAAAGCAAATCTTTGTGCAACCCAAAGCTGTCAGGAAGTAAGATGGTGAGAGAATGAACTGAATTTTTGAGATGTAATCACAAATGGCTTGCGACTCCTCTTAAAACGAGTCTGCTGCATGCTGAAAAGTACCCACTTAAGGATTAGCTGCAAAATCATTGCGAGTGCGTTGTAACATTCCAAGTGCTCTTAATTAGAAGTTATGTACTCACCATAACGTTCCACCGGAGTAGGTAGTTCATTTGTCTGCAACCTGTGGGTTACGGATCCGATATCGGAGCCCGCAACATTTCAAGCTAATGGATCCGCTCCTAGCTCCTCCCTTCACCCATAATCCCCTGCTAACCCTCCATGACCTCAGATCGAGTTTGCCTCTCAATATATATCCAACAAAGGATATCTAACAACTAGTAGATCCGAAGAAGGTCGGGGGGGGATGGTTGCAGACAAATGAACTACCTACTCAGATGGAACGTTATGGTGAGTACATAACTTCTAAATCTGAAGTAGGATGTTCAATTGTCAGCAACCTGTGGGACAGAGTCCCCAGCTACCTGCACCCTGGGTGGCCATCATGGAAGGATATTACAAGCACCGTGAGAGCCAAAGGATGCTCTCCCTCTAGAAAGCAGGTCTAGCTTGTAGTGGTTGATAAAGGTATGAGATGAAGCCCAAGTGGCTGCAGAACAAATATCATCCAAAGGAACTCTAGACTTGAAAGCCGCAGAAGTAGAAATGAAGCGGGTGAAATGAGCACGAACTCCTTCTGGTGTGGGTCTACCCGAGGCTTGATAAGCCAGTAGGATACATTGGGAAATCCAGCGAGATAAAGATACTTTAGAGATAGCTTTCCCCAAGTTAAATTTGGCAAAGGAAACGAACAGCTGGTCAGATTGTCTATGGCCAGCTGTCCTATGAGTATAAAAATGAAGCTGCCTATGAACATCCAATGAGTGCAGCTTGTACTCTCCCTTATTTTGATATTTAGGGAAGAAAACCGGTAAATTTATGGATTGATTTATGTTGGTTTCTGATGCTATCTTGGGAAGAAAGGAGGGATTGATCCTGAGGTACACTCTATCTGGGTGAAAAATCAGGTATGGAGGCTTCACAGAAAGAGCCTGAAGTTCCGACACTCTTTTCGCTGAAGTAATGGCTACAAGGAATGCTGTTTTCCATGACAAGAATTTGAGATCCACTGAAGCAGTGGGTTCAAAGGGTGGAGCAGTCAAGGCTTGAAGAACTAAAGTAAGATCCCAGGGGGGTACGGCTTCTTTTACAGGGGGTCTAAGTAAAAAGGTACCCTTGAGAAAGGTTTTACACAATTTGGCTGACATCAAGGGCCCTGTATCATGTCCCACATGATAATGAGATATGGCTGCCAATTGCACTTTGACAGTTGAACAACTAGCGCCTTCCTGAAAGAGTTCAGTTAGGAAGTCTAAAATGGATGGAAGAGGAGCCGTAAAGGGATCTAGATCGTGGTGCTCCGCCCAGATGGAAAAACGTTTCCATTTACTGTGATACACTTTCCTGGTGGAGGGCTTATGCGCTGCCACGAGGATGGCTTTGACTGGTGAAGAGGTACCGGGAGTCCTGACTAGGAGTGGAACTGGAGCAACCAAACTGTCAGTTTCAGATTGTCCAGGTTTGGAGTTGGCAAGTCCAACGGATGGGAGATGAGATCCGGAATGGGATCTAGAATCCAAGGGTGATTCACAAGGTGAGACCACAGGTAAGGGAACCAAATTTGTCGAGGCCAGAATGGGGCAATAAGAATCATCTTGCTCCCCAACCGCGAGGCTTTCTGTAAGTTGTATCATCATTGGCAGAGGAGGATAGGCATAGAGTAGACCGGGTGGCCAAGCATGCACCAGAGCGTCTCTTGGAGTTTCCCCTGGAGGGGGGATTAGAGCGAAGAAATTGTCGCATTTGGTGTTTGATGGAGATGCAAAAAGATCGCAGCAGGGTTGCCCATGTTGCGAATATCTGCTTCGCTACTAGAGGATTGAGAGACCACTCGTATGGGGTAAGAAGGGTGCGGCTGAGCTTGTCCGCTCGGATGTTGGTCCTCCCCGGAATGTGCATTGCAATCAGAAAGCGGTTGGTGGAGATCGCCCATTCCCACACTCTCATGGCTTCGCGGCAAAGAGGATAAGATCTGGTTCCCCCCTGTTTGTTGATATACCAGACCACTGACATGTTGTCCGACTGAATTGCAATCGTTCCTGCGGGGAGGAAGCTCTGAAGTGCTTGCAACGCCAACAGCACCGCTCTCATCTCCAGAACGTTGATATGCAGGGAGGTCTCTGTATCGTTCCACGTGCCTTGGACTGTCCTGCCTGAATAATGCCCCCCCACCCGAGGCGGGAAGCATCCGTGGTCACCGTGGCGATAGGGGGAGAGGTGCAGAAGGGACGGCCCGTATGGAAGTTCGATGCTTGGAGCCACCATAGTAGCGCCCTCCTGCAAGCCTTGCTGATAGCAATGGGATGGTGGAGAGGAAGGGATAGGAAGGACCATTGCACTAACAGAGTCCATTGCAGTACTCGCATGTTCAAACGGGCGCATGGAAGGAGTGTAATCGCTGCCGCCATGGAGCCTAGTGCCCTCAGGACCAATTCCGCTGGTGAAGCCTCTGAATGAAGGATAGCCCGCACATGAAGTTGTAGGTTCCTGATTTTCTCGGAAGTTAGGAAGGCTCGCAAACCTCTGGTGTCTATTCTGGCACCTATGAATTCTATGATCTGCGTCGGAGCCAGTAGAGATTTGCCGACATTGATAGTAATGCCTAGTTGTGGGGCTAGATGGAGAAAGAAGTCTCTGGCCGAGCAAAGTAGATGCCTTGTTGGTGCGGTCAGGAGCCACTCGTCCAGGTACGGAAAGACCTGAATTCCCTGGAGTCTCAGGTGGGCCGCAATCACTGCTAACACTTTGGTGAACACCCTGGGGGCTGTGGTGAGGCCAAAGGGAAGGACCCTGAACTGGTAGTGACTGGCCCCCAGCCGGAAGCGAAGGAACCTCCTGGATCGTTTGTCCATTAAGATGTGGTAATACGCATCCTTGAGGTCTATAGAGCACATCCAATCGTTTTCCCCCAAAAGGGGGAGGATAGATTGAAGAGTGACCATTCGGAATTTTTCCTTGGTTACTGACAGGTTCAAGCGGGCAAGGTCTACGATGGGTCTCAGGTCCCCGTCTTTTTGGCACCAAAAAGAACCTGGAGTAGAACCCTAATCCGAGCTGGTCTTGGGGGATGGGCTGGATGGCTCTTTTTCTTAGCAGCTGCTGTATTTCTACGGCTGCGGCCTCCCTCTGATCGGGTGGTACATCGGGGAGGTTCTTGGATTGGGGGACATGAAGTATTGGTATTTTGTACCCTCTGGATATGATCGGCACCCAGCGGTCTGTTGTGATGGACTCCCATGCCGCTAGGTGTTTCGAAAAACGCCCCCGACTGCCTCCAGAGTGGAGCAGCCGGGGAACCCCTCAGGGCTGCTGCGCGGGCTGCTCAGAGAAAGGTTCTCTGGACCCAAAGTTTCTCAGAGCCCCTCTGCCCCTGGGGCGACATCCTCCCTGTCCACCTCTGCCACGGTAGGACTGGTTGTCCGGAGCTGGTTGGGAATGTTGTGATTTCCGGAACCACATCTTCTTCTCACCCTTTTGGTTCCTTGAAAAGGACCGCTGGGGAGCAGAGAAGCGGACTCCGACGGCAGACAACGTCTTCCCGTCCTTCACGCTCTGGACAAGTGTCTCTCGAACTGTTTTGCCAAATAGGGCAGAACCATCAAAAGGGGCGTTCGCGAAGGATGCTTTAAAGGGCTCCGTAAAGTCGCAATGACGGAGCCAGGCCTGACGTCTCATGACTAGGCCTGCTCCGCTAGCCCTAGCGGCTCCCTCTGTGGCGTGGGACAACAGCCGCATAGAGGTGTTTGAAATAGATCTCAGAGTGGCCATTCGGGTGGAGTACAATTGTTTATCCTCCTCCGACATGGACTCAGGGGGGGATGCAGCGTATTCTTTGATAAGATCCCGCTGCATCCTGATGACATGTGCCATATAGTTCAGAGACCTTACTGAAAAGGTCGCTGAACTAAAGACTCGTTTCCCTAAGCGATCCATCAAACGGGACTCTGCTCGGTGGATGGACTGAGGGACTCTCCTGAGCCAATTCCCTCTTTGTGGCTGCTGCAGTCAACATGGCATCTACAGGGGGGCCCTTAATCCAATGTGATCGGTCTGAGGGGGGGGGGGCTAAGAATCCTATCCGGTCGCTTCGGTATTGGCTCCACGGTGTCCGGATCCTTCCACGCCCTGGTGGTAATGAGGTCCACCAGGGGGTCAGCTGGAGGGGACACCCAAGAGGTAGACGGGCCTGCCTCGAATGCCTCCAGAAACACGGACTCGTCAGAGGAAGACTTAGGGGCAGACCACCCACCTCTGATTCTCAGCATCTCCATGATGTCTCCAAAGGAGACATCCTCAGGGGGCGATCTTGGGGAGCCTTCCCCTTCCTCCAAGTCCGTGTCCTCGGTTAAAGACTCAGGGGAGTCCACGTGCCTCCTTTTGCACTTATGCTTGCGGGGAGCTTCCTCGGGGGGACTGTCCGAGGAGGCCTCGCCAGCAACATCTTGTTCCAATGGAACTATCTGTGACATCGAAGCAGGCTGTCCCTTTGGCCAGGAGATGGAAGCCTGGCCCAGCAGAAAGGGAGTGCAGGGAGGAGTCGATGCAAGGACCGGGGGTCCGGATGCTCTCAACAGAGCCCTCTCCACAACATCGAAGGCCGAGGGAGAGCCACTCTCCAATGGAACCAAAAGTCGGCTCCCACTCGGATCCGATGAAGGGATCGGAGCCGGCGCCGAGACCGTCGGATCAGAGGGACCAGTGTGCTCCGACCTGGACGGAGCCGAAGGCACACTGAATCCCCCGGATCCGAAGCCCGGACCACGGCTCCGAGAGGTCGGATCCGACAGGCTCGAGGGCAGGGTCGGATCCGAAGTACCAAGTACCGTCGGCGCCGACCCACCCCCGGCTCCAAGGCTGCTCGGCTCAGAGCGCTCCGAACCCGGGTAGCGGGTCGGAGAAGGAGCAATTGGGTGGAAAAAAGGTGTTGAGCTCCCCCCCTGAGGGGGGGGGAGGCAAGAGCACTCCCATCTGCAGCTGGGCCTGGATGAATCTTCGCATCATCCGATCCAAGTCTGCATCTGATAAACTGAAGGTAGATCTTGAGGAGGCCACAGAGGCAGGCCTGGAATGCCGCCTCGATGACCTTGATGGAGATCGGGTCTCCTCCTCCTCGGGCCCCGGGGAGAAACAAGGGGATCGGAGCAGAGGAGGAGGAGACCTAGAAGCAGTGGAGGGAGAAGCCCGCTTAGCTGGCGGGGCCGAAACGGAGGTCTCGGCCCGCCGCTTGTTGTGCTTCTCCCTCCGTTTCTCCCTCCTGGCCTCCCTGTCCTCCGACACTTTAGCGGGAGTTTGAGTCCCGGACGGAGGCAGGGGGGCAGGAGTGGCAGCTACCACAGGCTGTGGTGGAGCCACGGGAGCAGCAGAGGTAGCGGAGGCCGAAGCCGAATCCGGGGGTAAAAGTCCCGCCAGGACCAGCTTCGACCTCCGCTCTTTCAGTGCCCTGGGGTTGAACGCTGCACAGATGGTACAGCCCGAGGTGAGGTGTTCAATCCCAAGGCACCGAACGCACTGAGTGTGGCCATCAGCCGGGGAGAGCTTATGGCCACACTCGGTACATTTAGAAAATATGGCTTTTGGGGCCTCAGCCATTCCTTTTTTTTTTTTTAAACTAAAAAAGAAAAGCAACTACACACACACACAGGCCCCAAAAGACACGCAACACACACTCACACACTAGCGACCAGCGAAGGGAGGATACTAATTAAAAAAATAAGGAACCTAACTCAGACACACTTTAAAAGTATTAATTTAAACTAAAAAAGAAATTCCTGACAAAAAGTACTTAGAAAAAGGTAACTTTTTCTTCACTTATCTGACGAGCTCAACAAGGATCCAGCCATCCACAAGTGCGGCAAACTAGATCTGAGGTCATGGAGGGTTAGCAGGGGATTATGGGTGAAGGGAGGAGCTAGGAGCTCGGATCCATTAGCTTGAAACAAGTTGCCGGCTCGGATCCTATATCGGATCCGTAACCCACAGGTTGCTGACAAATGAACATCCTACTTCAGATCAAGTGTTGCCCCGATAACGGAAAAGTACCTTAATTTCTTTGAAAAAGTAACTGAAGCAGTGGATAGCGATTATAAAAGGCTTTTGACAACAGTCTCTATACAGGCATTGACAGACAAGTAAATACGAATATAAATCCTTATATTGTGCGATGTACAGCTAACTGGTTGTCTGACAGAACCCATGTGGTTAGAGTAACAGGTGCCTGCCTGTTCTAAAAGTAAAAAGTTACCAATGGTGTACCACAGGACTCAGTTTTGGGCCCTCTCCTATTTGGCATATATTTTTCAGACCTTCAGGCCAGCACTTCTGGCCTGTGGTGGGCTTTGTAGATGAATGTAAATTGGATGTTATTCAATCTTCAACTGACTCAAAATTGCTCCATAACAGCTTAGATAATGATAATGACGGATGCAATGACAATGGTCTCGAACTAAATGCAAAAAAAAACATAGTTCATTTTGGTAAACAAAACACCGCGCTGGTGGTGCTGCGGTAGCGTTGTCGCCTCACAGTAAGATGCTGTCCGGTTCGATTCTCAGCTAGAGCGTCTTCTGCGTGGAGACATACATGAATGGGCGTACCTTCGTTGAAGGCTGTGCGTCAGGGCTAGTAACTCGGCACGTAAAAATCAACTACCAATCATTAGCGGACCGGAGTTCCGCTGCGGCGACCCCTAACCGGGAAAAGCCAAAAGACACAACAACATTTTGGTAAACAAAACAGTTTCACTAACCATATAGTAGATGCACCCCATCCAATCAGACACTGTTGTACGGGATCTAGATACTGTTGATAATTCCTTATCATGTCTCAAAAGTGGTTCAGAAAGCCAGATTGGATTTTCTGACTCATCTAATTTCCAAAGGTATCTCCATTGCATCCAAAAAGACTTAACTCCCCTTTACTCATATCTAAATCAGATCCATTATTGTATATAATGCACCTTTTGGCACGTATTTATCTAAACAAATACAACTTGAGAGACCTTAGGGATTCATCACTAAAGATAAGTGGTCTCAAATATCTTAGTTATCAGGAGACACTGGCAGCCCTCTCTGTATTCAGTCTCTTACAGACTCCTCTATAGAGATTTATGTCTCCACTTTCTTGCCGTGAAAGATACAACCCTATTTGAGCTCCTACTCCTTTGCAGAACTAATGGTAACATCAAATACACGGTTAAAGGAACTAAACCTCCATCAGCAGATAAAACGACATGTTGGCATGAGATTCATACCCCACTGTATCTCTCACCCCTGGAACCTAAATCTAGATAACTGGATGAGCAGCCTCAAGTTCTCTCCCAGTCCTTCCTGTCAACGTTGAGGCTAGAGGGAAATTCTGAAGTAGAGGTATTTGGTTAGGCTTCAAATGGTCTGCAGACTGAATGCCTAGTGCTCAACTATGAACCTACTATAGTTATTTCATTAAGGTGTACTGGTAAGCTAAGTTGTGACAGAATAATCCAAGGCTCTGGTCTTCCTTTCTGCGTCTGACCTATCAGTATATCCTGTCTTACATCTTTTTTTTTTTTTTTTTTAAACCTTTATTATCACTTATGACATAGGAAAATTTACATTTATATAAAAGTAAATCAAACAGTATTAAGTTCATGTTTACAAACATTATGCTTCACATATATTATTGTACATCATATAACCTAAGCAACATTACATAAATTATTCAACTCCTGTCCCCCTTTTTTTTTTAAAACAAGAAACACCTTTATTAAACCATCACTTACAACATAGGCCATCATACATTTACCACACCAATGCAATCCTAGTTGCAAGCATTTAACACCACAAACCATACTGATACTCACAGTTGCAAACATTACACATCAATTATAATCTACCCAATTATTTTCAGTCAGACATTACATAGCTCATTTAAGGCCTGCCTTCTTTTAAGCCTCATTCCTCCCCGTATTTACTGTTCCCCCAACTCCCATTTTTTTTCCTATGCAGTTTGATCCTACCCTTTTCTAAAGATCTCAATTCCAGTTTTATCTCTGTTACTATATTCACTACTTCTGGTATAGCGGATTTAGATTTTGATATCCATTTTCTAGTAATTGCTTTTTTAGCAGCCACCAAAATTAGACTCAACAAGGCCTCACTATGTCTAGGCAATTCCAATTCTGTATCATAGCTCAAAAAAATCTCCCTCATCACACCAATCTGGTCGCCTAGCATCTCCAAAAGTGCATCCCGCATGGAATCCTTAAACTCCGTCAACTCACCGCAATCCTAGAGAATATGTTCCCAATTAACATTTTCTTCCCTGTCACACCTCTAACATTTGCTGTCTACCCGAGGAAAAATTCTCTGGAATCAACTTTGGGTATAAAAAATATCTATGTAAACATTTCCAAGCAAATAATCTTAAATTTACTAAATTGTGTCGCACATTTGGGAGACATACATATATCCTCCCATTGTTTCTTTGTGAATTGCTTATCCAGTCTCTCTTCCCAATTCTTTCTAACCTCCTCCGATTGATTCTTACAGTTGTCATGCAATATTTTACATGCTCTACTAATTATTCCATTTTAATAGCAGTTTCTGTTGTAGATTCTACTAAACTCTACCAGTGCTGGTCTTTCATTCAGGACACCCCCCCCCCATGTCTTTCTCTTTGCCTATACTCTGATATTGATCCTTGATAAGGAAGGAAATCTGTAACCTGCAGTCAAAATAAATTCTTGGCATCTTCCCAATCATCTTTCCCTCTCTAGTTATTTGATCCCAATACCTTGGTTACTTTGCCAGTTTTCACCAATAAATTCCAGCCCCCTATTGTCTAGACCCCTAACTGCAGTCAGCCCTATCGGCAGAACCTCCTTTCTCCATTCCCTTGATGACTTAGTTCTTAGGATATAATTTAATGTATTTATTTATTTATTTTATTTAACATTTGTTGACTGGGAAAGCCAGACTAGGACAGAGCTTATTTTCCGTGGAGACCCAGGGAGAGATGCTCCAGATGCATGTCTTTGGAACGCAGGAGGAAACCGGAGCACCTGAAGGAAACCCATACAAATGCAGGGAAGACATGCAGACTCCACACAGAAAGCACCCCAGATGAGACTCAAACTGGAGAACCTCTAGCTGTGAGGCTAAAACGTTAACCTCTGCACCACTGTGCCACCCTTAAACTACCATGCTGCTTTATATCTTGTTCTAACAGAAATTATGTTTACTTTGGTCATGGTGACCTCCGATGTTCACTCATTGCTTTTTCTTCCTGCATTGCAGACTAGTCTCCAAAGTGTATTTTACAGCCAGAATTCTCCCATACGGTGATGTTTTTTGCAATAGAGGAAGATGTGCAAAACCATTTAGCATCTAAATTTGCTTTCTGCAACCATCATGACCACCATTAAATAAGACAAAAAATTCCTAATTTTTCCTTTAACTCTTCCACAGACTGAACTTTGGAAAGGATCAAGGAACATGTGTAGATCAAAAAGCCAAAATACATTTTAAGAGAACTTCACAAGATGTGAACCTCTTCAATGTAGCATCTCAGACAGACTAGATTCTTAGGCAGTCCTTCACTGATGCTTCCTATATCAGCATTTGCATATCTTTTATATAATATAAAGTGTAACAGGTCCTGCTAAGGAAAGGCAGGCATATTTATATTATGAGGACTCCAGTAATGGTCACATTAGGTAGGAGTTTTGATATCTTGCTTCACAGTCTTCAAGAACACTTCCTTGACTAGTAGTTGAACATTTATGATAAATGTCGTTAGTTAGGAGACCTTTCCTGTTCCTTAAGCGTAAGCCTGCTGGAGGTCTGAGAACATCTAGATAAATGCTGTTAGTCTCTACGCTTTTTGATATTTATGCATATACTTTGAAGACAATACTGACGTTTTACAGTATGGGTGTTTCTACATTGAAAACTCCACCACATATTCTATCTTAAAGATTTTCTTTCATAGGATATGTTAAATCGTGACATTACAGTCTTCTGCAGTCTAGAGAGAATCTACAAAACTCCAACTAACTGGAGGTGGGGCTTGCAGTAGTCTGTGAATCTAGGGCACTGAACCACCAGAAGAAGTGAATGCTCAATTATGTTCTTTGTGGGTAGCAAAATACTTCAGAAAAGGGTCATCAGCGCATGGGGCAAATGCACGGCTCACCAATCGTAGAATACAAGGCAAAAAAACACAGAGCCAGCATACAGTATTCCAAATTTTGTTGTAATGAAAATTAAATCATTACAAGAGAGAAAACAAACCGGTTTCGGCAGGAACAAACACAGCCTTCCTCAGTGTTACTTACATACATAGTGGTGAACAAGGATATTTATACACACATATACTCATTATTAATTAATTAAGTTCAATCAAAGATTTTCATTGAGACCAGCTGGGAATAATCCCCCCAGTTTGATTATCCACTTTTTTTCTTTGGTGTTCAGAATGGAGTGTAATCCAGTTTTGTTGTGCTTATTGCCAACAATTTTGTCAATTATGATAAAGGTGAATTTAGCAGAAGCATGTACTAGATGGTGTTTATATAAGGCATTATTCTGCCTCTTATTTTTGATGTTGCTAATATGTTCTGAAATCCTGATTTTAAGTGGTCTGGATGTTTGTCCTACATAAAATGAACCACAATGGCAGGTGGCTAAATAAATGACCCAGTCAGTACTGCAGTTTGCAAAAAACCTGAGATCATAAACTACTGGACAGTTTCTGCTTGAGAATTGTTTGGACTTATTGATCTTGTCACAGTTTATACAATGTCCACAAGGGTAGCAACCTGTCAATGGGTCCCCTGTCAGTGTTGTTTGAATGAGATTAGAGTCATCATGCCTATATCCATGTTTGAAGTGGTTAAAGAAAAAACCCAAATTCTTTCCCTTACGAAAGGAAAAAAGGCATTTATCTGGTATAAGACTGGTTATATCTGGGTCATATTTGAGAATGTTCCAGTGTCTGTGCACACTATCAATCAGATAGTTAGAATTTCTGGCATACGTGGTCGTGAATCTTAGAATGGGGTCTCTATTCCGTTTGTGCTTGTTGTATTTCAATAGGTTATCTCTATCAAAGGAATCAACCATATTGCTGGCAGCTAGGACATAGCCCATGCCATAACCCCTGGATTTGAATCTATTGGTAAGGTCTCTCCTGTGAATCTGAAAAGAGGAATCATTGGAACAAATGCGTTTGGTTCTGATGAATTGAGATTTTGGAATGTTACGTATAACATGTGGGGGGTGAAAACTGGAGGCATGAAGGATAGTGTTGTACTCGGGATGTTTTCTGAAAACCTCAGTGGATAAGGTGTTGTCAGCTAACTTGGTAACAGCAACATCCAAAAAAGTGATGTATTGACGATCATACTGGACAGTGAATTCCAGTCCCCAGATGTTGTTGTTTAAATATGTGAGGAATTCATGTAACGTGTGTTTCACCCGTCCAAACCAACCAGCAATCATCAAGGTAGCGTCTCCAGATGTCAATGTATGGTAAAAATATGTTATTGATGGAATCATAAATAATATGGTGTTCCACGAAAGCCATGAAGAGATCCGCATAAATGGGGGCAAAAGTTGCCCCCATAACTGTCCCCTTGACCTGCCAGTAACATTTGTCTAAATAAGAAAAAACATTGCTGGTGAGGACCAATCCGGCTAGCTCTATCAAAAAGTAATTGAAATCAGATGGATATAAATCAGCTTTGTTCAACCAGAAAGCCAGGGCCTCAAGTCCAGATTGGTGTGGGATGTTGGTATATAGAGCACAAACATCCAGAGTACACAGTAACCAATTTTCCTCAAACTGACTGTCCGAAACAATCTGAAGGAAACTGGTGGTGTCATGTAATCTTGATCGTATCATGCCCAATAAAGGTTTAAGATGTTTTGTAAGAAACATAGAAAGGGGTTCTGTAATGTAGCCCCTTCTGGAAACAATTGGTCTACCTGGAGGATTTAGGGGATCCGTGTGGATCTTGGGCAAGAAGTAAATATATTGAGTAGATGGATCCTTGACAATGAGTTGTTGTGCAATGTCATTGGTTATGATACATTCATCTCTGGCCCAGTGTATAAATTCCTCTATATGTTTTTGAAACCTAGATGTAGGATCAATCCCCATCAAGGAATAATATTTGGGATCAGACAACTGTCTATTTGCCTCTTTGTCATAAGCACTCCAATTCAAGATTACAACAGCACCCCCCTTGTCAGCTGGAATAATGACAATGTTATTATTATTCTGTAGTTCAAAAATCGCTTCACGTTCAGCTCGAGATATGTTGTTGGATTTAAATTGAATGTCAGAACCAGAAAAATGGAGATCATTAAGAATATTCCTCTGAAACTGTTGTACCAGTGGATGCATGGGTGGAACAAATGTGGATTTATGATATATAAATCTTTCATTCACATCATGCCCAAAGTCACCAAAAAATAGTTTAAGGTTCAAAGTTCTACAAAAAGAAACAACATCTTGAGCCAACAAATCCTCAGAGACCATGAAACCTGGTACAAAAGACAACACTTTATTAAGGACCAACAGATGTACGGGGGATAATACAAAATCAGATAGATTTAGCACATTACTATGTGGTGAAGTATCTAGTTCTCCATGACCATTTTCAGTAAGCTTTCTATATTGGTGATTCCTCCTATGTTTTCTCCCCCTCTTTTGTATTTGGACCTAAAGGGATGGTGTTTGGATTCCGTTTGGGGGAGGGTGACCTGGATGTGCTTAGAAATTCACTGTCTGTGCCGGATGAAATCTCATCTGTAGAAGATACAGGTATATTGCCTGTCTTTTTCAGAATAGACCGAGGTCTTTTCCTCTTGGGGGTTCTCTGGGCCCTTGGTGTAAATCTGACCTGTTTGATGTTGTTTGCAAATGGGTTACTACTGTGATAATCCCCTTCATCCCTCTGGAATTTCTTCAACTTCCTTATCCGTAATTGGTCCTCTAGAGTTTTGAGGTCATTGGCTACTTTGTTCAACTGTGTTTTAAAAAATGTTTCACCCTCAAAAGTACATGCTTCTGCTAAATTCACCTTTATCATAATTGACAAAATTGTTGGCAATAAGCACAACAAAACTGGATTACACTCCATTCTGAACACCAAAGAAAAAAAGTGGATAATCAAACTGGGGGGATTATTCCCACCTGGTCTCAATGAAAATCTTTGATTGAACTTAATTAATTAATAATGAGTATACGTGTGTATAAATATCCTTGTTCACCACTATGTATGTAAGTAACACTGAAGAAGGCTGTGTTTGTTCCTGCCGAAACCGGTTTGTTTTCTCTCTTGTAATGATTTAATTTTCATTACAACAAAATTTGGAATACTGTATGCTGGCTCTGTGTTTTTTTGCCTAGCAAAATACTTGTCAGGGTTTGTGTTACATCAGGGACTTGAGATTGTACCAAGAACTACTTGATTTGGAAATGATAATCCAGGTCAACAGCCATCTAAGTTAGTCAGTATGACTACGATTTAATTACTGATGTATGCATTGTGCCAATGCTTTGAGCAGAATGACACGTTTCTACACTGGTACCCACCAACTTGCTTGGTTTCAGCCCACTGATTTCATCTTTGACTTCTGATATTGTAGACAACATTTCTACCTTTCTAGTGATGTCCAACACAGAAGTCCATGATAAAATAAAAATGTCTGAAGAAAAAACAAAAAAAGAATCTTATAGTTCTTAGTAGAATAACCTTACCATCATCTATATCATCAGACATCTGTCTGATGGCCAAAAACATTTTGTTGCCTTCAAAAAAAAAAACGTATAATACTAGCCAGTGAAAGTTCCAGATTCCTAGAAGTGGAATTGCCCTGTTCTCGGGATCTTTCCTATTCAGGTTCCTGCAAGTCGGCCTTGGCCTGATTAACAAAGTCTTGGGTCCTGCGTCGGTTGCTGTCCTTTCTTCCATGACATCAGGTCGTCAGGGGTATAAAACATGCAGCCGATGCCATTACATCAGTTTTTCTTGCCCCAGATGTCAGGTGCCCCACTAATGGGAAGCAATTAAATATAAAAGCACAAAGATATACCTCCAACAAAAAAGCAAATACACTAAAAAGGCTTTTAAAAGACGTTAGGGGGCTGGAGGGAAGGTAACCAGGACTGAAACAGTGAATACACCTGAACATCTACATTTATGGTAAGAGTACACAACTGTACTATGTTCTTTGTGTTTCACTGTTGCAATCATTGAGGAATTTAGATAGCATTAGGGCCAGCTATAAGGCCCTGCAACACTGCAGTGGTAAAGCCGGCTCTGGATTTAGAGAAAATTGGCAAATGATAATGCTTGGTGAAATGCTTTGTGAAAGTATGTACAGAATTCCAGGTACCAGCTTCTAGGACTTCCCTGGTAGGGATGCCTCTGAGGAAGGCTGTAGAGGTAGATGCAGCCCTGGTTGAGTGAGGTCCGATTCCCCTGCGGGATAGGTTTTCCATGGTGCTTATAGCAGAAATGAATGCAATGGCTTATCCATTTAGAAATGGTTTGCTTTAAAATAGCCTTTCCCTCTGCCCCTGCAGCAAATGCCACCAGCAGTTGTTCAGATTTCCTTTGAGGTTTAGTCCTGTCCAAGGAAAATCTAAGTTGTCTGTGCAGATCTAAGGAATGTATCTGTTCCCCTTTATTCTGTGAATTGGGAAAGAAGGTTGGCAAATGAATGGACTGATTAAGAGCCACAATGGATATCACCTTGGGCATGAAGGATGGATTGGTTCTGAGGGACACCCTGCCACATGAAAGATTATGAAAGGCTCCACTGCCACAAGGGCCTGTAATTCAGATACCCTTCTAGCTGAAGTGATTGCTAAAAGAAAAGCTGTTTCCCAAGAAAGAAATTCTAAGTCTGCAGTAGCATCTGGCTCGAAAGGAGGTAGAGTGAGTTTCTCAAAGACAAAGTTAAGGTCCCAGTCTAGGGTTGGAGCTCTCCTGGATGGTCTTTTTCTGGCCTCTCTGAGAAACTGCTTAAGCACTGGATAAGAAAGAGGATGTTCTGTGTTATAATGAGCTGAAATGGCTGAGGCATGGATTTTAATGGAGGAAAAAGACAGGCCCTTGTGAAGCATCTCAGTTAGGTATCGTAAAATTTGAGGTAAATTGGGCGCTGCTGTGCTCATCCCTTGAGACTGGTTCCAGGCACAGAATCTTTTACATTTTTCACCATAAGATTTTCTAGTACGAGGCCTTCTTGCCTCTAAAATGATATCCATCACATGCTTGCTGAGTTATGGTAAAGGAGAGATTAAGTAATTTGCCAGGCTGCAAGGTTCAGTGTTAGAAGCTGAGGGTGCAGCATCTGGCTCTCCTGCTGAGACAGCAGGGAAGGAGTCTGAGGCAGGTGCCGCGGAGATAACCGTGACACATGCGCAGGACGGGGTACCAGTGTTGGCGCAGCCAGTCTGGAGCAATCAAAATCATCCTTGGTTTGTCCTGTTTGATTTTTAGTAGTACTTTGGAGAGCAGAGGCAGAAGGGGAAGGCATAGACTGATAGGTTTTGCCAGCTGAAGGACACAGCATCCACTTTCCAGGCTCGTTTGTGGGGATTCCTTGTGCAAAATTTGTCCAATTGGTAGTTCTGGGGAGAGGCAAACAGGTCTATATCTGGGGTCCCCCATTTGCTTGTCAACATGTTGAAAATTCTTGCTTCCAGTTTCTACTCGTGTGGGTCCATGAGGTTTCTGCTTAGTCATTCTGCCAGTGAATTTAATTTTCCTGGCAGGAATTGAGCTTGTAGGTGCACTTGGAAGCTCAAGGCTGTGTTCCACAATGCCATGGCTAGTCTGCAGAGGAGGTAAGAATGTGTACCCCCCCCCCGCTTGTTTATGTACCACATAACAGTGGTGTTGTCCGTCTTTACCATTAGTTGTCCTGGAAGAATGTGGTCCTTGAAGGCTGTCAGAGCATTCTGTACAGCTAACATTTCTTTTTGATTGATATGCAGGTGCATTTGACCTGGGTTCCATTTGCCATGAATGCACTTCCCTGCCAGGTGAGCCCCCCATGCATAGTCTGTGTGTATGTTGTTAGGGATTGGGCGGCAGAGGGTGGTATGAAAGGTAGTCCCTTGTTTTGATGGTAGGCCTGTGCCCACAAAAGGAACTCTAGGCGTAGGCAAGGTATGATAGGAATCATTGTTTCTAGGTCTTGAGACTGTTGACACCATAGGCTTTTTAGATACCACTGTAGTTTCCTCGTATGCAGTCTTGCATATGGAATTAGAAGAATGCAGTAGGCCATGAACCCAAAGCCTTGCAGCATTTGTCTTGCAGACAGCAGGGTTTTTGTGGCCACTTGTTTGAAGCAGGTTGTCAAATTAAATTGTTTCTCTGGCGTGAGGTAAGCCATCTGGGAAGTTGCAGTCAAGTTTGCTCCCAGGAATATAATTTGTTGACAGGGTACTAGGTGTGATTTCATTTCATTTACAGTGTACCCCAGACAAGTTAAAACCCTTTGTACAACGGCCAGATGATTCAAAATTATGCCCTGACTTTCTGCCTGAATTAGACAATCGTCCAGGTATGGGTATATTTGAATATTTCTTTGCCTGCAATATGCAATAACTGGAACTAGGCACTTTGTGAATACCCTGGGCGCAGTAGCTAAGTTAAAGGGAAGTGCAGAGAACTGATGGTGCATGTAGCCTGCTTTGAAGTGTAGGTATCTTCTGCAAGATTCCCTGATTGGGATGTGCAGGTATGCTTCTTTTAAATCTAGTGTTGCCACCCAGGCATCTTTGCCTAGCATAGGAAGTAACTGGTGAAGAGTCAGCATCTTGAATTTTGGAATCTCCAAAAGGTGTTTAGAGTAGACTGGTCCAGGATAAGACGCCATGAATTGTCTTTTCTGGGTACCAGGAAAAGTCTTGAGTAGAAACCTTGTCCCTTTTTCCTCTTCTGGTACCAGTTGAATAGCCCCCCATGCTTAAGAGAGAAAGTACTTGTTTTGGTGCCTCTTCCCACTGATTTGGGGGTAGGTCCGGCCACCCGCTTGGTGTTGGCAACATGTGGAAGTGAAATCGGTATCCCTAGGACACTATTTACAACCCATTTGTCCTGGGTAATGAGTTCCCAATTCTTTGCATGAAGAGCAATCTTCCCCCCAAAGGGGCAGTCAGTTGATAAGTGCTTGGAAATTTTAAAAGGAAGTCATTGAGACAGTTTACCATAGGGGGAGTCTTATTATTACCAGATTTGGAAGTGGAGGCCCCCACCCTGCTTAGTTGCGTGTCCCCTGGGACTGAAACCTGGGTTTTTTTGCTGTGTCTGGGTTTAGCTTGAGAAGACCTGGAAGGGGCTGGAAAGGACCAATTCTGAGAGGGCCAGTGCCTACTAAATCTAGGAGGCTGAACTTATAAAAAATATTTAACAGTTTGCATAGATTTAGCTTTATCTTCCATCTTTTTAATAACTTCCTCAGCCTTGTTGCCAAACAGGCGGTCCTGATTTAAAGGAGCATCCAACAATTTAGCTTTAACAGGAACAGGCAAAGACTGCTCCTTAAGCCAAGCATGCCTTAGGAGCACAGACCCAGTAACAGCAGCCCTGCAAGAGGCCAATAATGAAACAAAACCACATTGCTAAGTATGTTTTCCAACTTGTTGGGCAGAATGCATTAAATCCTGTAATTCTTTATTTTCCACACAGTCAGGAATCAACATCATTTTCTGTTTAAGCAGTCCAATAACATGTTGCTGATATTTTAACATATGAAACTGGCAGTTTAAAGCCCTAATGGCCAAGGGTGCAGAAGTGTAAACCTTCTTACCCCATCTATCCAGCACCCTGGAGTCTCTATCAGAAGGGGTAGGATAGCAGTAGAAGCCTTGATGCCCTTGGGCCCCTGTGAAATAGTGTCTGGATCTGCAATAGGATTTTTAAAAAGGAACTTGTGGGACTCTGGGATCCTGTAGTATCTGTCAGGTTTTCTGGGAGCAGGAGGCAGGGAATCAGGGTCCAAACTAGATTCCAAAAAAGCATCAACAATGTCTAGTACAGGAGGAATACCTAAAGGCCTATGATGAGGTAGGAGAAGGAAATCCCTAAGCCACTTTAGAGTTAGAAAAATCCTGGCTTTCCCAGTGGAAATGCTCTCAGAGTATGTAAGGTTTCCCCAAAAGAAAAATCCTCAGGAGGGGAAGCAGAGGGAATTGAGTCCTCTGCATCAGAATCTTCATAAGTACATAAGGGCAAATCCAGATCATCAGAAGAAACAGAAAAAACAGAATCCTGATCAGAAGATTCATAATCAACTTCATCCTAGGCCTCTTTGAAGGGGGAGTTGGCTACCCCTGATTACACTTATTAGATCTTCAGACATTCTTATTTGTTTTTTAGGCACAAAGGCCTGAGCATGTGGCCTAGGTGTCTTTTTTTAGGCATGGATCGAGATTTAGGCCCAAGTAAAGAAGGAGGCGTTGGTTTAATATGCAAGTCCGTAGGCCTGAATACACCCTCAGAAGTCGGTGCCTGCACAGTGGCTCCGGACCCATCCAAGGTAGAGACATTCGCGGGTTCCATAGCTGAAGCATCCCGTGGCATATCGGACTCCGAATTGGTCTCAGTACAGGCCTGCGAATAAAATGTAGTGGGCATCAGGGGCTGTGAAAGCGCCTCACTGAGTACCGGCGCCTCGGCGGCCTGTCTCTGTCTTTATCTTTGCATTTTTTCAGAATCCCGGTAGTCGGATGGATAACAGATGACATTTCTGGAAAATTAAACCGAGAACTGAAATATTTAGAAGTGAAAATATACAGACGACGAACAGTGTGCTGATTAAATAAAGCACAAAACTGACAGCAAGGTACGTCATGGTCAGGGCCTAGGCACGGAATACAGTATGAATGAAAATCTTTATGAGGCATTTGCTTTCCACAAGTAATGCAATTATTAACTTTTACTGACATCGGTAAGGAGCAAGAAAAAGTTTCCCCAATGGGATACTTAGCTTTAGTTGAAGACTTCGCGGTTCTGAAACTCGAAAATGAAAATTTCAGGAGTCGGCATACAGGCACTTGCGACCTGCTTCGGGCACCGCACAGCAAGAAAGACTGATGTAATGGCGTCGGCTGCATGTTTTATACCCCTGACGACCTGACGTCAAGGAAGAAGGGACAGCAACCGACGCAGGACCCAAGACTTTGTTAATCAGGCTGACTAAGGGCTACCTGCAAGCAGATAACCCAAATGTAATGACTGCAACAGTGAAACACAAAGAACATCTGTGTTTTGTACAATTCCTGGTTTTTAACATCTATACAACTATAAAGAATGCAACTACAATTTCCTGAATGTCTGTGGGAAGAGATATTTAAGAGTGACCCTCCTCCTTTTAATATGCAATATGTTCGGAAGGACTTCTGCAGAAGTGTGTCAGTTATTATAATTTTTAGGCGAGCATGGCAAAAAAGCAGAGGTTTCTCCATATCTAAATGCTTGACGTTTTGCAACCCATTCACTCTAGGATGGAACCAACAGGAGCAATTATCTTAGAGTAAAAGAGTTTTTTTCTGCACCCTAGTTATTATTTTAACTACAGGTATAAAGTGCAGAATGAGAGTTCTCACACTAGTACTTATCTGTTACCTCACAATAGGAAATTGGTCACATAAGGTCTAAGTGTCTAAAGAAAAGCTCAAATGTTAATTCCCAATGAGATAGTATGCATCTCTGTATTAAAGTATCACTCCTAGCAAGAGATAGAAGTCCCAAATTCCTGCAAGATGAGGCGGTCTTTGCTGCAAAGATGACTGACGGTAGGCATCAACCACGAGGGTTCAAGCTCTGATTACACATAGCAACTGCAATAAATCTGATCATTTGGAAGTTTTTCTACCTCTTTCAGTCAGGAGTACTCACTTACATATGTATTCCACCCAAGCAACACATTAAGTGAATAGAAGGAAAATATTGCCAGATAGCTTACATTTCATATGCTAAAACCACTGTCACGCATGATCCAAATTGCGACTAGTCCCCAAGCTGCTCCCATCAAAGTCTTATACTTTCTGCATAGGCCCAAAACATTTTATTTCTGCCACTACAGAGATAGACAAAAAAAACTAACAGGAAAAGTATTCTTCAATACCTTGGTGTAACAGAAGTCAGAATATCTGCCTCCACTTTAGTTGTTGACTTGCTCAGTGACCATCAAGTTTATGCTTTATGGAACCATTTGAAAATTTTAAGAGCACATAACTTCTTCCAAACCAAAAATAAAAAAAATGAGTATTTGATTGCTGTTTATACAAGTATAAATTTTTAATGAGTGACCCTCTTTAAAGGCAATCCTTGAAAAATATGATGAAATAACTCCTCAGCAACACTACATTAAATGTATTCAACAACCCAACTCCCATTTAATCCTGTACAGTAAGAAAAGGCAGCCTTTTGTGTGGCAAAGATAAAAAGGTAATTATTTGCTTAGAAAAAGGCCTAGGTCCCATTACAGCAAACAGTCCCTCATCCTGGAATCTGAACAGACAACTAAGGAACCAATGGAAAGCCTCTGTCAGATACTATATAAATAATTACATATTTCTTTAACAAGATACTGGAGTCCCCAAAGGCCTTTTAATGGGGAAAACCATGGTTCAGTCACTGCATCCTGACATTGTATTCTGCTTACCCACTGCCAGATCCACAAGAAACAAATGACAGAAGTCAAGCATGACAAAGGCAGATTCACTAACATGCAGGCTGAAATGGCAGGCAGGTTTACTCTGATGGAAGCAAAAGGCCAGTCCTCTACTGAAAAGCCCACACTTACTGGAGTATCATGGACATTGGTACAGTGCTAGGGTCTAGATTCCTTTCATGACACTAAAGAAAAACTTCTTCCAATTCAACAAATAGAATTTTCTAGTAGTGGGTATTCTAGCCTCTAAAGTATATTTCGCATGTCGTCAAGGGCAGCTCTTGCCTGTCGAACCTGGTTCACTTCTTTGAGCAGACTGTTACCAAGGCCCTAGATGAGGGAAAGTCAGTACATACAGCTTACATTGACTTGGCCAAAGCCTTTAACATCATCCCCCAACTCCAGCATCATCAAAAAGATAACAGAATTGGCGTAAATCCCCATCTCATCAGGTGGGTGGTCAACTGGCTCACCAATAGGACCCACAAGATCAAAATAGGTGCTTCCACCTCCGACAGCAGACCTGTCACTAGTGGTGTTCCCCAGGGATCTGTCCTGGGACCCCTTCTGTTTGGCATCTACTTCTCAGAGGTCCAGGTAAAGACAAAAGGACTGTGGATAACTAAGTTTGCAGATGACTAAGTTGGGTGCTGTCGTTCACTCCCCAAACAATGGTAACGTACTGCAAGAGGGTCTCACAGCAACAAATGACTGGTGCCAAAGTCATAGCCTTAAGTTAAATTCAAAAAATGTATCATCATACTATTCGGCAAAAACATGGCCCCAAATGATTACCACATCAACGGCAATCCCCTAAGCACACAACCTGCAATGAGAGACCTGGGTACACAGGTTGAAAACAATCTCGCATTCAGCCATCATGAAGCAGCAGTGATCAGAAAAGCCTTTTATTTGGTTCATCTCATAAGTAAAGGGATTGCATCCAGAAAAAATGGAGGTTATCACCTCTCTGGACTCCTCTCTAATTTGGCCAGTAATTGAGTATAACGCTCAGTTTAGTATGTACCTCTCCAAATAGCTGCACCAACTGGAAAGGCCACAGAAATACCTCACAAAGAGAATCCATGGCTTCCAACACCTGTCCTATGTGGACAGGCGCAAATCACTATTAGTCTAGTTGGTAGTATACAGATTGCTCAGAGGTGATCTGCATCTCGCCTACAGGGCAATCTGATCCTGCTCTACTATAGATGCTCCATATCTGTAAGTCTAAAGTACAGTTGTGTACACTTACCATAAATGTAGATGTTCAAGTGTATTCACTGTTGCAGTCATTACATTTGGGTAATCTGCTGGCAGGTTGCCCTCAGTCGGCCTGATTAACAAAGTCTTTGGTCCTGCATCGGTTGCTGTCCCTTCTTCCACGACGTCAGGTCGTCAGGGGTATAAAACATGCAGCCGATGCCATTACAATTTTTCTTGCCCCAGATGTCAGGTGCCCTCTAAATGGGGAGCAAAATATATATATAAATAATTTAAAACACAAAAAATATTCTCCAAACAAAAGCAAATACACCAAAAAGGCTTTTAAGTGTAATAAAAGAAAGTAGAGGCATAGTAAGAGAAAAACAGGGGTCTGGAGGGAGGGTAACCAGGTCTGCAACAGTGTATACATTCAAACATCTACATTTATGGTAAGTGTACACAACTGTGCTATGTTCTTTGTGTTTCACTGTTGCAGTCATTACATTTGGATAGATTACCATGGTTGGGAGGATGGATTTATACAGCATTAGGACTGGCTATAAGGCCCTGCAAAACAGCAGTGGCAAAGCCAGCTCTGGACTTAGAGAAAACTGGTAAATGATAATGTCTAGTGAAAGTATGAACTGAACTTCACGTAGCAGCTTCTAGAATATCCCTGGTAGGAACACCTCTGAGAAAGGCTGTAGAAGTAGATGCAGCCCTGGTGGAATGGGATCTGATCCCCTAGGGGAAAGGTTTTCCATGGTGCTTATAGCAGAAATTAATACAATGGCTTATCCATTTGGAAATGGTTTGCTTTGAAATAGCCTTTCCCTCTGCCCCTGCAGCAAATGCTACCAGCAGTTGTTCAGACTTTCTTCGAGATTTAGTCCTGTCCAAGTAAAATCTAAGTTGTCTGTGTACATCCAATGAATGCAGACTCCGCTCCCCCTTGTTCTGTGGATTGGGAAAGAATGGACTGATTAAGAGCCGCACTGGATACCACCTTGGGCATAAAGGATGGGTTGGTCTTGAGTGACACCCTCTCTGCATGAAAAATGATGAAAGGCTCCACTGCCATAAGGGCCTGTAATTCAGAAATCCTTCTATCCGAAGTGATTGCTAAAAGGAAGGCTGTTTTCCAGGAGAGAAATTTTAAGTCTGCAGTAGCAGCTGTTTCGAAAGGAGGGAGAGTGAGTTTCTCCAATACAAAGTTAACGTCTCAGGCAGGAGTTGGAGCTCTCCTGGGTAGTCTCAAGTTTTTGGCCTCTCTGAGATACTGCTTTAGCAGAAAATGAGAGAAGAGGAAAGGTTCTGTGTTGTAATGAGCTGAAATGGCTGATGCATAGATTTTTACGGAAGAAAAAGACAGGCCCTTGTGAAGCATCTCAGTTAAGTATTGCAAAATCTGAGGTAAACTGGGCACTGCTGTGCTTGCTTATCCTTTGAGATCGATTCCAGGCACAGAAACTTTTCCATTTGTCAGCATAAGATTTGTTAGTACTAGGTCTTCTCGCCTCCAAAATGACATCCATCACAGGTTTGCTGAGGGGGAATTTAAGTGATTAGCCAAGCTGCAAGATTCAAAGTTTGGAGATGAGGGTGCAGAATTTGGCTGTTCTGCTGAAACAGTAAGGAAGGTGTCGCAGGCAGGTGGCATGGAGAGATTTGTGACAGACTGCGTAGGAGGGTGTACCAGTGCTGGCGAGGCCAGTCTGGAGCAATCAAAATCATTGTTGGTTTGTCCCGTTTGACTTTTATTAACACTTTGGAGAGTAGAGGCAGAGGAGGAAAGGCATAGAGTGATAGGTTTTCCCAGCTGAAGGACAGTGCATCCACTTTTCAGGCTTTTTTGTGAGTTCTTGTGCAAAATTTGTCCAACTGATAGTTCTGGGGTGAGGCAAAACCATCCACGTCTGGGCTCCCCCATTTGCGTGTTGACATGTTGAAAATCCGTGGTTCCAATTTCCATTCGTGTGGGTCCATGAGATTTCTGCTAAGTTCATCTGCCAAAATATTCAGCTTTCCTGGCAGGAATTCAGCTTGTAGTTGCACTTGATAGCTCAAGGCCATGTTCCACAATGCCATGACTAGTCTGCAGAGGGGGTAGGAATGTGTACCCCCCTGCTTGTTTATGTACCACATAACTGTGGTGTTGTCCGTCTTTACCATTAGTTGTCCTGGATGAAGGTAGTCCTTGAAGGCTGTCAGTGCATTCTGTACAGCTAGCATTTCTTTTTGCCTGACATGAAGTGCATTTGATTTGAGCTCCATTTGCCCAGAAAGCACTTCCATGCCAGATTAGCCCCCCATGCATAGTCTGATGCATCTGTAGTTAGGGTATGGGTGGCAGGGAGTGGTGTGAATGGCAGTCCCTTGTTTTGGTGGCAGGCCTCTGCCCACCATAGGAACTCTAGTTGCAGGCAAGGAATGATAGGAATCATTGTTTCCAGGTTGTGACAATGTTGACTCCATAAACTTTTTAAGTACCACTGAAGTTTCCTCATATGCAATCTTGCATATGGGAAATAGAAGAATGCAGGAGGCCATGAACCCCAAGACTTGTAGTATTTGTCTTGCAGATAGCAGGGTTTTTGTGGCCACCTGCTTGAAGTAAGTCACCAAATGAAGTTGCTTTTCTGGCGTACGGAAAGCCATCTGGGTAATTGTATTCAAGCTTGCACCCAGGAATGTAATTTTTTTGAGAGGGTACCAGTTGTGATTTCTTTTCGTTTATAGTGTACCCTAGACAAGTTAGAACCCTTTTTACACACACCAGATGTTTTAGAAGAATGGCCTTGTTTTCTGCTTGAATTAGACAATCGTCCAGGTATGGATATATTTGAATATTTCTTTGCCTGCAAAATGCAATTACTGGAGCCAGGCACTTTGTAAAGACCCTGGGTGCAGTACATAAGCCAAAGGGCAGTGCAGAGAACTGATAATGCAAGTAGCCTGCTTTAAAGCGGAGGTATCTTCTGCAAGATTCCCCGTCTGGGATATGCAGGTAAGCCTCTTTTAAATCTAGACTGGTGAAGAGTCAGCATCTTGAATTCTGGAATGTCCGGATAGTTGTTTAGAGTAGACAGTTCCAGAATTGGACGCCATGATTTGTCTTTTCTGGGTATCAGGAAAAGTCTGGAATAGAAACCTTGTCCCTTTTCCTCTTCTGGTTCTAGTTGAATAGCCCCCATGTTTAAGAGGGAAAGTACTTGTTACTGGGCCTCTGCCCACTGATTTGTGGGCAGGTCTGGCCATCCGTTTGGAGTTGGCAACGTGTGGAAATGAAATCTGTGTCCCTGGGATACTATATTTAAAACCCATTTGTCCTGGGTTATAAGTTGCCAGTTTTTTGCATGAAGAGCCAGTTTCCCCCCCCAAAGGGGCGGCTAAAAGGTAAGTGCTTGGTAATTCTAGAGGAAAGTCATTGAGACTGCTTGCCATAGGGAGGTGTATTGTTGTTTCCAGATTTGGAAGAGGAGGCACCCCATTGCTTAGTTCTGAAAGTCCCTTGGGACTGAAACCTGGTGCCTTTGGAATGTCTGGGTTTGACTTGAGTGGCTCTGGAAGGAACTGGAAAGGACCAGTTCTTAGTAGGCCAGTGCCTACTAAATCTTGGAGGTTGTACTTGTAAGAAATCTTTCACAGTTTGCACAGATTTAGCTTTATCTTCCACCTTTTTTAGAACTTCTTCAGCCTTATTACCAAAGAGACAGTCCTGTTGCAAAGGAGCATCCCACAATTTTGCTTTAATATGATCAGGCAGAGATTGCTCTTTGAGCAAAGCAAGCCTTCTAAGCACAGACCCTGTTACAGCAGCCCTGCAAGAGGCCTCCAAAGAATCAAAACCACACTGCAAAGTATGTTTTCCAACTTGATTAGCTGAAGGCAATAAATCCTGTAAATTCTCATTTTCCACACAGTCAGAAATCAACATCATTTTCTGTTTAAGCAGTCCCATGATATGCTGCTGATATTTTAGCGTATGGAATTGACAGTTTAAAGCCCTGATTGCCAAGGTTGCAGAAGTATAAACCTTCTTACCCCATATATCCAGCACCCTGGAATCTCTATCAGAAGGGGTAGGATTTTTAGCAGTAGAAGCCTTAATGTCCTTTGGGCCCTGAGAAATGGTTTCAGGATCCGCAACAGGATTTTTGAAAAGGAATTTGTGGGAGTCAGGAACCCTGTAGTATCTGTCTGGCTTACAAGGGTCCGGAGGCAGAGAATCAGGAGCCATACTAGATTCTGAAAACACATCAACAATGTGTAGAACAGGAGGTATAGCCCAAACGCCTATGCTGAGGAAGAAGAAGAAAATCCGTAAGCCTCTTTTTAGATTCAGAAAAATCCTGACTCTCCCAGTGGAAATATTCCTTTAAGGTATGTAAAGTTTCCCCAAAAGAAAAATCCTCAGGGGGAGAAGCAGAAGGAATGGAATCCTCTGCATCAGAGTCCTCATAAGTAGGTACAGACAAATCCTGTTCATTAGAAGAGTCAGAAGAAATAGTGCCCTGTTCAGAAGATTCAGTCAATTTCAGCCCTACGCCTCTTAGAAGGGGGTTGACTACCCCTGATTAGAGTAATTAAATCTTCAGCCATTTTGATAATTTGTTTTTTAGGCATAAGGGCCTGCACATGTGGCCTGGGCGTCAGTTCTTTTAGACATAGATTGCGATTTTGGCCTTAATATTGAAGATGGTGTATGTTTAATATACAAATCTGTAGGCCTGAATACTCAGAAGCCGGTGCCTGCACAGCGGCTCCGGACCCATCCACGGTAGAGACATCCGTGGGTTCCATAACTGAATCATCTCGCGGCATATATGAATGGGCCTCAGTAGAGGCCTGCAAATCAGAAGTAGCAGGTATCAGGGGCTGCGAAAGCACCTCACTAAGTACCGGCGAACTGGCTTAGGAGAAGCATTGTCGGCAGTTTAGTACCTCAACGACCTGTCTCTTTCTTTGCGTTTTTTCGGTATTCCGGTAGTCGGATTGCTAATAAACGTCTTTTCTGGATAATTAAACCGTGATCCAAAATATTTAGATGAAAAAATGTACCGACGACGGATAGTGCGCTGATTAAATAAAGCACAGAACCGGCAACAAGGTACGTCATGGTCAGGGCCTAGGCAAGGAATACAGTACAAATGGAAATCCTTATGAGGTATTTGCTTCCCATAAGTAATACAATTATTAACTTTTACTGACATCGGTAAGGAGCAAGAAAGTTTCTCCAACAGGGTACTTAGACTTCGGTTCTGAAACTCGAAAATGAAAATTTCAGGAGTAGGTCGACCGGCACTTGTGAACTGCTTCTGCTTCGGGCACCGTGCGGTAAGAAAGACTGATGTAATGGCATCGGCTGCATGTTTTATACCCCTGACAACCTGACGTCATGGAAGAAGGAGTAGGACCAGAGACTTTGTTAATCAGGCCGAATGAGGGCAACCTGTCAGCAGATTACCCAAATGTAATGACTGCAACAGTGAAACACGAAGAACATCTCCTCGCACATTACCCGCTCAAAAGGCCTAAACCTAAAATGCAACATCAACAAAACCTGCTAGAGAAACAGGTTTGTTTCCCCAAAGGCTACCCTCTTCTCTGGAATAGACTTCGCATACACGTCAGAGTACCTCACTGACCCTATTCAAGAGCAACCTTGATGAGTGGATAGAAAAAGTAGGGTCTATATCACACATTCGAAATTCCAAAATATCGAACACCATAAGTTCGAACTTGGAATTTCGAATTATGATAACATCGAACACTCAGAATAGTGAATTTTTTCCCCAAGGAAAAAATTTGCTGTTCCGAGAAAAGCACAGTTTTGTACCTACCATAAATGTAGATGTTCAAGTGTTCACACTGCTGCAGTCATTACACTTGGGTTATATCCTGCCATCAGGCAGTCCCACAGTCGGCCAGAGTTCCAAAGTCTTGGTCCGGCGTCAGTTGCTGTCGCTTCTTCCCTGATGTCAGTGCGCCAGGGGTATATAAGATGCATAAGACGCCATTTTCTTCAGTTTTTCTTGCCCCAGATGTCAGGTGCCCCCAATAGGTAGGCAATACATACTGCTAATAAAAAATATACATATAAAATAAAAACAAAACCTTCAGTTATAAGCAAATACACCACAAAGGTTATGTAGGATAGAAAGGTATAGATAAGTCCAGGTTGGGTGACTGGTCTATAAAGAGTTAGGATTGGCTATGAGGCCCTGCAGAACTGCAGTGGCAAATCCTGCTCTGGATTTAGAGTAAAGAGACAGGTAATAATACTTGGTAAAGGTGTGCACTGAACTCCAAGTTGCAGCCTCCAAAATTTCCTTGGTAGGTACCCCTCTGAGAAAGGCTGTTGAAGTGGCTGTTGCCCTGGTGGAATGTGGCCTAATGGTATTTGGGACTGATTTTCCATGCTGTGTGTAGCAGTAACGAATACAGTGTCCTATCCATTTGGAAATAGTCTGCTTTGAGATAGCCTTGCCCTGTGATCCTGCAGCCATATGCAGTTGCTCAGTTTTCCTGAAAGCTTTTGTTTTGTCCAAGTAGAAGCGTAGCTGCCTGTCTATGTCCAAAGAATGTAGAAGTTTCTCCCCTTTATTCTGGGGGTTTGGATAAAAAGTCGACAAATGGAGGGTTTTTGGCAGTAGTACCCTTAATGCCTTTGGGTCCCTGTGAAATGGTCTCTGGATCCGCAACAGGATTTTTAAAGAGTAACTTGTGAGAGTCAGGTACTCTGTAATACCTGTCAGGAAGTAAAGTGTCTGGGGCCAGGCTAAATTCCAAGAAGGCATCTACAATGTCCAGTACAGGAGGGATAGCTAAAGGCCTGTAATGAGGTAGGAGTAAAAATTCCCTAAGCCTATTTCTGGAGTCAGAGTAATCCTGGCTTTCACAGCGGAAATGCTCCCTAAGAGTATGCAAAGTTTCACCAAAAGAAAAATCTTCTGGAGGGGAAGCAGAGGGAATGGAGTCCTCTGCATCAGAATCCTCAGAGGTAGATAAGGGCAAATCCTGGTCATTAGAAGAAACAGAAATTTCAGAATCCTGATCAGATGAATCAGAAGGAAAATCATTTCTAGGTCTCTTGGAGAGAGAAGGGTGGCTTTCCCTGATTAGAGTAATAAGGTCTTCAGTCATTCTTATTTGTTTTTTAGGCATAGGGGCCTGACCATGCGGTCCGGGCGTCTGTTTTCTAGGCGTGAATCGAGTTTTAGGTCTTGAAGAAGATGGCGTTGGTTTGACATGCAAGTCGGTAGGTTTGAATATACTCTCAGAAGCCGGTGCCTGCACAGCAGCTCCGGACCCATCCAAGGTAGAGACATCCGCAAGTTCCATAGTCGAAGAAGAATCTCGCGCCATACAGACTCCGAATGGGTCTCAGTAGAGGCTTGCGAATCTGAAATACCAGGTATCAGGGGCTGCAAAAGCACCTGAGTACCAGCAAACTGGTGACTAGCTTAACGGAAGAGTCGTCGGCAGCTTTGGACTTATGCAGTCTGTCTGTCTTTATCTTTACATTTTTTCAGAATGTCGGTAGTCTAACGGCTTACTGAAGCCATTTTGGATAATTGAACGGAGTACAAAAATAGATGTGAAAATGAACCGATGACGAATAGTTAAGAGGATTGAATAAAAGACAAAACCGACAGCAAGGGACGTCGTGGTTTGGGCCTAAGCAAGGAATGCGGTATAAATGAAAATCTTTATGAGGCATTTGCTTTCCACAAGTAATACAATTGTTAATTTTTACTGACATTGGTTTAGAGCAAGAAAAAGGATCCCCAACAGGGTACTTAGCCTTGTTTAAGACTTCATATCTGAAACTCGAAAGCGAAAATTTTAGGAGTCGGCCAACCAGTACTTGCAAACTGCTGCTTCAAGCACTGCACACCAAGAAATACTGATGTAATAGCGTCGACTGCATGGTTTATACCTTTGACTACCTGACGTCATGGAAGATGAGACAGCAACCGATGCAGGACCCAAGACTTTGATAATTAGGCCGATTGAGGGCTACCTGCAAGCAGATAACCCAAATGTAATGACGGCAACAGTGAAACGCAAAGAACATCCACAAATCTGTTCCAGGGGTTCCACTTGTGTCCCTCATCGACAGGGGAAACAGGTGCTGACTGAAGTTTCTTTTCTGGGGATAAACTCTTGGCTAGGCTTGTAAAGACCCCAGGGGCATTAGCCTAGAAACCTCCTATGATCCACTGTGAACTGGCACCTGAAGGGCAAAAGCGCTAGATCATCCAGGTTGTAGGTTACAATGTTTCTAAGACTGGGGTTAGAACCGCACCTTTGTTCTAGGGTACGATAGCTACTAGCAATGGCAGATCCTGATGTTTTCCACTGGAAATTTCCATGAGAAGGAAGAAACAGTGCTACCTAGGACAAAAAGGTGCTATTAACAGCATCTTAGACCCCCTTTCCTTACCTACTGGATCGCCCTGGGATGTAGAAAGAGAAGACAGAATGTACTGAGGAACAGACCTGTCCATTTGCTACAAAAGGCAATTATTGCCAAAGTCTCCCTGCTGGGTGGTCTTGCACAGAACCTTTTTTCAACCGTCTGTTGTTAAGACAAACAAACATGTCTATTTCTAGAAAGTCCCACCTGTTTGCATGCTGAAAATAAAGGCCCTGTAAAACATTCATTGGTGTGGAACAGTCTTTGACCTAATGAGCTGATCTGCCACTATGTTCTTATGGAAGACAATGCGTATTACACTTTAGGGTCATCTGAGACTGCACCGCTATCTTTTAGCTAGTTATGGCTAGCCTACTGGTATACCATATGACTACAGTATTGTCTCTATCTTCAAAGTGCCTTCTTTTTAAATTGTTAGAAGGTCTCAAGCATCTGTGGCATTCATCCTATCACATTTGGGTTTCCTCCTTTGGGCTGCATTTCAGTTGCTTGCTGTATACCCTCCAAGCATCTATTCTCAGTGTGTTAAGGATTTCTGAAGGAACAGAACTCAAATTCAGCTGAGCTTGTGTGGACCACCATTTCAGCTCCTAGAAGAAGCAGGACAAGATGAAAATCACTTCTTCCAGACACTGAGATTGTTCGTTCCAGACAGATGTCTGGTATCATTGGAATCTCCTCTTGTGCACTCTGTCCAGGGGTACCCCATCATGACTGTGGAAGTCATGCATCACAAAGCCCTAGAAGAAACTCTGTAGCTATCAATTCCCTTCTCATGCTTATTTGTTGAAGTAGCTTTCCGCTTTCTCATGGGTGAAATGCCTTTTGACAACTGGAGACTAGAATAAGATACATTTCTTGGTTTGACACTGGAATGTTGAAGAACCTGCTATGAAACTGACAGCCCTGTACACTTCCTCCTGGGATACTGCCAAAATGACATGGTTCAATAAGTAAGGGTAAAAATGCAAGTTCTTTTGTCCCAAAATACATAATTATTGGAGGCAGGCACTTTGTAAAGACCATGGCAGGAGTAGCACATCCAAAGGGTAATGAGGTAAACTGATCCTGGAACTCCCCTACCTCAAATCTGAGAAAGCACTTTTGGTCCTTCTCAAGTGAAGAGGGATACAGAGATAGGCTGATCCTGACTGGGTCTCCAAGGATTTTTCCCTTCTGAAGACTACGAGCCAACTGCATAGGGAAAAATGGGAATTGTGGGAACAATACATACAAGGGAGGAATGAGGTCTAAAAGGAGGCAGGACTTAATCAGCTATGTAATGTTAAAGTGAAAAAAATTGGGTAGATTCTAAGTGATGTATAATGTTAGCAACTGGGAGTGTGTCAGTACGGTTTGTGATGTAAAATGCTTGCAACTAGGATTGTGTCGGTGTGGTTTGTTTTTATTTATATAAATGTATGATTGCCTATGTAGTAAGTGATTTTTTTAATAAAGGATGTTTCTTGTTTAAAAAAAAATGCAGGAATTGATTAATTTATGTAACATTGCTTAGGTTATAGGATATATACCAATATATGTAAAGTATAATGATTATGCTAATACAGTTTGATTACTTTTATATAAATGTAAATTATAAATGTAAATTTGCCTATGTCACAAGTGATAATTCAATAAATTTGTTTGAAAAAAAGAAACATAATGGAAATAAACAGGGCTGGGTGAGAATTTGGGATAGAGGGTGGGGGACAACAAATAAGTAGTCATTTCATTTCTGATCTCCATGTCACTTTCTCTTACACTAACTTTCTTCAGTCTTTCCCCTAACCTTGTCTGTGATAAGATCCAAGTTTAGACGGACAGTTCCTAAGTTCCTATCATACCTGGGTACACGGGTGTGAAAGAACTGTTTCACACAACGCATAATTTTACCACTTTCTTCCAACTTCCTAAAGACTTTGCATAAAAGGTTCCCCAAAAGCAACTCCTTATCTAGATGGCATTAAGAAGCTGCACTTTGAACATCTCTAGAAATAGCCTCAACGCAGGACTTCTGACAGAATCCTTAGATGCCACCTTGGATGGTGCATCAACAGCATCATAAGCACACACTTAACTTAGTGTTTTGCCACCTAACTAGATGTCTGGATGAAGTGTACAAGTTTCACCACCAGGTCCATGCTAAATACCTACCTAAAACTATGCCTCAGTTGGTCAAAGGGAGAAATGTGGCATTTTGTGATGTATACCTAACAATTAGAGGCCCCAAAGGCCATGGTAGCAGCTCTGTAGTCTCTTTTCCTAAACTGGACAAGCACACTGCCTTCCTTATCATTTGGCAGCATGTTGGGAATAATTTGGACCCCTTCTTGAGATCTCTGGACATTACAGATGGATCTGCTACAAGTACATCTGACACAGATATCCTCCAGAAGGGCCTCACAGAAACGGATGAAATTATGGGATCTAAGGATAAGGGAAATAAAGCATTCTCGAGAGTTAATGAAGGATGACGATAGTCGGAGGTTTAGGGGCAATGAAGCTCAATAGCACAAAAGTATCACTTCTATGCCTGTGATGCCTCCCATTACGTGCTCTTTCATTATACCAAGAATCTCTCCAAATGACATTTCCTCTTTTGAAAAAGGAGAGGATATAGTATCTTCTGACATTTGAGAAGATTCATTACTGCACATACTTATGATTTTGGTAAGGAGAGTTGCAAGCATCTTTTACAAGGACCCAAGAGTTCGCTCCCAGACAGTCTGAAATGGTCTCTTATAAGGCTGAACTTTCCTCAAAAGAAGTGTTCTGGAGGACAGCAGACAGCCTAGGGAAACAATATTCTCACCAATCATGTCATAACCTAAAGTGGAATACAGTCGGCTTGAGTGGGCCAGATTCTCCTCAAGTCTGAATTCAATAGTTCATGAAAGGAAAGGTCTCTTCCTCTGATCATTCCATATTCAAAATATGCACATTTCACTACTTAAACTTACAGACAGGCAAGAAACACTCCTGAAGGAAATACTCTCTGGATACAAAGTGTGTGAGCTGGTTTGTTGACTTATTTACTAAGATTCAACCACTGGACCAGCAGTGAAGTTTATGAAATAGACTTGGGCTCCTAAAGCACCAGTGTGTAGAAGGATGCTGACAAACAGGAAAGGATAATGGAAGTTGGGCATTTGGTCAAAATGCTAGGTGGTCGACATTTGTTTAATTGACCACATTTGGTTGACATATGCAGATATTCAACAA
Source organism: Protopterus annectens (assembly GCF_019279795.1). Taxonomy (NCBI): domain Eukaryota; kingdom Metazoa; phylum Chordata; order Ceratodontiformes; family Protopteridae; genus Protopterus; species Protopterus annectens. The sequence goes on from NC_056750.1 coordinate 261,244,246, forward strand.
GTGCGCCAGAGTGACAATTCCTGGGTAGGGAAATATTCCCTTTCCCAGGGACTGCATTATCTTGGTGTTAGTATATATAATTAGCAGGGCGGTGTGTGGGCATGGAGGGGCTTGCCCCCTGTAAACAACAAGGTTATGCCTTTTTTTTTTTTTTTAAATGAAGGAAATACAACTAGAGATACATCTGGATAGGGTTACTTTAGAAACAGGAGTCCCAAGTCCACTGTCTGAAAACAAGACAAATAGCTGATCTGATTTCCTAAGATCCTTCGTTCTATGTAAATAGAAACGCAATTGTCTATGAACATCTAGCTGGTGGAATTTAAATTCTGCCTTATTAGAAAATTCTGGGAAAAATACAGGCAGCTCAATAGACTGGTTGAGGTTAATAACTGAAGCAATCTTTGGCATAAAGGAAGGATTTGGTCTGAGGAAAACCCTATCCTTGTGAAATACCAAGTAAGGAGGTCTAACTGACAAAGCTTGGAGCACAGAGACTCGCCTAGCTACCAAAAAGATGGTCTTCCATGACAAATATTTCAAATCACAAGTAGCCACAGGCTCAAAGGGAGACTAAGTGAGACTGTAGCACAAAATTGAGGTCTCATGGCATTATGGGATCAAAGACTGGAGGTCGAAGCAGCATAGTGCTCTTTAAGAATGCCTTACAAAGTCTATGCGCCATTAGACTGGGTTCATTAGCGACATGAAAGGTGAAGATAGCCGTTAACTGGACTTTAATGGTTGCGGCAGCTGACCCCTGACTGAAAAGCATGGAAAGAAATTCCAGAGCTGATGAAATTGGTGTGGTTTAAGGGTCAATCTGCCTTTCATGAGCCCAGATGGAGAATCTTTTCCATTTACTGGAACAAATCTTCCTAGTCGAAGGCTTATGGGAAGACGACAGAATATGAACCACTTCCGGAGAAAAATGATGACGCCTGACTAGTGATGGAACTGGAGTAGCCAAGCTGTTAACCGGAGGGTCTGAAGAGAGGGATGGAACTGCCCTGACATATGAGTCAATAGGTCTGGCTGTGGCTCCAGAATCCCAGGGGATGTCCATGAGATAGGGATGGAAAAAAGGGAACCAAATTTGACGAGGCCAGTGTGGAGCAATCAGAATCATTCTGCTTCCCAAGAATTGTGCTTTCTGAATAACCCTTGCTATCAGAAGAACAGGTGGGAAGGTATAAAGTAGACTGAAGGGCCAATCGTGAACTAGAGCATCCCTGGGCATCTCCCCCTGAAGGGGGATAAGGGTGAAGTAGCTGCTGCACTTGGTATTGAAGAGACTGGCAAATAGGTCGCAGCAAGGCTGACCCCATCTGAGGAAAAACTGCTCCGCAACCTGCTTGTTCAGGGACCACTCGTGAGGCATCAGAATAGCTCTGCTCAACCTGCCGGCAATCACGTTGGACTTCCCCGGAATGTGCGTTGCCACAAGAAAGCGTTGGGAAGACACTGCCGCACTCGAACAGCCTCTCTGCAAAGGGGATACGTTTTCCCCCGTTTGCTCAGATACCATACCACCGACATGTTGTCTGAGTGGATTGCAATCATCCTGAGAGGAAGAAAGCTCTGGAGTGCTTGCAACGCTAATAGCACTGCTCTCATCTCCAAGACATTGATATGCAAATGTATCTCGTGCTCTTGCCACGTGCCTTGGACTGTCCTGCCAAAATAATGCCCCCCCCAATCTGGGGGGCATCCGTGATCACCGTGGCAACTGGAGGAGGTAGAACAAAGGGCTTTCTCACATTGAAATTGCTGGTCTGAAGCCACCAGCGTAGATCCTGCTTGCACTTGTCTGTAATCATAAGATGGGAAAGTGGAAGGTGCTGTAGGGACCACTGGGCAAAGAGCAGCCACTGAAGGAGCCTCATGTGTAGTCTTGCAAGAGGGACTAGCATAATTGTGGCAGCAATTGTCCCTAACAATTTTAGAACCATTTCTGCCTTTACCTTTTTCAGTGGAAGAAACGCATAGACCTGTTGTTGCAAAACCTGAATTCTTTCTTGTGGTACGAAAGCCCTCATGAGCACGGTGTCTAAATCGGCACCTATATAGGTGACATGCTGCGAGGGCAACAAGGCAGACTTTTCCCAGTTTAGTGTGATACCCAATCATTGACACAGCACAATGGTGGTGTCCCTGGTCTGTAGTAGTAGATGCCTGGTGGTGGCAGACAAGAGCCAGTCGTCCAGGTACGGAAACACTTGGAATCCCTGATGTCTCAAGTGAGCAGTCACCACTGCTATACATTTGGTGAAAACCCTGGGGGTTGTGGTGAGACCAAAGGGCAGGTCTCGAAACTGAAAATGACTGGCTCCCAGCCGGAAGCGTAAATGCCTTCTGGATGCCCTGTCCATCTTTATATGGTAGTAAGCATCCTTGAGGTCGATGGAGCACATCCATACTTCTTTCTCCAACAATGGTAGAATAGACTGTAAAGTGACCATTCGGAACTTGGACTTTTTTTACATGGAGGTTCAAGCGGCTGAGATCCAAGCTGGGTCTCAGGTCCCCTTGTTCTTTTCAGCACCAAAAAGAATCTTGAATAAGTCCCTAATCTGAGCTGGTCTGAGGTGACATGCTGGATGGGTCCTTTTGCTAGCAGCTTTTGAACTTCTGAAACTGCGGAATCCCTTTGACTGGGTGGGGCATCTGGGATTCTCTTGGTTGGTGGGGGATGAGAAGAGAAGGGAATATGATATCCTCCGGAAATTATCTTTAATACCCACTCATCCTGGGTGATTCCTTGCCAGGCTTCTGGGTATAGCGAAATGCGACCCCCAACTTGCTCTAAAGAAGCACAGTCGGGCCTCCCATCAGGAGCGCTGGTAGGGGGAACTGCGAAAGGAATTGTGGTCCTCCTGGTTACGTGGGCCTCCTCTGCCTCGAGGGCGGCGTCTGAGTTACCACCCCCTCCCCTGCCTCTGGAGCGGGAATCACTTTCTGTGTCTTGAAAAAACCTCTGCGGCTTTCTGAACCACATTTTCCCACCCTTCTGGCCCTTGGGATAAGGTCTAGAAGGCATGGAAAAAACGACTCCAACGGCAGACAGGGTTTTGCCTTCCTGCTCGCACCTAGTGAGAGTATCCTTCACCTTGGTTATGAACAACGATGAACCGTCAAATGGGGCGTTGGTGAATGTAGACTTGAAGGTCTCCGCGAAATTACACAGGCGCATCCAGGAGTGCCTCCTAAGAGAGACTCCGGAACTCACTGCCCTATTCGCTCCGTTGGCTGCATGCGAGATCAGCCTCATGGAGAAGTTAGCAATGGAATTTAGGGTAGACAACTGGGCATTGACCTTCTGAGCCACTGCGTCAGAAACGTTACCCTGCAGAGACTCTCCAAGCTCTTTTAGGAGATCTCTTTGGAGTAGTGTAAAATGTGACAAATAGTTCAACGACCGCAGAGTAAAGGCCACTGAAGAAAACATATGCTTCCCATACTGGTCCATGGTCCTAGACTCCTTGTTAGGGGGATGGACGGTAGATGAAGTCTCAGCCAGTTCCTTCTTGGTGGCCCCTGCCACCATCACGGCATCTACTGGAACGCCCTTTGTGAGAAATTCCTGGTCAGCGGGGACGGACAGAAACTTGTTGGGTCTCTTGCTACTGGTTCCACACTGTCAGGGGTTTCCCCACACCCTTCGACAAACAAGATCCAGGAGTTCATCGATCAGGGGAGAAACCCAAGAGGCGGAGGGTTGAGACCCAAAGGCCTTCCAGAAACACAGACTCCTCCTCAGAGGGAGATTTGGAGGGCCAGCTGCCTCTCTGCTTCAAGATCTCCAGGATATCTGAGAAAGAGATATCTTTAGAGGACGACTTGGGGGACCCCTCTGACTCCTCTAGGTCGGTGTCCGAAGTGATAGACTCATCCTGGGAGTTTATGTGCTTCCTCTTACACACTTTTTCTGGGGGGGGGGCTCCTCAGGCAAAAACTCTGGGAAGACCTCAGAAAGTTGGGGACCACTCATGGAGGTATCATGAGGCCTTGGGTCTCCGCTGTCCAAGGACAGAGGGTGATAAAAAACTGATACTGGTGCTGGAGGGGGTAGAGTGTCGGTGCCATCAGACGCAGCTGAGGGCCTGACCAGCACGCTCCGCATGACCTCGAAAGCTGATCCACCCGGCTCCGAAGAACAACCAACCATGGAAGCCCTCGGGGCCGAAGGGATAAGGTCCGAAGCTGAGTCAGGGCCCAAGTTCACCCATGCCGAAGCACCAAGCGGGAGGCTAGGAGCTGAAGAAGATCGACCCGAGACCTCTCACTCGGGTCCGACCGAGGAACTGTGAGCCCTGGACCCTGCGTACGCAGCCGACGGGGTTGGAGCGGAGATCGGAACAGAGATGCCAGGATGGGCTACTGGAGCCGACCTAAAGACATCAGATGAAACCGATAACTCTGGTTCCGAAGGCCGAGAAAGGCTCGGAGGAGGAACATGCAAGGATGGATGGGTGACGGGCTCCGGGGCCGATTGGGCTGGAGCCGAAAACAATTTGACCAACACCAGTGATTGTAGCAGTCTCTGTACCACTCTATCAACATCATTGTCTGAGAGAGTCCTGGAGGACCTAGAGGATAAGGTCAGAGATCTGGACCTCCCTACAGAAGGAGACCTATGAGAAGGAGAAACCGGTCTAGTAACTGGAGACTGGCTCTGAACAAGTATCTCTGTCACCGGCTCAGAGAGACTGGGAGCCGATGCTGACTTGGTCAAATCATCCACTTCCTTCAGCCAATGGAACAGAGGAAGCTAAGGTAGACTTGGCAACTTTCTCTGGCAGCTCCGATAAAACTGACGGAGCCGGACAGTGTTTTTTTTTTTTTTATTTAGAGGTCTTGCCTGTTTTAGAGGGAGAGGGCTTAGAACTGGAAGCCGTCTCCAAGTCTTCTTCGAAGGAGGGTTTCAGTAATCCCTTCAGAATCAGTTTGTTCTTCCCCTCTTGAAGAACACATGGGCTAAAGGCGTGACAGAACACACAGGATTCTTGGAGGTGGATAGCCCCAAGCAATACACGCACACAGAGTGCCCATCAGTAATAGACATTTTATATCCACAATTATCATATTTTTTGAAGCCCAAAGGCTTGTGTTCTTTTGTAACCTTAGACATATTGGTAGGACACTGCACGCAATATCAGTAGACAAACCCGACACCAACAGAAAAACCGCAGGAACTATGCCTATGAAAAAAACAGTCGTTAGAACAACAAACGCCACAGGGAAGAAAGGACCTCTAACTTAAACGGCCCAGACCAACAAACAAGGGAGAACCTAGGTCCTATAAGTTAAACGGCCCTAGCCCAAAGGGACGGGGTAACCACCGGAACAAGGATACACACAACTAGGAGGGAGGACTAGGTCCTCTAAATGAAAAGGGCCTAGCCCGTAAGAAGGGAAGGAACGCAAACGGGATACCAAGACAAAAAGCCACGGAACAGGCTACACCAACAGTTTTCTCAAAAAACAGAAACTAGCTATGAAAATAGCTTTTGGAGCAACAAACTTCTAAAAAGTAGAAGAAAAGGTTATACTTACCACGGCCAAGAGCAAGACCACGGCTGAGCATAACGAGCGGCAAGTGAGATCTGGGGAAAGGGAGCAGTGCAGCATGGGATACCTCTTAGCCACGAGCCAATTGAAGACTTCGAGCTAGAGTATGGCCGAGGTTCGGCTCCGAACCCACAGGTAAGAATGTAGGCGAGATTGGACTACATAACATCTATTATCGTGTAGAAAGAAAAACACTGAATTATTAAATTTCCACTGTCTGAAGCAGCAAGTGGACAAAAAAATGAAAAAATAAATATAAATAAAAAAGTTAGTCAAGCTTCATCAACAAAAAAATAAATAGTACAGCATTTATCACAACCGCAAGCTCCCACAGCCCTTTACTTTAAATATACTACCTCCTCAGTCATAGAAAACACAGAGAAAAGATCACACATCACATTAGCGTCACCATCCACACCACAGCTTGCCGGTGCTTTACAATAATTAATCATCACTAACTTCTGACATAGATGTGGGCAAATTAATGCTGATAGGTTGAAACCATGTCCACTTAAGACTTGTGCACCAGTAAGGTAACAGAAAACATAAGAGCAAGGCAGACAAAATTATACAGCTGAAAATTGTCCTAAAAGCCAAAACCCCTGTCAGCAACCAGTGTATACAATTTAGCCAGCTGGATAGAAACAAAAGTATAAATTAGAACACTATAGATGCAAAATGATTACAGAGACTGTAAAATCCATCACACAGTCTCACACTTCATGAAAATGGCATTTTTAATTCTGCCTGAACTCCATCTAACTTTTAAAAACAGTTTCAAAGTGACAAATGAGAATGCTCCAATAAAGCTTATCACTTTTGCCTTGTCTTGTAGGCAGGTATACTATACACTGAACTAGCAGAAGGGGGCATAAAAAGTGCCATGTTAAATTATAGTTTTCTGTAGAGGAATTTGTGTTTTAATTATTACATTACTCAACTTACCTTTTCCTCCATGTCTTTCTTTAGTGCCGATAGGGATTTCTGGAGCTCAGCAATGACTTCCTCCTTCTCATGAAGTAAACGGGCTCCGCTTTCTTCAAGTTGCTCCTTTACCTTTTCAAAGTTTTTGCAAGTGTTCATCAGATGTGACAACTCAGCATCTTTTTCTTTAAGCATACCATCCAGCCTCTTAAGGAAGGAAAACAAATATGGAAATATAATGCGTGCCAAAGTACACATTACAAAACTGAAGTCTATTATGTTAACCTAGAAGTCAAGCTTAATCAACAATGTACATCAAATCCAAAAATGTTGTCTTCCTTGAAATCTTAAAGGACCTTGAATGCCATTAATAACATCAATAATTAAACAAACAGCAGATTGTGTGATTATATTTTGTTCTGGCTTCAACTTTTTACTACAGTCCCTCTGTTTTACTGAATGTCATGGCAATAAAACATATGCTTCTCCATTTTCCGTCATCTAAAAAGTATAAGCTACACCAAAAAATCACTCTACAGCAGCAAAGCAACCATCTGGTAATCCAATACACAGAAACTTTTTGTTATGTACTCACCATAACTTTAGATGTTTGGGATCCATCTCGCCTACATTCAGTACTGATGGGCTCGGAGCCGATCCTCGGCTCCGACTCGGCACGCTATGCTATAGAGCGAAGCCTCTTACTGGCTGAGCTATTCTCTATCCCAGGATGCACCACCACTAATCCCCCAGATCTTGTTTGTCCGCATTCATGCACACACACAACTTGTTTATATAACATTGCCAGATGTTTCAAGATGAAACAATAGAATTCGGACCGTCCGATCTCTTCTGATCTTCAAGGCAGGGGGAAGGAGGGTGGGTTATTGGGAATGTAGGCGAGATGGATCCCACACATCTAAAGTTATGGTGAATACATAACTAAAAGATGTTATGTGATCCTATCTAGCCTACATTCAGTACTGATGGGACAGCGTCCCTAGCACCTAAATCCTGGGTGGCTCACTGGAAAACACTCCTGAGCACTGTGGAACCAAATGAAGCTCGCCCCCGAGATGCCACATCCAATTTGTAGTGGGAAATGAAAGTGTGCAGGGAAGACCATGTAGCCACAGCACAAATGTCACTAATGGCAAGCTTAGAATGGAATGCTATTGAAGTAGCCATAGCTCTTGTAGAGTGAGCTTTGACGGAGGTCGTAAGCTCTTTATTAGAAGAGGAATAAGCTTGACTAATACAGTCCCTGATACATTTGGCAATAGTGACCTTTGTGACGGCTTTGCCTAATTTATTATCCGAAAAGGACACAAACAATTGATCTGTTTTCCTTGTTTGTTTGGTCCTGTCTAAATAAAAACGCAATTGCCTGTGGACATCCAATGTGTGGAATATGTATTCCGCTTTGAGTACTTTGGAAAGAAAACTGGAAGTTCTAATGACTGTTGTAGGCAAAAATTGGAACAAACTTTAGGGACAAAGGATGGATTAGGCCTGAGAGATACTCTATCTTTGTGAAAAACCAGGTACGGTGGTTTTACAGATAGAGCTTGAAGCTCTGAAACCCTTCTGGCAGAAGTAATCGAGACCAGAAAAGTAGTTTTCCAAGATAGAAATTTCAAATCACATGTTGCTGCCGGTTCGAAGGGGAAGGAGGTTAAGGCACGTAACACCACATCGAGATCCCATGGAGGAGCAGGATGAGAAATCGGAGGTCGTAAAAGCGCAGCACCTTTCATGAAGGTCTTACACAATCTGTTGCTCATTAAAGGTGGGTTTATAGATTCATGAAAATTGGAAATAGCTGCCAATTGGACCTTGATGGTAGAGACTGAAGAACCTTGATTGAATAGAGAAGTTAGAAATTTTAGGACTTCCGATACAGGAATAGTGATGGGATCCAGACCCCGGAGTTGTGCCCAAATAGCAAATCTCTTCCATTTGCTAGTATACAATTTCTTAGTGGCAGACTTGTGGGCCTAAGATAAAATATGTATGACTTCCGGGTCTAAGGTATGATTCCTGACTATAGTCGGAAGAGGAGGAGCCAAGCTGTTAACTTCAAAGTGTGAAGGGACTGGTGGAGTAGTCCCGACTGATGAATTAATAGGTCTGGGATCTGATCCAGGAACCATGGACCGTCCAGTGCATATTTCCGAAGATAGGGGAACCATACCTGACGAGGCCAGTAAGGAGCAACTAAGATAATTTTGCTCCCAAAGTGAGACGCCTTTTGGATCACTCTGGGAAGGAGGGGAACTGGGGGGAAGGCATATAGCAAGCCGGTGGGCCAAGAATGGGCCAGTGCGTCCATAGGGCTCTCCCCTGGAGCTGGAGTGAGGGAGAAGAACTTTTTGCACTTTGCGTTCAGCGGGGTTGCGAAGAGGTCGCAACAAGGAATTCCCCATTTGCTGAAAATCTGAGCTGCCACTGTATTGTTCAGAGACCACTCGTGAGGAGAGAGGATAGTTCTGCTCAGTCTGTCGGCTATCACATTGGATTTGCCAGGGATATGAGTTGCTATCAGAAAACGTCTGGTCGCCACTGCCCATTCCCATACTCTCATGGCCTCTCTGCAAAGAGGGTAGGATCTGGTTCCTCCCTGCTTGTTCAGGTACCAGACCACTGACATGTTGTCGGAGTGAATGGCAATCATGCCCTGAGGGAGGTAATCGTGGAGGGCTTGTAGAGATAGAAGCACCGCCCTCATTTCCAAAATGTTGATATGAAGAAGACTCTCTTCTGAATGCCATTTGCCTTGGACTGACCTGCCCAGGAAATGCCCCCCCACCCCATCTGGGAGGCGTCTGTAGTCAACGTGGCCATAGGAGGAGGTGGAACGAAGGGTCGACCCTGATCCAGATTGGAGGGCACCAGCCACCAGCGAAGGTCCCGTTTGCAGATTTCCGTGATCCGTATGAGGTGACTGAGAGGGAGATCCTGAAAGGACCACTGTGTCGAAAGAAGCCACTGGAGAATTCTCATATGCAACCTTGCTAGGGGGACTAGAAGAACAGTGGCCGACATAGATCCCAATAGCTGCAGGACCATTCTGGCTGGAGCTTTGGATCTGAGAAGCAAGGCTCGAACTTGAGCCTATATGGTTTGTATCCTTTCTGTAGGAAGATAGACCCGCATTCGGTTTGAGTCTATCTCTACTCCGATTAATCTTATGCGTTGGGATGGCAACACAGACTTTGGCCAATTGAAGGTGATTCCAAGGGAAGTGCCCAGTGATATTGTGGCTTGTAGGTTCTGCAATAGTAGATGCCTGGAGGTGGCAGTTAGGAGCCAGTCGTCCAGATACGGAAACACCTGGAATCCTAGACTCCTCAGGTGAGCAGTCACGACCGCCAAACATTTGGTGAACACCCTGGGGGCTGTGGTGAGACCAAAGGGCAGCGTGCGGAACTGAAAATGACTGTCTCCTAGGCTGAAGCGCAAATGTCTCCTGGACGCCTGATCTACCATGAAGTGGTAATAAGCGTCCTTGAGATCTATGGAGCACATCCAAACACCTTTCTCCAGCAGTGGGAGAATGGATTGTAAGGTGACCATTCGGAACTTGGACTTTTGGACTGAACGATTTAGAATGCTGAGATCCAAAATGTGTCTCAAGTCCCCGGCCTTTTTTGGCACCAAAAAGAATCTCGAGTAAGTCCCTAACCCGATCTGGTCTGCGGGGACGGGTTGGATGACTCCGTTTTGAAGCAGCTTTGAGACTTCTAAGGCTGCAATTTCCCGTTGACTGGGTGGCGGGTCCGGGATTTTCTTGGACAGAGGTGGGGAGTGAGAAAAGGGGATGGCGTAACCTCCGGCGATAATTCGAAGCACCCATCAGTCCTGAGTGATGCCTTCCCAGGCTTTTAGGTGCCTCGAAAAACTACCCCCGACTGGCTCCGGAGCTGCACAGTCGGGCAATCCCTCAGGGATTGTGAAAGGCTGAAGAGCCACAAAAGGACTCGCGGTCTCCAGTATTGCGGGGGCCTCTGCCGCCTCTGGGACGGCGTCTTCCAGAGAAATTTCCCCTCCTCTGCCTGAAGAAGGGGGATCGTCCTGCTGTGAGGGATAAGACTTCTGGGATCTACGGAACCACATTTTCCCTCCTCTTTTAGCCTTGGGATAAGGCCGAAAGGGAGTGGAAAATCGTGCCCCTATGGCAGTTAAAGTCTTACCTTCTTGCTCGGAGCGGGTCAATGTGTCCTTTACCTTGGGTCCAAACAAAGAGGACCCATCAAAGGGAGCGTCGGCAAAAGAAGACTTGAAGGCTTCCGCAAAATGACACAGGCGGAGCCAGGCTTGCCTCCGTAGAACAATACCCGTACCGCTCTACGCCTCGCCCGCATATGAAATGAGCCTCATGGACGAGTTTGATATCGATGACAGCGTAGCCAACTGAGAGCCAACCGTCTGGGCCAGCTGCTCAGGTAGGTTACCCAAGAGAGTATCTGAAAGCTCCTTGATCAGATCCCTCTGAAACCTGATGAAGTGCGTTAAATAGTTCAGGGACCTTAAGATAAAGGCCGCTGAACTGAGGGTGCGCTTCCCGCACCGATCCATGCTCCTAGACTCCTTACTAGGAGGATGGACAGACGTCGAAGCCTCTGCTACATCTTGTTGGGTAGCAGATGCCACCACCAAGGCATCTACAGCCACACCTTTTGTCAAAAACTCCTTCTCTGGGGGTGCTGATAGGAACTTATTTGGGCGAGCAGGCACCAGTTCCACAGAGTCTGGATGTTCCCACGCCCTTCGAGAGATCAAATCTAGGAGCTCGTCGAAGGGCGGAGACACCCAGGAGGCGGAGGGCTGAGCCCCGAAGGCCTTAAGGAACACCGACTCATCAGCAGAAGGGGGTTTGGAATGCCAGCCGCCTTGTTGTTTGAGGGCTTCCAGGATGTCTGCAAAGGAGACATCATCTGAGGACGACTTAGGGGACCCCTCTGCATCATCAAGATCAGTGTCTGACGTGAGAGACTCATCGGGGGAGTCAACATGCTTCCTCTTGCACAATCTTTTCCTTGGGGGTTCCTCTGAAGAAGCTTCAGAGGGACCTCCAGGAGGGGGGGAACCCCCAGTGGGGGTGACCTCAGGCCCCGAGGCTCTGCTGTCTAAGGACAGGGGGACTGCCAAAGACCCAGTCTCCGTATGTAGGGAAGGTGCTGGTGAGACAGTGGAGGTAGCCAAAGAAGATTTGGCTAACGCACTCCTCATGGCCCTGAAGGCCGGACCACCAGAATCCTGGGAAGGTCCAACCCCCGTGGCCACAACAGTAGACGGTGCCGACGCACCGAGAGGAAGGCTTGGAACCGAAAACATCAGTCCCGAAGCGTCCCCCCCGGGGCCGACAGAGGAGGTCCGTGTACCGAACTCCGACTCGAGAGCCGGGGTTGGAGTAAGGGTCGGGGCCGACCCGAAAACCTCCATCGGCTCCACCAGCACCGGCTCCAACGGTGCCGAGGCTGTTGGAGGAGGAACCAGAACTACAGGGTGGGCCATCGGCTCCGAAGCCGAATGGGCTGGAGCCGAAACTAATTTTTGGAACACAGGAGACTGAAAAAGTCTTAGGAGCACCCTGTCGATGTCTGAATCAGACATCTTGGAAGATCTAGATGAAACCGATCGGGTCCGAACCGACTTCTCCATCGGCTCCAAAGGACTGGGGGACCGGCTCCGAATGGACTCAACCAATATCGGTGCTGAGGGAGATCCCAAAACAATTTCCCTTGGTGCCGAGGAGGGCTTTGGCGTCGAAGGGGAAGAGTCTGAGCTGGCAACTCTCATCGGCTCCAAAATCAGTGGAGCCGATGAAGGTGACCCGCCTCTCGAAGCCCCAGTCATCGGCTCCGAAACCAGAGGAGTCGAGGCTGGGGCATCGAGGCAGACCGTCCCGCCCTCGGCTCCGAACTCCGTGGAGCCGATGGCGCAGACTGCCTGGATTTTTTAGTAGTCGCTTCCGATGGGCTGGTCAGAGCCGACGCTTTTCTTAGTTGGACAGGATGAGGAAGATAAGGCCTCCTCGAAGGAGGGTTTAATCAGCCCTTTCAGGATTAATTTATTTTTCCTCTCTTGGAGGACCCTAGAGGAAAAGGCGTGACACACGCTGCAGGACTCCTGTAGGAGCTTGGCGCCTAAGCAGTATACGCACGAGGAGTGGTCATCAGTTATAGACATTTTATAACTGCACCTCGTGCACTTCTTGAACCCTGAGGGTCTATGTTCTTTAGACATAATGTCTCTGAAACAGTCACTATAACAGTAGTAAAGATCACTGTGTAGACAGAAAAAATACAGATTTTAAACAATAAAGCTTTTTTTTTTTTTTTTAAACGATAAATCAAAATTACTACAATACAATTATCACGAACAGCAAAAAGGAGGGCCAAGAACCCTCTAACTCAAACAGGTACTTGACCTCCTTAAAAAAAAATAGAAACTGCTAATGAATAGGGGAAGGCCCCTCTAACTTAAACGGGAAACCTTTCCCTAAACAAACACACAAATTTACCACAAAATAATATCAAAAAACACTCGTACAACAACAATAGCTGTTAAAACAGCTTTTGGGTAAGAATAGAGAATTTCCTGACAGGAAAACTTTAGAAAAAAACAGCACTTAGCTCAGCCAAGTTTGAGACCACGTCCTAGCTTGTAAGCGGCAAACGAGATCTAGGGAATTAGTGGTGGTGCATCCTGGGATAGAGAATAGCTCAGCCAATAAGAGGCTTCGCTCTATAGCATAGCGTGCCGAGTCGGAGCAGAGGATCGGCTCCGAGCCCATCAGTACTGAATGTAGGTGAGATAGGATCACATAACATCGCATATTTAGGTTAAAATACTCAAACAGGAACTCTTTAAATTATTGGGACATTTACTCATGCTCCAATATCCGATTAATATTGTGGAAGGTCACAAAGGAGCTGAAGCCTATTCCAGCAAACAATTACAAGACAGAGCCAATCCTAGCCAAGAGGTTGGTCCACAACAGAATGCACACTTGCATACACACACAACATACACACACAAAAACATATGCATACTTAAGGGCAGCTTTTAAAGTATCACCATTTCACCTAAATGGGTGTCTGAGATGTGGAAGGAAACCAAACGTATCCAGCAAAAATCTGCATAGACAAATGGAGGACATGTAGACTTCATAAGGAAGACACTTGCAGCCAAGAATTGAAACAGTGAACCAACAGCTTTAAGGTAGAAATGCTAATGTCTACACCATTGTGCACTGCTAGCCAAAACATTTTATGATTGACATTAATTATGGGTGGACAGTGATCCTCTAGCCAATTTCTTTAGCAGTCAGCTGTCCTTAAGAATGTTAGGATGTAATCCGACTGCACAGCTAACCAAGAGCAGCATGTCTACAAAACAGATGGCACTGTGCACTCATTCTCATTTCTTTTACTCAAGTACACCAGAGGTTAACAGGGATATCACATTAACAAATGTACATGTGGTAGGCTAAGGCAATGTCAGCAAGTGTCAAACACAAATCTCTTATGCTGTGGAAATTCAACCATACAAAGTATACTAAGACAGGTTAAAGGAATATGGAAAGTCCATTTTCATTCCTCCTCAACTTTTGGAATTCAGATCAGACCTTAGATCCAATTTTGGACACTCCTCAGACTTTGGATCCATAGCGCAGGCCCCTCTTCCTTACCCATAATCCTCTCCCAGGCCCCAGATTACCTCAGATCAAGTCTGCCCCTAAACAAAAACATACAGAATGGAAAAAATTCCACAAATGTCTAGAAACATGATAGGAAGAGTATCTAGAACGAAGAAAGGGATAAACCAGAATGGAAAATACCTCCAGACCATACCAGGAGATATTTTCTTCCAGTGGAAGAGGGAAGGAGGAAGGGTAGGTTGAGGAAGGCCAAATAGATACCACTGATGCATCATTGTGAGTACATAGGTTTTGTATATGATGTCATCTTTCATCAATTCCTCCACCTTTGGGACAGATGCCCTAGCCAGCGTCAACCCAGGGTGGTCGTAAGGAAGGATATTTGGCTGCGGTTTCAAAGGGAGACCAAGTTAAGGCTTGCAGAAGAATCGTCAAAATCCAAGGAGGAGTAGGGGCTTTGACAGGTGGCCTAAGCAAAAAAGTACCTTTAAGGAAGGCCTTGCATAACCTAAGGAAGGGCCAATGACAAACTATCTTTAGCTACATGGAAACTGGAGACTGCAGCCAGCTGTACTTTGACTGTAGAGTAACTTATTCCGCTATGACAAATATAAGCCAGGAATGGAATGGGCGCTGAAAAAACTGTCTAGATTACTCTCATTAGCCCACATAGAGAATTGTCTCCATTTGCTTTTGTGAATCTTCCTAGTAGAGACTTTTTGAGAATAAGTAAAGATGTGCAAAACCTGGGACGAAAACCTGAACAATCTAGCCATCACTGGAAGTGGATAAGTCATGCAGTCAACCAAACGGCTTGTATGAATGCATGAGGCAGGTTGTGGTGGTGGGACAGACTATCCAGAAGGGGACCCAAGACCCAAGAAAGGCATATCAAGATGAGGCCAGAGGAATGGGAACCACACTTGTTGAGGCCAGAGTAGGGCAATGAGGATCACCTTGCTCTTCCACTGATAAGCTTACTGTAAAATCTTTGGCATGAGAGGTGTGGGAGGATAAGCATAAATGAGACTGGGGGGGATGTAGATCAGAGCATCCCTCTGGGAGGATTAGGGGGAAAAAAGTTGTATATGGAATTGTGAAGAGAGGTGAACAAGTCGCAGTATTAGCTGGCCCTATTGGTGAAAAATGTATTCCGCCACTGAAGTACTGAAACTACTCGTGAGACATTAGAAAGTACAGTTGTGTACACTTACCATAAATGTAGATGTTCGAGTGTATTCACTGTTGCAGCCATTACCCTTAGGTTATCTTGCTGGCAGGCTACCCTCAGTCGGCCTGAATTCCAAAGTCTAGGTCTGGCGTCGGTTGCTGTTACCTCTTCCCTGGCGTCGGTGCGCCAGGGGTATAAAAGATGCAGCCAACGCCATTTTCTTCAGTTTTTCTTGCCCCAGATGTCAGGTGCCCCCAAAAGGGTAGGCTAAAAATATGTCAATAAAACATGCATGCACCAAAGTATATATTTTGCCTTTATCTACAAGCAAATACACCACATAGGTTGTATAGAATAGAGAAGTACAGATAAGTTCCAGCAAAGAAATGGGGGACGGTGGGTAGGTAACCTGGACTGCAACAGTGAATACACTCGAACATCTTCATTTATGGTAAGTGTACACAACTGTACTATGTTCTTCATGCTTCACTGTTGCAGTCATTACAATTGGGTTGAATCCCAAAGCTAAGGTTGGGAGGCTGGAGCTAAATAGCATTAGGGGCAGCTATTAGGCCCTGCAGAACTGCAGTGGCAAAACCTGCCCTGGATTTAGAGTAGAGTGGTAAGTTATAGTGCTTTGTGAAGGTGTGCACTGAACTTCAAGTAGCAGCCTCTAAAATGCCTTTGGTTGGTACTCCCCTGAGGAAGGCTGCTGAAGTGGCTGTTGCTCTGGTTGAATGTTGCCTAATGCCCTTGGGTACTGGCTTACCATGTTGAGAATAGCAGAAATGAATGCAATGGCCTATCCACTTTGAAATAGTCTGCTTTGAGATAGCCTTTCCTTGTGATCCTGCAGCATATGCCACTAGTAATTGCTCTGTCTTTCTGAAAGCTTTGGTTCTGTTCAAGTAGAAGCATAGCTGTCTGTGTATGTCCAAAGAATGCAGAATTCTCTCCCCCTTATTCTGTGGGTTTGGATAAAAGGTAGGCAGATGAATAGTTTGGTTAAGGGCCACACTGGACACTACCTTAGGCATAAATGTTGGGTTTGTCCTCTGAGAAACCCTGTCTGGATAAAAAATGATAAAAGATTCCACAGCCATGAGTGCCTGTAGCTCTGAGACTCGTCTTGCAGAAGTTATTGCTAAGAGCAGAGCTGTTTTCCAAGATAAAAACTTTATATCAGCTGCAGTGGCTGGCTCGAAAGGAGGCAGGGTGAGTTTTTCCAAGACATAATTGAGATCCCATGCAGGTATTGGTGATCTCCTTGGTGGCCTTAAATTTTTGGCCCCTCTGAGGTACTGCCTTAACAAAAGGATGAGAAAAGATTGGTGGCTCTGTATTGTAATGAGCCGAAATGGCAGAGGCATGAATTTTTATAAATGAGAAATATGGGCTTTTGTCCAGCATCTCAGTCAATTATTGCAAAATCTGAGGAATGTATGGTATAGCTGTGTCAATTCCTTGTACCTGGTTCCAAGCACAGAATCGCTTCCATTTTCCAGCATAGGATTTTCTAGTACTAGGCCTCCTGGCCTAAAATGACATAAATCACCGCTTTAGTGAGAGGTGTGTTTTTTATGACTACATTATCTGACATGCTGCCAGATTTAAGGTCTTGAGTTGGCTGTGCAGGATCTGATTGTTCTGCTGGGACAGTAGATGAGGTACTTGAGTCCAGGCTGGGCATTGAGACAAGTTCCTTAGGATTGGATACCAGTACTGGCGTGGCCAGTCTAGGGCAATCAGTATCATTTTTGGCTTCTCCTGTCTGACCTTTAGGAATACCTTGGGGAGGAAAGGCATATACTGTTAAGTTTTTCCAGCTGAAAGATAGGGCATCCACTTTCCATGCTTGTTTGTGATAGGTCCTTGTGCAGAATCTCTTTAGTTGGCAGCTGTGAGGTGAGGCAAATAGATCTATGTCCGGGCATCCCCATTTCCTTATCATGCTGAAGACTTGCGGATCCAATTTCCACTCATGGGGATCCATGAGGTTTCTGCTTAGTTCGTCTGCCAGAGTATTTATCGTTCCTGGCAGGAATTGTGCCTGCAGATGTACTTGGTAAGTCATTGCTGTGTCCCACAAAGTCATGGCCAGTCTGCAAAGGGGGTAGGAATGAGTGCCTCCTTGCTTGTTTATGTACCACATGACCGTGGTATTGTCTTGTCTTTATCAGTAGGTGTCCCGGATGAAGTAGGTCCTTGAAGGCTGTCAGGGCATTTTGAACAGCTAGCATCTCTTTTTGATTGATATGTAGATGCATTTGGTTTGTGGACCATGTGCCTTGAATACATCTTCCTGCCATGTGGGCTCCCCAGGCATAATCCGATGCATCCGTTGTTAATGTCTGTGTGGCTGGGGGTAGAGTGAATGGCTGTCCCTTGTTCTGGTCAAGGCCTTCGCCCATCATCGAAACTCCTGTTGCAGGAAGGGGATGAGAGTAAAGTACAGTTTTGTACCTACCATAAATGTAGATGTTCGAGTGTTCACACTGCTGCAGTCATCACACTTGGGTTATCCTGCCGTCGGGTGGTCTCGCAGTCGGCCTGAGTTCCAAAGTCTTGGTCCGGCGTTGGTTGCTGTCGCTTCTTCCCTGACGTCAGTGCGCCAGGGGTATACAAGAGGCATCCGACACCATTTTCTTCAGTTTTTCTTGCCCCAGATGTCAGGTGCCCCCAATAGGTAGGCAAAATATATATATTGCTATATAAAAAAGTACATATAAAAATAAAACAATACCTTCAGGCACAAGCAAATACACCACAGAGGTTGTATAGGATAGAGTGGTATAGATAAGTCCAGCAAGTTCAGAGGGGATGGAGGGAGGGTAACCTGGACTGCAGCAGGGTGAACACTCTAACATCTACATTTATGGTAGGTACAAAACTGTACTATGTTCATCGTGTTACCCTGCTGCAGTCATCACACTTGGGTTGGATCCCAAAGCTAAGGATGGGTGGTGGAGTTAAACACGGTTAGCAGAAGCTAGCAGGCCCTGCAAAACTACAGTGGCAAAACCAGCTCTAGTCTTAGAATATAGAGGTAAGTGATAGTGTTTGGTGAAGGTGTGCACTGAACTCCAAGTTGCAGCTTCCAAAATCTCCTTGGTTAGCACCCCCCTGAGAAAGGCTGCTGATGTAGCTGTAGACCTGGTGGAGTGGGACCTAATGTTAGCAGGTACCGGTTTCCCATGATGCGTGTAGCAGAAACGTATGCAATGTCCTATCCATTTTAAAATGGTCTGTTTTGAGATAGCTTTTCCTTGTGATCCTGCAGCATAGGGTACAAAGAGCTGGTCAGATTTTCTAAAAGTCTTAGTTTCATCCAAGTAGTAATGTAATTGCCTGTGAATGTCCAAAGAATGCAGGAGTCTTTCTCCTTTGTTCTGGGGATTTGGGAAAAAGGGGGGCAAATGAATGGTTTGGTTTAGGGCCACACTGGATACCACCTTTGGCATAAAAGAGGGGTTAGTTCGTAGAGAGACTCTGTCTTGATGAAAAATTAGGAAAGGCTCTACTGCCATTAGTGCCTGTAGCTCTGAGACTCTTCTAGCTGAAGTTATTGCTAGTAGCAGGGCAGTTTTCCATGAAAGAAATTTTAAATCAGCTGAAAAAGCTGGTTCAAAGGGTGACAGTGTAAGCTTTTCCAGAACAAAGTTGAGATCCCAAGTAGGTGTTGGTGCTCTCCTGGGCGGTCTTATGTTCTTAGCCCCTCTGAGGTACTGTCTTAGGAGTGGATGTGAAAATAAAGGAGTATCCATGTTGTAATGAGCTGAAATTGCTGAGGCGTGATCTTAATAGATAAAAAGGAAAGTCCTTTGTGCAACATCTCAGTTAAATATTGTAGAATCTGAGGAATGTTTGGATCAAGGGGATTTTGGCCTTTAGCCTGGTTCCAGGCGCAAAATCTTTTCCATTTGCCTGAATAGGTTTTCCTAGTGCTGGGCCTCCTGGCCTCCAGAATGACATCCATAACAGCTTTGGATAGAGGTGTTGGCTGGTTGTTTAGGTAATTTGCCATGCAGCCAGGTTTAAAGTCTTGAGCTGGCTGTGTAGAATCTGATTGTCTCGCTGGGTGAGCAGGTGAGGAATTTGTGGTAAAATCCATGGTGGGCCGTGGGCCATGTTCCTTAGAATTGGATACCAGTGCTAGTGTGGCCAGTCTGGTGCAATATCATTTGTGGCCTCTCTAATCTGACTTTCAGCAGTACCTTTGTTAGAAGAGGCAGTGGAGGAAAGGCATACACTGTTAATGTTTTCCAACTGAATGAGAGGGTGTCCACTTTCCAAGCTTGTGGATGGAATGTCCTTGTGCAAAATTTTTGAAGTTGGTAGTTTTGGGGGTTGGCAAACAGATCTATGTCTGGGCGTCCCCATTTTTGAGTTATTGCAAATACTTGTGGATCTAGTTTCCACTCGTGGGGATCCATGATGTTTCTGCTTAGGTCTGCCAGTGTGTTTTTCTTTCCTGGCAGGAATTGTGCTTGTAATTGAACCCGGTAAGACAGTGTTGTGTTCCACAAGGTCATTGCTTGCCTGCATAGAGGGTAGGAATGTGTGCCCCCTTGCCTGTTTATGTATCACATTACTGTGGTATTGTCCATCTTTATTATTAGTTGTCCTGGGTGTAAGAGTTCCTTGAAAGTTGTTAGGGCATTCTGTACTGCAAGCATTTCTTTTTGATTGATATGCAGATGCCTTTGATCTGTAGTCCATTTGCCCTGAATGCACTGTCCTGCCATGTGTGCTCCCCAGGCGTAGTCCGATGCATCTGTTGTCATAGTTTGCCTGGCTGTGGGCAAGGTGAAAGGCTAACCCTTGTTGAGGTGACATGCCTGTGCCCACCATAGAAACTCCTGTTGAAGGCAGGGAATGAGTGGTATCATTGATTCCAAGCTGTGGCTGTGCCGAGTCCATACGCTTTTCAGGTACCATTGTAATTTCCTCATATGCAGTTTTGCAAATGGTATTATTAGTATGCAAGATGCCATGAATCCCAAGGCCTGCAGCATTTTTCTTGCAGGGAGTTGGGTCTTTGTTGCCATTATTTTGAAGTATTGAGTCAGCTGTTGTTGCTTGTCTAGTGTGAGATAAGCCATCTGGGCTGTTGGATTCAAGCTGGCACCCAGGAATATTATGTTTTGTGAGGGCACTAGTTTTGATTTCTTTTTGTTTACTGTGTACCCTAGGCAACTTAGAAGGTGTTTGACAAATGCCAGATGCTTTAAAAGAATGTCCTTGCTTTCTGCTTGAATAAGGCAGTCGTCCAGGTATGGGTATATTTGAATTCCTTTTTGTCTGCAGTATGCAATTACTGGTGCCAGGCATTTTGTGAAGACCCTGGGCGCAGTAGATAAGCCAAAGGGCAGTGCAGAGAATTGATAATGGGTTGAACCTGCAATGAAGCGGAGGTATCTTCTGCAATTTTGTCTGATAAGGACATGTAGGTATGCCTCCTTGAGGTCCAACGTTACTAGCCAAGCATTCTTGCCCAGCATGGGAAGAAGCTGCTGTAGTGTTACCATCTTGAAATTTGGTACTTGTAGATAGTTGTCCAGAATTGAAAGATCCAGAATGGGTCTCCATGCTTTGTCTTTTCTTGGGACTAGAAAGAGTCTTGAGTAAAATCCTTGTCCTTGCTCCTGTGTAGGTACCTGTTGAATGGTTCTCATGTCCATGAGAGCTGTAATTTGTTTTTGTGCCTCTGCCCTTTGATTTGGTGGCAGGTTTAACATTCCTTTTATCCATGGCAAGGTATGAAAGTGGAATCTGTATCCTTGTGAGACAATGTTTGGGACCCATTTGTCTTTTGTGATTATGTGCCAGTTGTCTGCAAAAAGTGCTAATTTACCTCCCAAGGGAGCTGCCAAGAGAGATTTGCTTGGTAGTTTGAGGATTGAGTCATTGTGTTTGTCTTCTGCTAGCTTGGGGCCAGTCTTCTCCTCCTTTCTGGGTAGCAGTACCCCATTGGTGAGGTTTGTAAGGGCCTTGTGACTGACCTCTGCCCCTTGGGCGTCTGTATTTGCCCCTCTGTGATCTGTCAGAAGCTGGAAAGGACCAGTTTTTTTGTTGGCCAATTTCTGCTGAAATTACCATGACCGACGTCATATCCTCAGTCTTTTCTTTAAACAAAGGATGAGAAAACAATGGTGGGTCACAGTCATAGTGAGCAGAAATTGCAAGATATTGAAGAGCCACACTTTTAAAACAGAATATGCCAGGCTGTCAGGTGAAGAGAGGGTGTGGAATCAACACATGAATGCAAGGTATTATCTGAATGACAGTGTCCATATCTGGTACTAGGAACAGGTGAGAATAAAATCCTAGGCCCATTTCTGGAAACATCTGAAGCCTGCTCAAAACTCCCTCAACTCTGGTTCCTACCCTCCCTCTTATCTGGGGCAAAGAACCCTAATCAAGGTAATTAAATCTTCTGCCATCTTAAGCATGCCTGCTTCTTGGGCACAGATCCTGAAGAACTAGGAGGTAACACCACAGAAGCTAAACCTGGCCTAAGTGTAAGGACTGCAGCAATGTGAGATGAAGAACATCTAGGGGGTTGTACCTGTAAAAAACCTTGACCGTCTGCATACACTTTGCCTTATCCTCCATTTTCTTTAAAACCTCTTCTGCTATGACACCAAATAATACATCCTGCTGTAAAGGTGCATCCAGTAATTTAGCTTTAACATAATCAGGTAGGGTTTGTTCTTTTAACCAAGCATGTCTACGTATGACATACCTAGTAACAGCTG
The DNA here is from genome assembly GCF_019279795.1 of Protopterus annectens. NCBI lineage: Eukaryota > Metazoa > Chordata > Ceratodontiformes > Protopteridae > Protopterus > Protopterus annectens. Next base: position 261,266,336 of record NC_056750.1, read on the forward strand.
CTCTACAGGAAGCTTCCAATGAATCAAATCCACATTGTAAAGTATGTTTGCCCACCTGTTCAGCTGCATGCAACAGATCCTGCATTTCCTTGAATTCAGACTGTTCAGAATGTGTGCTCATTTTTTGTTTTAATCGAGACATTAGGAATTGCTGATATTTCATCATGTGAAACTGACAATTTAATGCTCTCATAGCCAGAGTAGCTGAGGTGTACATCTTCTTTCCCCATCTATCTAGGGCTCTGGAATCCCTTTCAGAGGGCACAGGATTTTTAGCCATAGAAGCTTTAGCCCCTTTGGGACCCTGGGAAATTGTTTCTGGGTCAGCCACAGGGCTTTTATAAAGGAATTTGTGCGAGTCAGGTACTCTGTAGTACCTGTCTGGTTTGGCTGGAGCAGGAGGTAGAGAGTTTGGATTTAGACTAGACTCCAAGTAAACATCATCCACAATGTCTAAAACTGGAGGGATAGCAAGTGGTCTGTGCTGGGGTAGTAAAAGGAACTCTCGGAGCCTTTTCTTAGAATCAGAGTAGTCCTGGCCTTCCCAGTGGAAATGTTCCCTCATGGTATGTAAAGTTTCCCCAAAGGAGTAGTCTTCAGGGGGAGATGCTGAGGGAATAGAGTCTTCAGCATCAGTCTTTATAAGGGGGATCAAATCTTCAGCCATCTTAAGCATCCATTTCTTAGGCAGAGGAATTGAACTGTAGACTGATGTACAGTCTTTTTGGGTTTTAATGGAGTTTTAAGCTTAGCATAAGATTTAATGGTGAGTGTCTGAAGACACCTTCTGCAACCAAAGGTGTTTCTACTGCACCGGGATCTCCTCCTGCTCCGGTGTCGGGAAGGCCTAATGAAGATGGCTGCGACGGCCTAGTACACACCGCTTGAGAATACGTAGCTGTCTGGGGTTCCAATTCTGCGGTCGTCAGGGGCTGCGTAGGTGCCTCACTGAAAACCAGAGAACCGGCGACAGATCCAGCAGAGGCCTTGGAGTCTGGCTTGTTCCTTCCTAGGCTGCCTGTCCTTATCCTTGCGCGTTTTATGCATGCCGGTCGTCGGCTGCTCCGACGGCATGATATAATTAAATTTCCTACCAAAGTAATGTCGTGCGAAGTCAAAACGGCGTTTGATAGTTCGTTTATTAAACCTAACACAAAACCGGCAACCTGTGACATCGTGGTCTGGGCCTAGGCAAGGAATACAATAAAAATGGAAGTCCTTTATGAGGTATTTGCTTCCCACAAGAAATGCAATTGTTAACTTTTTCTGACATCGGACTGAGGCAAGAAAAGGTTTCCCCAATGGGGTACTTAGCTTTAATGAAGACGTTGGACTGAAATTCGATTCGAAAATCTCAGGTGTCGGCCGACCGGCACTTGCGAACTGCTTCTGCTTCGGGCACCGCGCGGCAAGAAAGACTGAAGAAAATGGTGTCAGATGCCTCTTATATACCCCTGGCACACTGACGACAGGGAAGAAGTGACAGCAACCGACGCTGGACCAAGACTTTGGAACTCAGGCCGACTGTGAGACTGCCTGACGGCAGGATAACCCAAGTGTGATGACTGCAGTAGGGTAACACGATGAACATCTATTGTTCCCAGGCTGTGGCAATGTTGAGTCCAAACACTTTTTAGGTACCAATGAAGTTTCCTCATATGCAGTCTTGCATATGGAATTAGTAGAATGCAGGATGCCATGAAGCCAAAGCCTGCAGAATTTTTCTTGCAGATAACTGGGCGTTTGTTGCCAACAGTTTGAAATAGGTAGTCAGTTGCCTTCGCTTGTCTGGCGTGAGATAAGCCATCTGGGCAGTTGTATTTAAGCTTGCACCCAGGAATATTATCACTTGAGAGGGTACTAGTTTAGATTTCTGTTCGTTGACTGTGTACCCTAGGCATGATAGTAATCTCTTTACAAACGCCAGATGCTGTAGTAGAAGGTCCTTGTTCTCTGCTTGAATGAGGCAGTCGTCCAAGTAAGGATACATTTGTATTCCTCTTTGTCTGCAGTATGCAATTACTGGTGCCAGGCACTTTGTGAAGACCCTGGGCGCAGTAGATAAGTCAAAGGCAGTGCAGAGAATTGGTAGCGCATTGAGTCAGCTTTGAATCGGAGGTATCTTCTGCATGTTTGTCTGATTGGGACATGCAGGTATGCCTCTTTTAGATCTAAAGTCACAAGCCAAGCCTTCTTGCCCAACATGGGCAGAAGCTGCTGTAGAGTCAACATTTTGAATTTTGGAATATCCAGATATGTGTTTAGAATAGATAAGTCCAGTATTGGTCTCCAGGCTTTGTCCTTTCTGGGTACCAAGAACAGTCTTGAATAGAATCCTTGTCCCTGCTCTTGCTCTGGTACTTGTTGAATGGCCCTCATGTCCATGATGGCTGAAACTTGTTTTTTTGCCTCTGCCCATTGATTGCGTGGCAGGTCTGGCATACCATTTGGCCTTGGCAGAGTGTGAAAGTGGAACCTGTAGCCTTGTGATACTATATTTAGAACCCATTTGTCCTGGGTGATCATGTGCCAATTTTGTAAAAAAAAAAAAAAGTGCTAGTTTCCCCCCCCCAAAGGGGCTGCCAAAAGGTAAGTGCTTGGAGCTGGAAGGGGAAAGTCATTGAGACCGTTTCCTGTATGGCTGTGATTTTTCCTCTCCGCTCTTGGAGGTAGAAGCACCCCATTGTTTAGGCCTGTATGAGCCCTGGGGCTGTGATCTGCCTCTGGGGCATCTGTATCTCCCTCTTTATGGTCTATCAGACACTGGAAAGGACCAATTCTTTGTAGGCCAGTTCCTGCTAAATCTGGAAGGCTGTACCTGCAAAAAATCTTTGACTGTTTGCATAGATTTAGCTTTGACCTCCATTTTCTTCAACACCTCTTCTGCTTTAACACGAAATAAAGTATCATGCTATAATGGACCATCTAATAGTTTTGCTTTAACATGATCAGGCAAATTCTGTTCTTTTAAACAAGCATGCCTCCTAATGACAGAACATGTAACAGCAGCCCTACAAGAGGCCTCTAGAGAATCAAAACCACATTGCAAAGTATGCTTTCCAACTTGTTCAGCTGTATGCAATAAATCCAGCATTTCCTTGTTGTCTGCACATTCTGAATTTGCTGACATTGTTTAAGCAGAGACATAAGATAGTGCTGATATTTAAGCATATGAAATTGGCAATTTAAGGCTTTTACAGCCAAGGCTGCAGAAGTACAAATCTTTTTACCCCATCTGTCTAGGGCCCTAGAATCCCTATCAGAGGGGATACTTTTTTTGCAGTAGAAGCCTTGACCCCTTTGGGACCCTGAGAGATGGTTTCTGGGTCAGCAGCTGGGTTTTTATAAAGAAATTTATGTGAATCAGGAACCCTGTAGTATCTGTCTGGCTTAACAGGAGCTGGTGGTAAAGAGTCTGGAGATAGACTGGACTCTGAAAATACATCATCTACAATGTCTAAAACAGGTGGGTTTAGCAAGGGGCCTGTGCTGAGGCAATAAAAGGAAGTCTCAGAGCCTTTTCTTGGATTCTGAGTAATCCTGGCTCTCCCAGTGGAAATGCTCCCTCATAGTATGCAGTGTCTCCCCAAAAGAATAATCCTCAGGAGGGGAGGCTGAAGGGATAGATTCTTCAGCATCAGAGTCCTCATAGGGAGGAAGAGAATATTCTTGTTCAAATGAGGAATCGGAGGAAGTGGAAACCTGGTCTGAAGATTCGTATTCTACCTCTTGCCTAGGCCTCTTATCAGAAGGGGGATGGGAACCCCTGATCAAAGTAATAAGGTCTTCAGCCATTTTAAGCATCTGTTTCTTAGGCATGGAGGCCTGTCCAGGAGAATGCTGCACTTGTTTCTTTGTCTTTAGAGTTGCTTTAGTCTTTGCCTTTGAAGCTGAAGTAGGTTTCACATAGAACTGTGTAGGTCTGAAAACACCCTCAGAAGCCGATGCCTGCTCAGCGGCTCTGGACCCATCTGAGGGAATAGTTTCCGAGTGTCCAATACCTTGAGCTTCCAGTGGCCTCATCAGCTCCACGTGGGAGTCGGAAGCGACCTATGGCTCTGAAGTAGCGGGCGTCAGGGGCTGCGAAAGCACCTCACTGAGAAGCGGCCGCAGGCCTAGCAGAAGCCTCGTCGGTTTTGGATCTTGGATGCCTGTCCTTTTCTTTTTCCTTGCGCTTTTTATAAACTCCGGTAGTCGGTTGTTCCGACGGCATTATGTAATTAAATCTTCTGCCAAAAAAATGGAATGCAAAATCGTACCGACGCTTAATAGTGCGTTGGTTAAATCTAGCACAAAACCGACAACCATCAACGTTATGGTCAGGGCCTAGGCAAGGAATACAGTAAGAATGAAAATCCTTATGAGGTATTTGCTTCCCACAAGAAATACAATTGTTAACTTTTTCTGACATCGGTCTGGAGCAAGAAAAAAAAAAGTTTCCCCAATGGGGTACTTAGCTTTAATGAAGACTTCAGATCTGAATTTCGATTTTGAAAAACTCAGGAGTCGGCTGACCGGCACTTGTGAACTGCTTTTGCTTCGGGCACCACACGGCAAGAAGGACTGAAGAAAATGGCGTCGGCTGCATCTTTTATACCCCTGGTGCACTGACGTCGGGGAAGAGGCGACAGCAACCGACGCTGGATCTAGACTTTGGAATTCAGGCCGACTGAGGGTAGCCTGCCAGCAGGGTAACCCAATTGTAATGACTGCAACAGTGAAACACGAAGAACATCAGATCTGCTCAGTTTGGGGAATTACTGAGAAAGTACAGTTTTGTGCCTACCATAAATGTAGAAGTTCGAGTGTATACCCTGCTGCAGTCATCACACTTGGGTTACCCTGTCGTCAGGCGGTCCTGCAGTCGGCCTGAATTCCAAAGTCTTGGTCCGGCGTCGGTTGCTGTCGCTTCCTCCCTGACATCAGTGCGCCAGGGGTATATAAGAGGCATCCGGTGCCATTTTCTTCAGTTTTTCTTGCCCCAGATGTCAGGTGCCCTCCAAAAGATGGCACATAGATAGTACCAATAATAAAAGCTTAGCACCAACAAAACATCCCTCCAGCTATAAGCAAATACACCACAAAGGTTGTATCAGATTTTAAGGTATTGAAAGGTTTTAGTTAGGTCTGAGGGGGATGGAGGGTAACCTGGACTGCAGCAGGGTATACACTCGAACATCTACATTTATGGTAGGTACAAAACTGTACTATGTTCATCGTGTAACCCTGCTGCAGTCATCACACTTGGGTAGAATCCCAAATCTAAGGATGGGAGGTGGTGTCAAACAGGGTTAGAGGAGGCTAGAAGGCCCCTGCAAGACTGCAGTGGCGAAGCCAGCTCTAGTCTTAGAGTAAAGTGGTAAGAGATAGTGTTTGGTGAAGGTGTGTACTGAACTCCAAGTTGCAGCTTCCAAGATATCCTTGGTTGGCACCCCCCCTAAGGAAGGCTGTAGATGTAGCTGCTGCCCTGGTAGAGTGGGGCCTTATGCTAGCAGGAACTGGTTTTCCATGATGGGTGTAGCAAAAACGTATGCAATGTCCTATCCATTTGGAAATGGTCTGTTCTGAGATTGCCTTTCCTTGTGATGCTGTAGCACAGGATACAAAAAGTTGGTCAGATTTTCTGAAAGCCTTAGTTTTATCCAAGTAGTAACGTAGTTGCCTGTGAATGTACAAGGAATGCAGGAGTCTTTCTCCTTTGTTCTGTGGATTTCAAAAGAAGATGGGTAAGTGGATGGTTTGATTTAGAGCCACACTGGATACCACCTTTGGCATAAAGGAGGGGTTAGTTCATAGAGAAATTCTGTCTTGATGAAAAATGAGGAAAGGCTCTACTGCCATTAGTGCCTGTAGCTCAGACTCTTCTGGCTGAAGTAATTGCTAGCAGCAGGGCAGTTTTCCATGATATAAACTGTAAGTCAGCTGAGAAAGTGGCTCAAAAGGAGGCAGCAAGTTTTTTCCAGAACAAAATTTAGGTCCTAAGTTGGTGTTGGCGCTCTCCTGGGAGGCCTAATGTTTTTTGCCTCTCTGAGATACTGCCTTAGAAGTGGATGTGAAAATAAGGGAAGATCCATGTTGTAGTGAGCTGAAATAGCCGAGGCGTGGATTTTAATACATGAAAAAGAAAGTCCTTTGTGTAACATCTCAGTTAAATATTGTAGAATCTGAGGCATGTCCGGCTGTAAGGTATTTTGGCCTTTAGCTTGGTTCCAGGCGCAAAATCTTTTCCATTTGTCTGAGTAGGCTTTCCTGGTGCTGGGCCTCCTGGCCTCCAGAATGACATCCATAACAGCTTGTGAAAGAGGGGCTGGCTGGTTGCTTAGGTGATGTACCATGCTGCCAAATTTAAGGTTTTGAGCTGGCTGTGTAGAATCTGACTGCCTTGCTGTGTGAGTAGATGAGGAATTTGTGGTAAAATCCATGGTGTGCCCTGGGCCATGTTCCTTAGTAGTGGGTACCAGTGTTGGCGTGGCCCAGTCCGGGGCAATGAGTATCAATCGAGGTCTCTCCATCCTGACTTTCAGCAGCACCTTTGTGAGAAGGGGCAATGGAGGAAAGGCATATATTGTCAGCATTTTCCAACTGAATGAGAGTGTGTCCACTTTCCAAGCTTGATGGTGAAATGTCCTTGTGCAAAATTTTGAAAGCTGATAGTTTTGGGGGTTGGCAAACAGGTCTATGTCTGGGCACCCCCATTTTTGTGTTATCATTGTAAATACTTGTGCATCCAGTTTCCACTTGTGGGGATCCATGATGTTTCTGCTTAGGTCATCTGCCAATGTGTTCTTTTTTCCTGGCAGGAATTGGGCTTGTAATTGAACTTGGTAATCCAGTGCTGTGTTCCACAAGGTCATTGCTTGCCTGCATAGAGGGTAGGAGTGTGTACCCCCTTGTTTGTTTATGTACCACATTACTGTGGTGTTGTCTATCCTTATTATAAGCTGTCCTGGATGTAAGAGGTCCTTGAAGGCAGTCAGAGCATTCTGTACAGCTAGCATTTATTTTTGATTGATGTGCAGATTCCTTTTATCTGCAGCCATATGCCTTGAACGCATCGTCCTGCCATGTGTGCCCCCAGTCATAGTCCGATGCATGTGTTGTCATAGTTTGCCTGGCTGGGGGTAAGGTGAAAGGCTGACCCTTGTTGAGGTGACATGCCTGTGACCACCATAGAAACTCCTGTTGAAGGCAGGGAATGAGAGGTATCATTGTTTCCAAGCTGTGGCTGTGTTGAGTCCAATACGCTTTTCAGGTACCATTGTAATTTCCTCATATGCAGTTTTGCAAATGGTACTAGTAGAATGCAAGATGCCATGAAGCCCAAGGCCTGCAGAATTTTTCTTGCAGGGAGTTGGATCTTTTTTGCCATTATTTTGAAGTATTGAGTTAGTTGTAGTTTGCCTGGTGTCGGATAAGCCATCTGGGCCATTGTATTCAAGCTGGCACCCAGGAATGTCATATTTTGTGAGGGTACTAGTTTTGATTTCTTTTCGTTTACTGTGTACCCTAGGCAACTTAGAAGGTGTTTTACAAAAGTCAGATGTTGTAAGAGAATGTCCTTGCTTTCTGCTTGGATGAGGCAGTCCAGGTATGGGTATATTTGAATTCCTCTTTGTCTGCAGTATGCAATTACTGGTGCCAGGCATTTTGTGAAGACCCTGCGTGCAGTAGATAAGCCAAAGGGCAGTGCAGAGAATTGGTAATGGGTTGAACCTGCAATGAAACGGAGGCATCTTCTGCAATTTTGTCGGACAGGGACATGCAGGTATGCCTCCTTGAGGTCCCAACGTTACTAGCCAAGCTTTCTTGCCCAACATGGGAAGAAGCTGCTGTAGTGTTAGCATCTTGAATTTGGGTACTTGCAAGAAGGTGTTTAGAATTGAAAGGTCCAGAATGGGTCTCCAAGCATTGTCCTTTCTGGGGACTAGAAAGAGCTTTGAGTAAAATCCTTGGCCTTGCTCCTGTGTAGGTACCAGTTGAATGGCTCTCATGTCCATGAGAGCTGTAACTTGTTTTTGTGCCTCTGCCCATTGATTTTGTGGCAAGTTTGGCATTCCTTTTATTCTTGGTAAGGTATGGAAATGGAATCTGTATCCTTGTGAGATAATGTCTAGGACCCATTTGTCCTTTGTGACGATGCGCCAGTTTGTCTATAAAAAATGCTAATTTTCCTCCCAAGGGAGCTGCCAAGAGAATTTTGCTTGGCAGTTTGAGGTTTAAGTCATTGTGTTTGTCTTCTAGTAGTTTAAGACCTGTCTTCTCCTCCCTTCTGTGTTGCAGTGCCCCATTGGCGGGGTTTGTAAGAGATTTGTGCTTGTCCTCTGCCCCTTGGGCGTCTGTATTTACTCCTCTGTGGTCTGTCAAAAGCTGGAAAGGACCAGTTTTTTGCTGGCCAATTTCTGCTGAAGTGTGGGGGTTGTACTTGTAAGAAATCTTTGACCGTCTGCATAGATTTTGCCTTATCCTCCATTTTCTTTAAAACCTCTTCTGCTTTAACCCCAAATAAGACATCCTGCTGTAAAGGGTGCATCTAGTAACTTTGCTTTAACATGATCAGGCAGAGTTTGTTCCTTTAACCAAGCATGCCTACGTATAACAGACCCAGTAACAGCTGCTCTACAGGAAGCTTCCAAGGAATCAAATCCACATTGTAAAGTATGTTTGCCCACCTGTTCAGCTGCATGCAACAGATCCTGCATTTCTTTGATTTCAATCTGTTGAGGATGCGTGCTCAGCTTTTGTTTTATTTGAGACATTAGGAATTGCTGGTATTTCAGCATGTGAAACTGACAGTTTAGTGCTCTCATAGCTAGAGTAGCTGAGGTGTAAACCTTCTTCCCCCACATATCTAGTGCTCTGGAGTCCCTTTCAGAGGGTACAGGATTTTTAGCCATAGAAGCCTTAGCCTCTTTGGGACCCTGGGAGATGGTCTCTGGGTCAGCAACAGGGCTTTTGTAAAGGAATTTGTGCGAGTCAGGCACTCTATATCTATCTGGTTTGGCTAGAGCAGGAGGCAGAGAATCTGGATTTAGACTAGATTCTAAGTAAACATCATCCACAATGTCTAAAACTGGAGGGATAGCAAGTGGTCTGTGCTGGGGGAGTAAAAAAACTCTGAGCCTTTTCTTTGAGTCGGAGTAGTCCTGACCTTTCCAGTGGAAATGTTCCCTCATGGTATGTAAGGTTTCCCCAAAGGAATAGTTTTCAGGGGGAGAAGCTGAGGGAATGGAATCTTCAGCATCAGAATCTTCATAAGGGGGAAAGGAGTAATCCTGTTCCTCAGAGGAACCTGAGGAAATAGACACTTGATCAGAGGAGGCGTATTCCTCCTCTTGTCCAGGCCTTTTGTCTGGAGGGGGTTGGGAACCCCTGATTAAAGAAATCAAATCTTCAGCCATTTTAAGCATCTGTTTCTTAGGCATGGGGCCTTGAACTGGAGACTGATGTACAGTCTTTTTGGTTTTAAAGGAGTCTTAAGCTTAGCATAAGATTTTATGGTGAGAGTAGTCTGTCTGAAGACACCTTCTGCAACCGAAGGCATTTCCGCAGCACCGGATTCTCCTTCTGCAATGTTGTCGGTAGGGCCTAAACAAAATGGCTGCGTCAGCCTAGAACTCTCTGTTTGAGAATCCGAAGCGGTCTGGGGTTCCAATTCTGCGGTAGTCAGGGGCTGCGTAGGCACCTCACTGCGAACCGGAAAACCAGCGACCAGCCCAGCCGAGGCCTCGGAGTATGGTTTGGATCTAGGCTGTCTGTCTTTATCTTTGCATTTTTTATGCACGCCGGTAGTTGGTTGCTCTGACGGCATAGTGTAATTAAATTTCCTACCGAAGTAGTGTCATGCGAAATCAAAGCATCGCTTTATAGTTCACTTATTGAACCTAGCACAAAACCGACAACTAGTGACGTCGTGGTCTGGGCCTAGGCAAGGAATACAATAAGAATGAAAGTCCTTATGAGGTATTTGCTTCCCACAAGAAATGCAATTGTTAACTTTTTCTGACATCGGACTGAGGCAAGAAAAGGTTCCCCAACGGGGTATTTAGCTTTGAAGACTTCGGACTGAAATTCGATTCGAAAATCTCAGGTGTCAGCCGACGGGCACTTGCGAGCTGCTTCTGCTTCGGGCACTGCGCGGCAAGAAAGACCGAAGAAAATGGCGTTGGATGCCTCATATATATCCCTGGCACACTGACGTCAGGGAGGAAGCGACAGCAACCGAAGCTGGACCAAGACTTTGGAATTCAGGCTGACTGCAGGATCGCCTGACAACAGGATAACCCAAGTGTGATGACTGCAGAAGGGTAACACGATGAACATCTGCAACGATAGCCAGATAATTAGATCAGTAATATAAAATTAACTCCAACTACGCAAAAGTACCTTTCCTTCACTTTTAATTGTGGGAAATAATGAGACAGTCACAAAGTTAACTTGCATTTGGGAGCTATGGGAATCGAACTTACACTTGCCACTTTGTTACTCTAAATTTACTAGGTCTGTTGCTTAGCTAGGCAGGGATTTAAATAACTTTTTTTTTTGTTTTACATGAGAAACAGTAGACAATTAATTCCAGCAATTCATATGCTAAATTAAATCACTTGCAATTTAAACAAGTGCATTTCTTTATACTGTGAATGGACGGATCCAACGGCAACTTGCAATTATGCAATCACTAATTAAAAGAATTTTGTACTAGCCTGAGACATGAACGGAGGTGGGCACTAAAAACTTGCAATTGTGGTAATTCAGCTTTCTCCAATAAGCAGACTTGTACAGTTGTCACTGTAGGAGAGTTGAAGGAGTCCAGGGTATATGAAGCGGAGTTAGTATATTCTACTATTGGGTGATGTCACAGGTGATAAGTCAGAGAAGTGAAAAGAAGTCTGAACTCTATTAGCACCCCTTCTCAGCTAGTAGTCTGCTGCCTGCCTTGAACATTTGGGGAGTTATCGACTAAAGATATACTCTTACTGCATAATTGGTGCCAGTAGGTGGAGACCAATCTTTAATAGAGTGCAGTATACAGCTGTCCGCACAGAGAGATTGCCTACTTGGAGTTGAGTACCTACCAGACTGAGCTGTTCCAGCTCCTTGTAAAGGAGGCATTACTCTTCTTCCTAGGAAATGAGAGGATCAGAGGTGAGTAGTATGTTTTCCAGTATGCATTACTAAATTTCACTGGTGACTAAAGGAATTTCTGAGGGAAAGGCTGCATTTGCCTGTCTACACTGGCGAGGTTTGACACCCAGCAGGTGGGGGTAAGGGGGATTAATTTTCCCAAGGGTGCCTTTCACTTAGTTTGTAACCCTGATCCCAGACTTGTTCCTGCATGCTCAGCAGGTAGTCCAAAGCCTAAGCTTCCCTTTGCTAGTCCCAGGCTAGCCGATAGTTAAAAGCTGTGTTCCACAAATAGTATACTAACATCACTTTAGTGAATGCATTTGTTGTGTGCCTTCTGGTGCTGTAAACAGTGCGACCTAAACTCTGACAGTTAGTGCTGTGCAAAATAGTGAGTTAGTAAAATATGGGCAAGGATGGGGTGAACACTGGCATTTTTAACAGGTGAAAAAATTGTCTTGTGTATGTTGGGTCTTGTTGAAAACAGTCCCCTTGTGATTGTGTCAAACAACTGAGTCACTCTATCAAAATTAAGTTAAAAGTACTCTGGGATTCTTCCCCTTGGCAAACTTGGCCCTGAAGTTGTGTGCGTCTGTGTCTGCATTTATGCAAGAGTATCAGGTGTACAGCTCAACTAGCTTCCTCTACTACAAAACTGACACTATGCCACTACATTCTATACACATCACTCTGAATCAAAGGGCATTTTTGTTTTACAAATTAAACTCAAGAAAAACATTTAATACCATATTACTTTCAAGTCTTCTTTATTTAACTATTAATATCACATTATGAGCCCAACACATTAAATGGATGCATTTTATTTCAACAGAAGCCTTAATTCAGTTCACATCCCTTTACTACGACTGAACATACTCTGGTCTCATCCATCTCCACTTGATTTTGCTGGATCCTTGTTCCATAACTTTTCTACTACATCTTCCTATTCATTATGTCTCAATCTTAAAACACTAACTTCAGTTCTTTCCACAAACTTCCCTTAAAAATCCTAATCATCTTACAGGCAAACATGCCCAACTTACTACCCCAAGACAATACAATGTGGTGGTGGTGGGGGGGACTTCTGTCCTGCCACTGCTTCCTTGTATCCCAAGCATTTTAGTCTCAAGTTACCAACCTGCTCTATTTTCTTGTGCCACATCTACACTTGCTTTTATATCCAATGACAACTAGCTAATGCTCTCAAAACAAATGACTTGCATTATAAATGCCAGGTCATTTTCCATCCCCTCAAGACCCCATTCTAAGAGCATCAATAGATAGCTCTGTCATAACTAATATTCAATTTTAATCTATCACACATACTCAACCGGCCAATCTTAACAGTGAAGATTCTTGACCCCCTTTCAAAGTGAAGAGAGGCCAATGGAAGTTTACTTTGATACTGGATTTTTTTTTTATTTACTGGGATATTGGCTTGAAAAAAATGAAACGGAAATAGAATCAGCCATAACACAGTTCTATAAAGCTATCTGAAAGAGCTCTGAAGAGGCCATTACAGTTTCAGGATGTAAAGCACATGCATCTGAATGTTGAGAATCTGTTTGAGTGAAGTCTTCTGATAAAAGACAAGGGATGGGGGACAGATTATTAAAACTGTTTCCTTTTCATTACCTTACACCTCCTCCTCCTGGAAAGTGAAGGATCTCTTAAAGGCCACAAAAAGTGACCATACTGCTTACAAAATGTAAAGTTTTCTGAGGAAGACATACGAAGACTGAGGTGATACATCATTGATATGTCATTGTGGTTCAAATGGGGAATTTATCTCCAACAAAAAGTCACAAAATAGTCACACAGAGCTCCAACAAAGGCGTCCCTCCTCAGCAAACAGCTGCACGATGGTATCAGCAGAGACACCCAATCCACATGAAGTAAAAGTTGAAGTTTAATTTCTCCATCATGTAGACACCAAAAAGGTAAACATACGAACAGTTCGGACATTAAAACAGATTAAACGCTTTCATCTTCTTACAGAAGACTTCATCAGAATAACAGAACCCTTCACTACATCCATTTTTATAGTACATTACTCCTTTTCCCATTGGGTAAAACATCAATTCATAGGTTCATAGGTTCATACTAGGCTATCTGCCCGAGGGCATTTACAAGCCTAGCCCATCGTTTTGTGGCTTACGCCACCCCTTTAGTATGGGGGAACTATAAATTAAGTAATTAATTGTGCAAAAAGTGCCAATAAACTAAAACTTCAAAGCACAACTATATTAGTAATATTGTAGTTGTTTAAACAGTACTCACTGCATAAATCAATTTTAATACTGTTTTCAGTGTATGTGATAATCAACTTGAAAATTTCCTAAAGATACCTAGGACTACTCAAAAATAAAACAAACAAGGAACGTCCATTACAACATATAGGAAAACACCTTAAAAAGTTGACAGGATTTTATAAACTGATAGGCTTAGCAATAAATGTGTGCAAATATATAGTTGTTGTATTAATCAGTGGATTTTAGCCCTTCTGGGCTTAGAAGCTTTCATTTTTATGGCAGGAAGAAGTGAAATATGGTCATTCATACCAGGTGGAGTACAGGCATCTAGGTTTAACTGCCATATCATCTCTCTATATTCTAACATTCTCCCAGTCCCCACCTCTATCACTAGGTTCATAGGTAGGGGTACTAGGGCTGCTGGTCTGAGGGCCTACGTAAGCCTAGCCAACAAGGTTCCCTTGCTTACGCCACCCAAGAAAGTTATTTTCCTGTGCCACTGTTGAGCAGAGACACAGAACTTAAAACCTGCTTGTGTACACACCATACTATGCCTGTATAAGGTATTAGTTTCTCTTTTTCTATTAATGTCATACACACGTCCTCTCAAGATACATTCGGTATTACCAATGTAATATGCCCAGCAATACTTAGAGTAAGCGAGATATACCACAGCTTTTGAGCAGAAGCTGTTATATATCAAAGTCTTAAGGCTAGAAGGTACACTCGGTATTTCTAAACTCTTACAGCTGGCCAAAAAAGTACATTGGGAACCTGACCCCGAGTAGCATCCTGCCCTCACCAAGAATGATACCTCAGTATAAAGAAAAAATGATCAATTTCAACAATTGGCTAAGCTTCTGGTGTCATTCAAAGGGGATCCAGTGTCTGTCAGCCTGGGATGACATGTTCGACAAGCCATGTTGCTTTGCAAGACACGGTTTGCACCTGTCACCCCTTGGCTTTCGAATACTGGCCAAGGCTCTTGCTGTCCCCATAGTGCCTTTTTTAGGCAAGGCTCAAAATTCAAACCCACCACTGCAAACAGCACAAGTAAAAAAATGAGTGTTATGCTACTCAACTCCAGGAGTTTAAATCTCAAAACGCATGCGCTCAAAGCACTCCTAAGTATGGAGAATGTTGACATCTGTGCAGTTACTGAAACCTGGTTCAGGGCTCCAGAGAGCACTCCGGCACTACTGGGCTATAACTCATACCACACACGGCCACAGAACACCACAAAAGGAGGGGGTGTGTATCCATATTCACCAAGGTAATCACATCTCCAGGTTAGTGGTGCAGCATGATACCTCTGAGATCATCCATGTGCAACTAACATCAGGCAAATCTGCAATGCAAATTGTGGCCTGCTACAGATCACCCTCCATGACCCACTCCGCCTTTCTGGAGACACTTGAAAACATGAAGGTCCTACCAAACACCCTGATATTGGGCGATTTCAATTACCCTACCAATAACTGGGAAAACTACCTGAGTACAAACTCCCAGGCTCAGCGCTTCCTGGAATTTATTAACTCAAATGCCCTGGATCAGCTGGTAAACTCCCCTACCAGAGGCCACAACATATTGGACCTGGTCATCACCAACATGGTCGACAGATGTTCCATACCGAAGGTCAACCCGTCACTGGTTAGATCAGACCATAAACTAATCACCCTGGATGTCCACACCCCACCACCACCCCAACCAAGGAAATCACAGTGAAAAACTTTTCTAAAGCAAACTTCACCTTACTTAAGGCAGAGGTGGTAAGTTTCACAGCCCCCACGCTAAAGGATAACACAGCCCAAGATGCAGAATTCTTTACAATTGCACTGTATGAGCACCTACAAGGATGCATGGATCGTGCCATCCCTAGCAAAACCAAGACTCACTCCCCTAAGAGAAGGAAACCAGTCTGGTGGACCCCTGCCATAAACAGGTTATACAACAGAAGGAGGAAACTAGTTCAGAAAAAAAGCAAATCCCAAGAAGGAAAGACATCCCTGATCAGTATCAGTAAGAAACTAAGGTCCCTCATGAAATCATCCAAGGTTAACTTCGAAAGAAAAATAGCCAAGGATTCGAAAGATAACCACAAAGCCTTCTTTAGCTATGTCAAGAATCTAAGTGGCAACTCCCAGATATGCCCTTAGCTAGTGCAAAATAGTACAAAATATACTGAACCTACTGATATTGCCAACATCCTGGCAGATAGATTCAGTGCAAACTTCACCTCCCTCTCACCTTCAAAAGGGCCCACAACAATAACGGAAAAGTGTAGTGTCCCAGAAATCACAGAAGCACAGGTGAAAACAGCCCTTTCAAAAGCCAAAAACACAGCATCAATGGGGCCAGATGGTGTCCCGGGCTGCGTCTTGCACGAACTACAGAACAAACCAACCCCCCACCTAAACACGGTGTTCAACCTCAGCCTCTCCACAGGCTACGTGCCCATAGAATGGTGCACAGCAACAGTTATTCCACTCCACAAAGGAGGGGCCACAACTGACCCTGGTAACTATTGCCCCATAAGCCTGACTAGCCTGGTCTGCAAGGCTATGGAGCGCATCATCATGGAACTCATTAACAAAGACATTGGGAACCTCCAAACACTTAACCCGACCCAGTTTGGCTTTGTTAAGGGCAGATCATGCCTACTAAACCTGGTTGACTTCTTTGAGACAGTCACCAAGTCCATAGACGAGGGAAAGGTGGTTCACACAGCCTACCTTGATCTCGCCAAGGCGTTCGACACCATTCCTCACTCGGATATTATAGAAAAACTCACCAGCCTGAACATAAACCCCTACGTCACAAGATGGGTTGCCAACTGGCTTACAGACAGAACTCATACGTTAAGAAGAGTGGGCTCCAGGTCTGACTCTAAACCAGTCACAAGTGGTGTCCCGCAAGGCTCGGTTCTGGGACCCCTACTGTTCAGCATATATTTCTCAGAAGTACAGGCAAACACAAGAGGACTATGGCTAACCAAGTTCGCCGATGACTGCAAACTGGGAGCCATAACTGATTATTCGGCTGACACGGACATCCTTCAAAAAGGCCTTACTGAGACAGACACCTGATGTCAAAGTCATGGCCTCAAATTAAATGCCAAAAAATTAATAGTCATCCCATATGGGAAAAACAAAACACCTATGAATTACCACATAGGCAGCAGCCCCCTTAATACAGAAGAGGTAATAAGAGATCTGGGGACCCAAGTAGATAGTAATCGCTCCTTTGACAATCATATTACCAAAGTAGTTAAGAAATCCTTCTATGTGGCCCATCTAATTATTAAGGGGTTCGCATCTAGAAATAGAGAGGTTATAGTGCCCCTCTACCCATCACTCAGACCAATCATAGAGTACAATGCCCCATTTGGGATGTACCTCAAGACACTTCCAACAGCTGGAAAGACCCCAAAAGCACCTCACCAAGAGGATTACTGGCCTCATATGCCCTATGCAGCCTGACTGAAAAAACTCCAGCTGTACTCAGTGGCATATCGCTTACTAAGAGGTGATCTTTGCCTGACTTACAAAGCCATGTCCAACTCAGAATTGATGGGCATGCTCCACCTAAAGAAATCCAAGTCACTGCGAGACACGCGCTCTAGTGAGCTAAACCTCACTACAACAATAAACAGAACATGCTGGAGGGATAGATTCCTGTCACAGAGACTCCCCATGCTTTGGAACAAAATTCCTAACTACATTAGGCAAAGCCCTTCACTAACACTCTTCAAGAGAAGCCTTGACGAGTGGATGGGTAACAGAAAATACACCCCTGGGATCACTTCATTGGCTCTGCTTGATAGAGGCTCAGTTAATTAATCAATGGGGCGGTGAAAGCCAACACACTCTGGCTAGGCTTAAAAATGCCCTCGGGCAGATAGCCTAGTACCTCCCTATGAACCTTCCACACTTGTGTGTCCCCATTTTGGCTATTGTCCCATTAGTAGTACTGCTCTTCTTTTCCAATACTTCCTTAACACTATAACTTCTCTTATTGCTGTACCTCAGTTGTCTGTTAACTATATCTAAACTACTAGGCATTCTTTGAAACATACTCTGTTTATGGTTTTCTTTATCCACCATGTGTCATGTCATATCCACCATGATCAAAGATCATTAATAAATAAAGGTGTAACAGGTAAAAACCCAAAACCAAACCCTGTTCTTTTATTATAGGTTTTCCTTCACACAGAAGTCTTCCTTTTTTGGTCTGAAAACAAATGGAGACTTTTCTTCCCATTCCCCTACAAATGACTGTATGACTGAAGGCAATTACTGATTTGTAACTATATAGGGCCAGAGGAGGTCCTGTGCTAACCCCAGTAAAAATTCAGATTTTGCCTCATCCTACACTGTATTAAACTACCTGCTTGTAAATGTCTCAAAAGCAAATGAATGGAGCACAACAAACTGACATAACTGAAGCGGAGAGAAATAAAATATATGTGGTATCAATGGTCTATCTTTCAAAAGTTCAGACTCTAGTATATGTTTGGGAATATCCCTGGACACAGACAAAGACACAGACATACAGACACACAGAGGACAACTGTGTCTGGCTTCTCTAATGTCAGCAATGTCAAGGCTGGGTGCTTATTTTATAAAATGTCTGGACTGACATCACTAATGCCTCTTCATGCACCATCAAGGACAGGCTTTTGTGACAAAGAAACCAGAGTTGTCAAAGGTAGAATCGCTGCCTTAACCTGCACCCCCCTTTAGTAACAGCTTTATCTGATTTGCTCTTGGGTATGATGACAAGCTGTTAATAGCCTCAACTGAGCAGAATTATTACATGGCTTGAATCTAGACACTGTGTGAAAATCTTTACAGGCCATCTACTGCAACAATCTTTTTTATTCATTTTCAAAGTGAAACACGCTCTCCCAAACAAAACGTCTCAAAAAAGGTGCCAGTGATTAAAATACAGAAGATATTGTCACCATACAATACTGTAGTCACCAGGCCAACGGGCCCAAAGCAGTAATGACTGATGGAGGACAACCTGAATGCTATACCATTACACCATCACACCACTTTTCATTAATACTTGTACTAGAACAAAACTGGCATTATACTTCCTATAGCACCTATGAAAAAAGATCAAATGAATACAATTTTGCTGGTCAGTGGGCACAAATGTTACAATTTACTGTTACAGTGACCCCCCCCCCCCCCTCCTCAAACCAAAACATCCAGATCATATGCTGTTGCTACCTATGAATGTCAATAACTGCACAGGCGATAGTGACCTGGCTGATGTGCTATCTAGTCGCTGGAAAACCTTAATACAGTATTCCTGCCCCTGATGAAACTGCCAGCAAATGGCCAAGAGAAGTCTGTCATCTAAGAAAAGACCAATTTCCTGGACAGACACACTTTATAAACATTCTTAGCACAGAATTAAACCCTAAAACATGGCCCTGGAATGGCAATGACAGGATCATACTTAGGACTCCTTCCGAAATATTGTATGTTCTTGATGTGCAGACAGTTGTCTAGAATATCAAAACAATACATCTAATCTGCCTTTGACAGGTGTAGGACAAGACACAGCAGAACTACCACATAAAAAGCTCTTTTACAGGATGTAAATATTTAGGAAATCCAAAATGGCACCACCTTCCTTCAACTTCTTTGGAACCAATAAATGTAGTAGTAAATACCTAGGCATTACTAGGGCATGTGAATAGGCAGGATGCTCTGCTAAAGAAGCTTTGGCACCTCCTCCTTTGCCAGTTCTCACCTGGTGTGGAGTATCAAGCAATGGAAAGACTAAAGGGGAAAGCAAGAGAAGAAAGTCAATTAGCAAACAGCCACACTACAGGGTCGTCAGAAAGGGTGACAGATGCCCTGAAAGAATGTACTCCCCTACGGAGGACCTCAGTGCCTACTCAGCAAGCAAAACTATTAGCTGTCTGGTTGTTTATGCCACAAGATCCACAAAACAAACACCTCTGCAGTTTTATCTGCGACTCTGCAAAGCTATACTGGAGAAGCTGAAATGTCATATTCACATGAGAAATGGTCTGACCTGTCTCATCTTCTTTAGACTAGTGCCTGCCTTTGGTATAAAAATCAGGGTCTCTGGAAGAGGGCATCCATATTGTGAATTCCTCAGCCAATAGCATTAGGCAAAGCCATGACAGTCAGTAAGTGGCAATACTGGCCCAAGCTGCACCATCCATGGAGTGTGGTAAGGCACTTCGACCAGATGGGAGTCAAATCTGCTTTTACCATAGCTTTAAGGCTTTGCTGTCACTGTCTAACATCCCTCTATGCTGTCTGTGTAGCTTAATCTAAACGAACATACAGGATGTACAGCCTTTTTTTTTTTTTTTTTATAAACTTAAGACGAGTTTAAGTTGGTTACTTCTACTATTGTCTGATCTGATTAACATACAGTGATTAGTTGATATATGGACTGAAAATCTTCCACACAAGAGAAGTTTTACTGTTTTAGTTATCTATTTTACTTATTTATCTCATGTATTTTTAGCACGGTGTTTGGTTAATTACTTAATTCAATTAGGAGTTAGAAATCGTAGAGAAACTTGCTCCCGCTTGGAAAAAGGAGGACAAAAACAAAAGTATATCAGAAACTGAAGTAGAAAAGGAATCCAGTTTCCTGCTCTTGGCCCAGATAGAGAACTTCTTCCACTTACTACTATAAACCTTTCTAGTGGAAGGCTTCTTGGATGATGGAATAATACTTCCAATGTGGAAGATGTCCTCAATGCACATTTATAGCTAACATAGAGGAACTACAACTACCCCAATTACATTCAAAGGGAAACAATATTGTACGTGTTACACCAGTGGAGTAGTATATCTGGCCTATTGTACTTCATGTTGGGGATATTACGTTGGTAAGACAGAAAGACAGTTACGAACATATGTATGATGTCAATAGGAAGAAGGAAACTAATGCCCTTTATCAGCACACACTACTTTGTAAGGAAGCCAATTTTAAGTTCTGGATTTTGGAAATAGTATTTAGGGACAACAGAGGGGGGACTGGGAAAACCAGCTTATAGAGAACTTATTTGGCAATTGAGACTGGACTCCAACATACGCCCCAGGGATGAATGACCATGTGTCACTTTTACCTGCCCTAAAATTAAGGGCAAACAAAATAAAAACAAAAACTAAAAAACAAAGATCAAAACCATAATAAAAAAAGAAAATTTATGAAACAAAATCAGTGAAGAAAACATTGAACTTCATCCAACACTCCACTACTAATTACTATAATTATTCCTTACCCATCTAACTTGATCATTTATACAATACCATACACACTTCTAGATTTAGTTACTTTCATACTGTATATTTTACATTTTATATTGTACACACATTGTCCCATTAAAACAGTTTTTTTTTATACTTTAGATTATATTGTATACATACTATCTTATTCACACAGAGTTTACTATAAGGGTCCATACACTGGTGCCTAACTCTAACTTTGAGATTTAGAATTTACTGAGATTTTATTATATTTTTACATTTTCATACTATTACAATACTATAATATATTTATTGTATGCATTTATTACAACTATTATAACTATTAAATATTTTAATTATTTAACAAACTTTTAACTATATTTATAAGTATCAACAATTTCTTCAGCATAAGTGTTAGATTACGTATATATACATATCTTTCACATTTTTTAATTATTAGTGTCCTTTACCGTTGTTTTATATGCTTTTATGACATCTGTTTAACACTATGACATATACAAAATTATAGTGGCTTGTTTCTTTAAAATACTGCTCTCTGATTAATGGGTTCAAATTGAATGTAATTAATACAATGGTATAAAATGTCCGACAGAACAATGGTAGTTATTCTGATGAAGTTTCCAGTATTGGAAATGAAAGCGCTTAATTTTTAATTTTATTTGTATTGTCAAAAAATTATGTACGTGTTTTGAACTACCTGTGGACTGCAGAGTCTTTTCGATACTACTATTTCAACTACAACGTTTGTGGGACAGCCTTTATTGCTTCCTGTACAATGGGGGAATTCTTGAATTACTAGTTTTCGGTTCGTTTTTTTTCTCCGTTTACCATTGTCATCATTTAATGATGGAATAATATGCTTAATAAGAGATGCTATCCTAGACCGTATTAGAATCACTGGAATTGAAAAAAACATGCGGTTAGATGAAGGGTCCAAAGATTTGGGAGAAGCCCTGATGATTCGTAAATTGGGTCCAGACAGGGATCCAGTACCCATGGCAGATACTTCAGATGAGACCTGATGAAGGAGAACCACGGCTGATGAGTTCAGAAAGGGACAATGAGGATAAGGGATGTCCTCAGGCATTGTGCCTTCTGCAGAACCTTGGGAATTAAAGGAACAGGAAGATTGGTGCACAGGAGACCAGTGGGCCTGCCATGGACTACAGCATCCCTCAGTGACTCCCCTGGAGGGGGGAGCAGGGTGACGTACCTGCTCTATTTGCGGTTGGCCGAGGAGGCAAAAATGTTGCAGCAAGGCTGACCCAAACGATCGAAAATCTGCTTTGCCACTGACGGATTGAGAGACCACTCATGAGGACTCAAGATCGAACTGCTGAGCCTGTCTGCCAACACAGTCGAATCCCTAGGTATTCACGTTGCAAGAAGGAAGTGCCCGGAGGACATCGCCCATTCCCACATTCTCATGGCCTCTCTGCACAATGGGTAATAACGTATTCCCACCGGTTTGTTGACATACCGGACCACAGCTATGTTCTGTCTGAATTGCAATCGTCCCTTGAAAGGCTTGCAATGACAGAAGAACTGCTCATCTCTTGAACATTTATGTGCAACTTGGTCTCTACTGGGGACTATATGCCTTAGATGGTCTTCCCCTAAAAATGCCCCTCCCCACCCCCACCTCAACAGAGAAGCATCTGTGGTCACTGTGGCCTTGGGTGAAGGGAGAGAAAAGGGCCTGCCTAGAGTGAGATTCTGAGAGTGAAGCCACCAAAGGAGGTGACGTTTGCACACAGCCATTAGTTTTATGGTCAAAGACAGGGGATTAAACAGAGCCACAGTGAACCACTACTGTCCACTGCAACACTTGCCATGTGGTACCTTGCTAAGGGAATGAGATGAATGGCCAAGGCCATAGATCCAAGGGCTCAAAGAACCAAGTGAACCAGGGGATGCAACAGGTCTAAGATCTGCGTGACCTATTCCCGGATCAACTGAACCCTGCATAGAGGTAAAGCTGCAATCTCTGAAATAAAGTCTAACAGAACTCCTATGAATTTCAACTGTTGTGTGGGGACAGAGTGGATTTCGCAAGGTTGACAGTGATCCCCAACTGACGGAAGAGGGAAAGAACATAATGGATCGCTTGCAGCAGTCAATGCTTCAAAGGTGTCATGAGGACCCAATAGTCAAGGTATGGAAACACCTGAAAACCCTACAGCCAGATGTGAGCTGCTGCCACTGCCAAACATTTGGTAACACCTGTGGGGCTGTGGTGAAACCGAAGGATAGGGCTCTGAACTGGCAATGATTGGCCCCTAGCCAGAAACAAAGATGTCTCCTGAAACACCCGTCTATCTTGATGTGATAGCAGGTGCCCTGGAGATGTAGTGAGCACATCCAACCATCCTTGCATAAGAGGGGCAGAATGGACTGAGCAGTGACCATCCGGAACTTTGACTTCCTGACTGAAAGACTGAGCTCGCTGAGATCCAAAATAGGACATACGTCCCCCGTCTTTTCTGGCACTAAAAAGAAGTGAGAAAAAGTACTAGATCCTCTTTGCCCTGCTGGAACCACTTGGATGGCTCTTTTTAGAAGAAGTCTAACATCTTTGAAGGCCAACTCCCTCTGACTGGGTGGAATGTTGGGGAGATAACTTCTCACTGGAGGGGGTTCCGAAAAGGGAATGAAGTAGCCCCTGGAAACAATATTTAACACCCATTGGTCAGAGGTGATATTTGCCCAGGCTAGTGGGTGTAGGGAAATGCAAGCCATGACTGCCTCCAGGGCAGAGCAACTGGGCAACACTTCAGGAGCGCTGACAAGGCTGCTCAAAGAAGGGTTCCCTGAAGCCCTTATTTTGCAGACCCCCCCCCCACCCCAAGGGTGGCATCAACCATAGAAACCTTTCTCCCTGCCTCTGGAAGACGAGTCATCAGGAGCTTCCTAGAAGGGGGATTGTGATTTCCAGAACCACATCTTCCTAGCTTCCCGCTGGGTCTTAAGAAGCACCTCTGAAGAACAGAAAGCTTTATCCCAATTGCAGACAAAGTTTTCCCCTCCTGCTCACTGCGGGTCAAAGTGACCTTCAAGGAAGGTCCAAAAACAGAGTAGAAGCATGTAAAGGGGCATTGGTAAAGGATGCTTTGAAGGTTTCCACAAACCTGTATAAACGTAACAAGGCATGACACCTCCCAGAGATGCCAGCACCTGCTGCCCAAGAGGTAGCTTCCACAGGGTTGGAAATTAACCTCATTTGAGGAATTTGTAAGGGAAGTTAGAGTGGATAGCTTGGGAGACGCCTTCTTAAAGTCCTCCACCGGCAACAACTCTATGGGAAGTGGAAAGCTCTTGGACCAAATCCCTCTGGAGGCGGGTAAAGTGTGCCAAGTAATTAACCTATATCAGCCCAAAAGTAGCTGAGGTGTACACGTTTCCCAAAATGGTCTATCGCCCGGGCCTCCCTGTTTGGGGGAGGGACCGTGGAGCTGTGCTCTGCTAGCTCCTTCTTGGTGGAGGCAACCAGGATTGCATCAAATGGGACACCTCTGCTCCAGAAAGAACGGTCTGCAGGAGGGCTAAGAAATTTTTCTGCTCTTTTTGGGACTGGATCCACTGTGTCGGGCTCCTTCCAGTCCCTGCTGGCGATCAAATCTACTAACAATACAAGTGTTACTTGCTCTTAATGGTATAAGTGTTTGAAGTTTTGC
Source organism: Protopterus annectens (assembly GCF_019279795.1). Lineage (NCBI taxonomy): Eukaryota > Metazoa > Chordata > Ceratodontiformes > Protopteridae > Protopterus > Protopterus annectens. The sequence goes on from NC_056750.1 coordinate 261,290,654, forward strand.
TGTTAACTTTTACTGAAAAAGTTACTTTTTAGTTTAATAAATCAGTCTGTATATTCATCTGGCCTGGAACTTGTGGTATGAGGTTTGGTTTGTTCTATAGTGTGGTGCTTCAAATCTACTAACTCGTCAGCAGGGAAGACACACAGGAAATAGACGGGCCCATCCCAAAAGCCTTCAGAAACACTGACTCCTCTGAAGACAGGGAGTTGGGGAGACCATCTGCTCTTCTGCTTCAAGATTTCAAGGATGTCCCCAAAAAAGACCTCATCAGGCAGAGGATCTGAGGACCCATCTCCTTCGAGGTCCATGCCCTTGGTGAAGGACTCCACAGGGGAGTCAAGTGCCTCCTCTAGCACCATCTCTTACAATGTAATTCCTCTAAAGGGGGCTACGGGGAGAACTTGCAAAAGTCAGGGACTCCCAAAGGAGAGGGAACCCCCCCGAATGTGATCAATCACTAAAAAGTGGAAACTATGTCCTGGGAAGAGTGTTATATGTTTGGCTAGTGCATTATCTTCTTTGTTTTTCCTTATGGCATATATATGCTCATATAGTCTTTCTCGACTACCCAAACATATAACACTCTTCCCAGGACATAGTTTCCACTTTTTAGTGATTGATCACATCCCTGTAGATGTAAGAGGAGGGCCTGTCGCTCTAAAACTAGAAGTCAGAGAACTTGAGTGGCAACTCACTTTAAATGCATTCTCTAGACCTGGATTAAATGAGAACTGTAATATAACTTGCATATTGAAATTAAAAAGTTCTCAGAGGTAAAACTTTTTGTTTTTAGTGTAACAGTAAAACCATTATTAAAATATAAACATATACCTCTTTTTAAAATAAATAGTTTAATAATATTTTTTTTATGGAAAGAAAGTTAACTTGAGCATCGATGCTAATTTTAATTCTAAGTTTGACGGACCATGGACCACATCAATCTAGATAGTAATCCATGGGTCATGTTTTTAAAATATGACAGGACATTTTTATATTAAGAAGAATATTTTTATTTCCATTGGGTTATTTTATCCAATAATATTACTATATGGTGCACTTATTTATGTTTTAATACATAATGTGTTCGAATTTAAGCAGATGAAAGTTTATATATTAATAATACTTTGTAAATGCTTACTTACATCTCTATTTATTTATTTACTTAAAATGATGCCTAGAGATCAATGTAGAAAAGAGTTTTAAAACTCTGTATACCTTAACTGTCAAATGCGAAGGAATGCTAAATTAATTGAAGCTATCATGACTGTTCAATGAACTGTTTTGGCGCCATTCAATGTTTAAAAGAAGGGCATTTTTGTTAGTTTTTTCTGATGAAGTCGCTGTCAAACAGCAACGAAAACGTTTGTGGATTTAAAAATAAACTTACGTTCAGCATAACCTTTTTGTGACTGCAAGGGCTTTTTGGACTACCTGTTTTTCCAATACTAGTTTATCTTTCGTGTATTTGAGACAGTAGATGAGGTATTTGAGGCAAGTACCATGGAGGAAGCTGAGACATATTCCTTAGAAGTGGGTACCAGTGCTAGCGAGGCCAGTCTGGAGCAACTAGGATCATTTTTGGTTTTTCCTGTCTGACTTTTAGTAAGACCTTGGAGAGTAGAAGCATAGTGGGAAAGGCATAGACTGATAGGTTTTTCCAGCTGAAGGATAGGGCATCAACTTTCCATGCTTTTTTCTGGAGTTCTTGTGCAGAATTTGTCCAACTGATAATTTTGGGGAGAGGCAAATAGATCTGTCTGGGCTCCCCCATTTCTGTGTTAACATGCTGAAGAATTGTGAATCCAGTTTCCTTTTGTGCGGGTCCATAAGATTTCTGCTTAGGTCGTCGGCCAGAGTATTTTGCTTTCCTGGCAGGAATTGAGCTTGAAGATGTATTTGGTAAGTCAAGGCGGTGTTCCACAAGACCATGGCTACTCTGCAAAGGGGGTAGGAATGTGTACCCCCTGCTTGTTTATGTACTACATAACTGTGGTGTTGTCCATTTATCAGTAGTTGTCCTGGATGAAGTAAGTCCTTGAAGGCTGTCAGAGCATTCTGAAAAGCTAGCATCTCTTTCTGATTGAAATACAGATGCATTTGGTTTGGGCTTCATTTGCCCTGAATGCATCTCCCTGCCTGGTGGGCCCTCCAAGCATAATCTGATGCATCTGTAGTTATGGTGTGGGTGGCAGGGGGTAGAGTGAATGACAGTCCCTTGTTTTGATGTATCTGCCCACCAAAGAAACTCCAGTTGTAGGCAGGGAATGAGAGGAATCAATGTTTCCAGACTGTGACAATGACTCCATAAACTTTTTAGGTACCAGTGAAGTTTCCTCATATGCAGTCTCGTATATGGAATTAGTAGAATACAGGATGCCATGAACCCCAAAGCCTGCAGAATTTGTCTTGCAGATAACTGGGTTTTTGTTGCCATTTGTTTGAAGTATGTTGTCAGTTGCCTTTGTTTGTCTGGTGTGAGGTAAGCCATCTGGGCAGTTGTATTCAAGCTTGCACACCCAGGAATGTAATTATTTGAAAGGGTACCAGTTGTGATTTCTTTTCGTTTATGGTGTACCCTAGGCATGCTAGAAGCCTTTTTACAAACACCAGATGTTGAAGAGTGTGTCCTTGTCCTCTGCTTGAATAAGACAGTCACCCAGATAAGGATAAATTTGTATGCTTCTTTGTCTGCAGAATGCAATTACTGGTGCCAGGCACTTTGTAAAGACCCTTTGAGCAGTAGATAAGCCAAAGGGCAGTGCAGAGAATTGGTAATGCAAAAAATCTGCTTTGAAGCGGAGGTATCTTCTGCATGATTCCCTTATTGGGATATGCAGGTATGCCTCTTTCAAATCTAGAGTTACTAACCAAGCATTCCTGCCTAGCACAGGCAGTAACTGTTGTAAAGTCAGCATTTTGAATTTTGGAATGTCCAGGAACGTGTTCAAAAATCAATAAGTCCAGTATTGGACGCCTTGAATCGTCTTTCCTAGGTACCAGGAAAAGTCTTTAATAAAAACCTTGTCCTATTCCTTTTCTGGTACCGGTTGAATAGTCCCCATATCCATGAGGGACATGACTTGTTTCTGGGCCTCTGTCCACTGGTTTTGTGGCAAATCCGGCCATCCGTTTGGAATTGGAAAAGTATGGCAATGAAATATGTACCCCTGGGATACCATGTTTAATACCCACTTGTCCTGGGTAATTAACTGCCAATTTTGAGCATGAAGTGCTAGTTTTACCGCCAAAAAGAAGTGCTTGGTGATGGTAGAAGAAAGTCATTGAGACTGCTTACTGTAGGGATTGGGCTTCGTTTCCTCCAGATTTGGAGGTGGAGGCACCCCATTGCTTTGACCTGCAAGAACCCTGTGATTGGTATCTGGAGCCTTTTGAGCACCTGGATTTGCCCTGGGTGGCTCTGTTGGACACAGGAAAGGACCAATTTTTAGTAGGCCAGTGACTACTGAACCTGGGTGGCTGCACTTGCAAGAAATCTTTTACAGTTTGCATAGATTTAGCTTCCTCTTCCATTTTATTTAAAACCTCTTCTGCCTTATTAACACAGTATCATGCTGCAAAGGGGCATCCAAAAATTTAGCATTAACATGATCAAGCAGATTTTGCTCCTTGAGCTAGGCATGCCTTCTAATCACAGATCCAGTAATGGCGGCCCTACAAGAGGCCTCCAAGGAATCAAAACCACATTGCAAAGTATGCTTTCCAAATTGTTCTGCTGAATGCAATAATTCATGTAACTCTATTTTCCACACAATCAGAAATCAACATCATTTTCTGTTTCAGTAAGCCCATAACATGCTGTTGATATTTAAGCATATGAAACTGGCAGGTTAAAGCCCTGATTGCCAAGGTTGCAGATGTATAAACCTTCTTACCCCATCTATCCAGCGTCCTGGAATCTCTATCAAAAGGGGTAGAATTCTTGGCTGTAGAGGTCTTTACACCCTTGGGACCCTGAGAAATAGTTTCAGGATCAGCAGCAGGATTTTTGAAAAGAAATTTGTGGGAGTCAGGAACCCTGTAATATCTGTCTGGCTTACTAGCAGCCGGAGGCAGGGAATCAGGAGCCATGCTTGATTCTGAGAACACATCATCAACAATGTCTAATACAGGAGGTATTGCCAAAGGCCTATGCTGAGGAAGAAGGAAATCCCTAAGCCTCTTTTTTGATTCAGAGAAGTCCCAACTCTCCCAGTGAAAATGTTCCCTTAAAGTATGCAAAGTCTCTCCAAAAGAGTAATTCTCAGGAGGAGATGCAAATGAGATGGATTCCACTGCATCAGAATCCTCATGGGGGTGGAACAGAAAATTCCTGCTCAGAAGAGGAATTAGAAGAAATGAAAACCTGATCTGAAGATTCATAATTAGTGCCTTGCCTATGCCTCTTAGCATGGGGTGGATGGGAACCCCTGATCAAGGTAATTAAATCCTCAGCCATTTTGATCATCTGTTTTTTAGGCATAGGGGCCTGAGCACGTGGCTCATGTGTCAGTTTTTTTAGACATACAAGTTGTTTTTGACCTTGTTTTTGTTGCTGGAGTCGGTTTAATATAAAAATGTTAAGGCCTGAAAACACTCTCAGAAGCCAGTGCCTGCTCAGCGGCTCTGGACCCATCTAAGGGAGAGATATCCGCGGGTTCAATACTCTGAGAATCTCGCGGCATACCGGACTCCGAATGGGTCTCGGTAGAGGCCTGCGACTCAAAAGTAGTGGGTATCAGAAAGTGCCTCACTGAGTACTGGTGAACCGGTGACTGGCTTAGGAGAAGCTTCGTCGTCGGGTTTGGACCTCGACGGTCTGTCTCTGTCTTTTTCTTTGCGTTTTTTGTGAACTCCGGCCGGATTGCTAACCGACGCCATTTCAGGATAATTAAATCTTGAATCACAATATTTAGGAATAAAAATATACTGACGCTTAATAGTGCACTGGTTAAATCTAGCACAAAACCGACAGCAAGGCACATTGTGATCTAGGCCTAGGCAAGGAATACAGTACAAATGAAAATCCTTATGAGGTATTTGCTTCCCACAAGTAATGCAATTATTACCCTTTACTGACATCAGTAAGGAGCAAGAAAAAGTTTCTCCAATGGGGTACTTAGCTTTAATTTGAAGACTTCACTTCAGTTCTGAAACTAGAATACGAAAATTTCAGGAGTCGGCTGACCAGCGCTTGCGAACTGCTTTTGCTTTGGGAACCACGCGGCAAGAAAGACTGAATAAAATGGTGTCGGCTGCATGCTTTATACCCCTGATGACCTGACGTCATGGAAGAGGAGACAGCAACCGACGCAAGACCTACGACTTTGTTATTCAGGCTGTCCGAGGGCAACCTGCCAGCAGATTACCTAAATGTAATGACTGCAAAAATGAAACCCGAAGAATATCTTTTCCATTTCCCTGTGTAAGATTTTCTGGTGCTGGGCCTTCTGGCCTCTCTGATAATGTCTAGGACCGGTTTGCTTAACAGGGGCCCCTTGTTTAAGTATAAGCCATGCTGACAGTTTGAGAGTCTGAAGTCTTGTTGCAGCATCCATCCCCCAACCTGAGTCACGAGGTCTGAGATCAGGGGAAGCTGCCTGGGAGGTTGCGCATTATGGGGTACCAATGCAGGCTGGGCCAATCTGGAGCAATGAGGATGGTCTTTGGTCTCTCCTCCCTCATCTTGATCAGTACCTTGGGAATAAGAAGCAGAGGAGGGAATGTGTACACAAAGATGGAGTTCCAGGGGAAGGTCAAGGCATCCACCTTCCACATTAGGCGGTAATACTCCCTGGTACAGAATTTTAACTGGAGGTTGAGGTGCAAAGCAGAGAGATCCACCTCTGGGGTTCCCCACTCCTGAGGGACTTGCAAAAAGATTTTTCTGTGGAGCTGCCATTCGTGGGGGTCCAGTAAGTTTCTGCTTAAGTGGTCTGCCAGGGAGCTGTTGATCCCTGGTAGGTATTGGGCTATTAGCTGCAGTCCCAAGGAAGAGGCAGTCAGCCAGAGGTTCATGGCTAGCCTACACAGAGGGTAAGATTGGGTCCCTCCCTGTTTGCTGATGCACCACATTACAGTGGTGGTGTCTGTTTTGATAAAGAGAACCCCTGGCCTGAGATGGGGTTTGAAGGATATCGGAGCCTTTTGTACTGCCATAATTTCCTTCTGGTTGATGTGTAAGGGAAGGTGCTGGGCATCCCAGAAGCCTTGGATGCACCTGCCTGCTAGGTGAGCACCAAAAGCAATGTCTGAGGCGTCGGTGGTGCCTGTCTGCCCAGTAGGGAAGAGGATGAAGGAAAGACCCTTGTTCCTGGCACAGGCCCCTACCCACCAGAGAAACTCGGCCCTTATACAGGAGATCAGGGGGAGAGTGAGGTCTTTAAAGGCTGAGAGTGCTGGCACCAAAGGTTCTTTAGATACCACTGAAGTTTTCTCATGTGAAGCCTGGCCAGAAAAATTAGAAGGATGCAAGATGCCATGTACCACAAAGCTTGCAGGAACTTACTCGCTCTGAGGTAACTTCTGGAAGCCAGCTGGGTAAAGCAGAGAGGCAGGAAGCTCTTTCTGGGGCTAGGAAGGCCACTTGGGATGTTGTGTCCAGCAGTGCTCCAAAGAAAATGATCCTTCTAGAGGATGTTTGCTTTCATTTCTTTTCTTGATGGTGAACCCTAAGGAAGTCAGGAGTGTTCCGACAAAGAGGAGGTCGTGCAGCAGCTTTTTTTTTTACAATCTGCCTAAATGACGGAGTCGTCCAGATAAGGGTAAATGTGAATATTTCTCCATCTGCAAAATGCTATGGCGGGGGCTAAGCATTTAGTGAATACCCTGGTAGCAGCAGAGAAGCCAAAGGGTAGCGCAGAGAACTGAAAGTGTTGTGAGCCTGCTCTGAAATGCAGGAATTTCCTGCAGGATTCCCTTATAGGGATGTGGAGCTAGGCATCTTTTAGATCTAGGGTCACTAACCAGGCATTTTTTGTCAGCATAGGCAGCAACTGCTGCAAAGTTAGCATTTTGAATTTGGGGACACCAGGAAGGTGTTCAGAATGGATAGATCCAGGAAGGGGCGCCAAGTGCCCTCTTTTCTGGGAACAATGAATAGTCTGGAATAAAAGCATTTGCCTGTTTGATCTGTGCGAAAAGGTTCTACTGCCCTCTGGGATACGAGAGTTTGGACTTGTTTCAATGCCTCTGCCCAGTGATTTGGGTGTAAGTCTGGGTACCCTCTTGGAATTCTGAGTTCGTTGAAAGACAAAATTTGTATCCTTGAAAAATGATCTTTAAGACCCATTGGCCTTTTGTTACAGAAAGCCAATTTTCTTTGCAGATGGAGAGCCTTCCTCCTAGCTTTTGGTGAGTGAAAGGAGAGCAAAGGGGGGAGAGGGAGTCATTGAGAGTTTTTGCCATAAAATGATGGCTTAGAACAACCTGCTTTTGGGGCAGAGGTGATCCACCGTTTGGTTCTCTGTTGTCCCTGGTTCAGGGGCTTGGGTGGTCTCTGTCCCTGTGAGGCTTACCTTGCCCCTGTCTCCTTTGTGCAGGAAAGGACCAGTGCTCTGAGGCGAAATTCCTGCTGAACCTAGGAGGTTGAACCTGAAAGAAATTTTTTACTGTATGCATAGATTTTGCTTTGTCTTCCATCTTTTTAAGCACCTCTTCTGCTTTTACTCTAAACAAGCGGTCCTTATCCAAGGGTGCATCAATTAATTTAGACTTGGCATGATCAGGGAGAGGTTGTTCCTTCAACCATGCATGTGTCCTAATGACAGATCCTGACACTGCTGCCCTGCTCGACGCTTTTAATGCATCATATCCACAGTGCAAAGAGTGTCTGGCCATTTGACAAGTAGAGTGCAGTAAATCTGCTAACTTTTTCAAATTGGCACAGTCAGGAAAGGTCGAAATCTTTTGCTAAATAGTTCCAAAGTGTACTGTTGATATTTCAACATATGCAGCTGACAACTGAATGCTCTGATAGCTAAGGTTGCAGAGGTGTATACTTTTTTACCTCATCTGTCCAGAGCTCTGGATTCCTTGTCAGAAGGAACAGGATTCTTTGCAGAACTAGCCTTAGCGCCTTTAGGTCCCTGTGTAATTACCTCCAGGTCTCCAGCAGATTTCTGTAAAGGTATTTGTGAGAATCCGGTACTCTAATAATTGTCAGGTTTACTGGGAGCAGGTGGGAGGGCATCAGGGGCTAGGCTGGATTCACGGAAAACATCATCCACCACTTCTAAGCTTGGGGGATGGCCAGGGGTCTGTGCTGGGGCTGGTCTACAAACACAGTCTTTTCTTAGACTGAGGGAAGTCCTGAGATTCCCAGTGGAAATGCTCCCTGAGGGTGTGAAGGGTTTCCCCAAAGGACAGGTGGTCTGATGGGGAGGCAGAAGGAATGGATTCCTCTGCATCTGAATCTTCATAAGTAGTCAGAAGCTGCTGTTCCTCTTCAAAATCTGAGTAATCAGATTCCTCAGAATCTTGCTCTGTCATTACTTCAGAAGGGTGGCTTTTCCTTTTTGAAGTTGTGGCCTGATTACTCCTGATAAGGGAGATAAGATCCTCTGCCATCTTAAGCATTTGGGCCTGGGGTGGTGGAGTAGGAGTAAGATGGTGACTAGAGGTAAATTTTCTAGGAGTGGCCTGGCTTCTAGGCCTAAGAATATCCATTGGTCTGAGAGAAATGGTAGTCTGAAGAGAAGATGTAGTTTTTTTGTCTAGAATTGGTAGTGCAAAAGGCTTCCTCAGAAGCTGGTGCCTGCGTCACAGCTCCGGACCCAACCGAGGCAGAGTCAAAGGCTTGGAAGACCAAGATTTCTGCGGCATACCGCACTCCGAAAGGGTCTAGGTAGAGGCCTGCATAGATAACTTATCTGGCATCAGGGGTTGCGAAAGCACCTCACTGAATTCCGCAGAACTGACTACCTACTTACCGATAGCATCGTCGGAAGGCTTAGCCTTGTGCAGTCTTGTCTCTATCTTCACTTTTTTTGAATGCCTACGGATTGCTGGCTGACTGACGCCATTTCGGAATGCAAAGAGGGAAGACTAAAATACCAGTCTACAATAAGAGCTCTACGACAAATGGTTCTTGTGTTAAAGAGGGCACAGAACCAGCAACGGGGGACGTCGTGGTCTGTGCCTAAACAAGCGACGCAGTACGAATGAAAGTCTCTGTGTGTGACCTGCTTTCCACAGGCGAGACAATTGTTAACTTTTTAGGACGTCGGTTAGTGCAAGGAAAAAAGGATCCCCAACAGGGTACTTAGCTTTAGACGTTTTAAGCTGTAATTCGAACTGTGGTAGTGACCAACTGGCACACTTGTGAACTGCTTCTGCTACGGGCTCCATGGCAAGAAAGACTGATGTAATGGTGTCGGCTGCCTTGCTTTATAGCACAGACATCCTGATGTCAGTCAACAAGTGACAGCAGCCCACACAGAAAAACCCTGACTCTGGTGTTCGGGCCGGCCGAGGGCTACCACAGCAGGGATAACCCACAAGTGATGATTGCAACAGTGAAACACGAAGAACATCGGGGGGGGGGGGGTAGCATGACATCATGGGAAAGGGAGAAGCCATAGCCTTGGATCCATCTGTAGAATGTTGCCAGCTCGGATCAGATATTGGATCCTAGACCCAATGGTGATGAATGGATGACTTGGATAACATCAGATCAAAAAGCTGGTCAGATTTACAAATGCCTTTAGTTTTATCCGAATAATACCTCAGATGTCTGTACAAAGGACCCTCTCACTATCAGTCTAAGAAAAAAAGGAAGGGAGTTGTACTGCCTGATTAAAAGACCACTCAATAACCTGCAGCATGAAAGGATTAGTACAAAGGGACACCCTGACCTGTGAAAAAAACAATTAAGGAGGGATGTCCATAATGTCCTGAATCTCAGAAAACCACCAAGCAACAGTAATAGCAAACAATAAGACAGTCTTCCAGGCAGGCTACAGAGAAGCTGAACCTGCAGGCTCAGGTGGAGCCTGATTCAATGTTTCCAAACAAAAACTGACATACCAAGGAGGAGGAGTTGGCTTCCTTGTGGATCTAAGACAAAAGATGCCTTTAAGAAAAGTACAGTTTTGTACCTACCATAAATGTAGATGTTCGAGTGCTCATACAGCTGCAGTCATAACAGATGGGGTTATCCTGCCGTCAGGCGGGTCCTCGGTCGGCCGAATTCCAAAGTCTAGGTCCAGCGTCGGTTGTCGTCGCTTCTTCCCTGACGTCAGTGTGTCAGGGGTATAAAAGAGGCAGCCAACGCCATTTTCTTCAGTTTTCCTTGCCCCAGATGTCAGGTGCCCCCAGAAGGAAGGTAAACATAATGTTATGCAAAGATGCAATGTTAATAAATCAAAAACAGTAGTTGCAAGCAAATACACCATAAAAGAATACCCCAAAAAGGTTATATGAAAAGTGTTTGTCATAAGGCCTGTCCTAAGAGGGGTTGGAGGGAGGGATACCTGGACTGCAGCTGTATGAGCACTCGAACATCTACATTTATGGTAGGTACAAAACTGTACTATGTTCATCGTGCATACAGCTGCAGTCATAACAGATGGGTAGAATCCCAAAGCTAAGTAAGGGTGGTAGGCACTAAGTGGAACTAGGAGGGGCTAGGATGCCCTGCAGGACTGCTGTGGCAAAGCCCGCTCTAGATTTTGAGTATAGTGGGAGGTGATGGTGCTTGGAGAAAGTGTGCACTGAACTCCAGGTGGCTGCTTCCAAAATGTCCCTGGTAGGGACCCCCCTGAGGAAGGCTGCAGAGGTAGCTGTGGCTCTGGTGGAGTGGGATCTGATGCATGCAGGCACAGTTTTTCCATGAAATGAGTATCAAAAGCGTATGCAGTGGGCTATCCATTTTGAAATTGTCTGTTTGGAAATAGCCTTTCCCTGAGCACCTACAGCATAGGACACAAAGAGTTGCTCAGATTTCCTGAATGGCTTTGTTCTGTCCAAGTAGTAACATAGTTGTCTGTGAATGTCCAAGGAATGTAGTAGTCTTTCCCCTTTGTTTTGTGGATTAGGATAAAAGGTAGGTAAGTGGATAGTCTGATTCAAAGCTACACTGGATACTACCTTTGGCATAATGGTAGGATTGGTTCGTAAGGAAACTTTGTCCTGATGGAAAATGATGAATGGTTGCACAGCCATGAGGGCCTGCAGCTCCGAAACCCTGCATGCTGAGGTGATAGCCAGAAGAAAGGCTGTTTTCCATGACAAGTACTGTAACTCTGTTGAAGAAGCTGGCTCGAAGGGAGGAAGGGTCAGCTTTTCCAATACGTAGTTGAGGTCCCAAGCAGGGACTGGTGGTTTCCTTGGGGGTTTTAAATTCTTTGCCCCTCTGAGGAACTGCCTTAAGAGAGGGTGAGAGAATAATGGAGGATCTGTGTTGTATTGTGCAGAAATGGCTGAAGCGTGGATCTTGATGGAGGAGAAGGAAAGTCCATTGTTTAACATCTCAGCTGCGTACTGTAAAATTTGAGGTATATTTATTACCCAAGGATTCTGTCCCTTTTCTAGATTCCAGGCACAAAATCGTTTCCATTTGGCGGAGTAAGCCTTTCTAGTAGGTCTTCTGGCCTCCAAGATGACATCCTGCACCTCCTTGGAGAGGAGAAACTGTTGGGAAATCAAGGAATTCTCCATGCAGCTAGATTTAGAGTTTTGAGATGGCTGTGAAGGGGTTTTGTAGTTGTGCTGGGACAACAGAAGAGGGACTAGAGGTAGGATCCATGGTGGGGAATGTGTCAGGATCCTCAGGAGCGGATACCAGTGTTGTCTTGGCCAGTCTGGAGCGATGAGAATCATTTTCGGCCTCTCTGCTCTGGCTTTTAATAGAACTTTGGGCAGCAAAGGAAGAGGCGGGAAGGCATAGACTGTCAATGCTGCCCAACTGAGGGAAAGTGCGTCCACTTTCCAGGCCTGTGGATGATAAGTCCTTGAACAAAATTTTTTCAACTGGCAATTTCTGTGGGTAGCAAAGAGATCTATGTCTGGCTGTCCCCATGCCTGAGTTATCTTTGTGAAAAGTTGAGGATGCAACTTCCATTCGTGTGGCTCTGTCATATTTCTGCTTAGGTTGTCTGCCAGTGTGTTTTCCTTCCCTGGCAGGAATTGTGCCTGCAGTTGAATTTGCAATTCCAGTGCTGTGTTCCATAGGGTCATGGCTTGCCTGCACAGGGGGTATGAATGAGTTCCCCCCTGTTTGTTTATGTACCACATCACTGTGGTGTTGTCTGTCCTTATCAATAGCTGGCCTGGATGGAGTAGGTCTTTGAAGGTCATAATAGCCTTTTGCACGGCTAGCATTTCCTTTTGGTTGATGTGAAGCAGCTTCTCTTTTCGTGCCCATTTTCCCTGAATGCACTGATCTGTCATGTGTGCTCCCCAGGCGTAGTCTGAGGCGTCTGTTGTGATGATTTGAGTTGCCTGAGGTACACAGAAAGGAAGACCTGTGTTTCTTTGGCATGCTTGAGTCCACCACAAAAATTCCTTTTGAAGGCATGGAATGAGTGGGATAAGTGTTTCCAACCTGTGGCTGTGTTGAGACCATAAGTTTTTCAGGTACCATTGAAGTTTCCTCATACGCAGCTTTGCACATGGGATTAGTAGGATGCAAGATGCCATGAATACCAGAGCCTGCAGGATTTTCCTTGCAGTTAAAAAACAGCTTAGCGTCTCGGCATAATAGCCTTCAATTCGTTAACTTATGAGATTAGTGATTATAATAAATATATTGCAGCCATGAAAGAGTGTACTAGCTTACTGGATAAGGGAGTAAGATTAGGATATGTTTCTAAGGATGATTTAGATAAAAAATTTTGTTTGGAGAATTGCAATTTAGCTACCTTTTACTGTCTCCCAAAACTTCACAAAAATATGAATAACCCACTAGGCCGTCCCATTGTTGCGGCCAGTAATTATTTTTGTCGAAATATAGGTATAGTTATTCATAATTATCTGTCAACTTATGTGAAAAAATTAGATTCTTATGTTAAAGATTCTTTTGACTTTATTGATAAATTAAGTCATATTATTTGGACAGAGAATATGTTTTGGATTAGTATAGATGTAGTTAGTCTCTATACTAACATTAATCATTCTGATGGTCTACAGGCTTTATTATATTTTTTTGGGGATAATCCTACCACTCATTATATAATGGACTTGACTTCTTTTTGTCTTTCTAATAATTTTTTTAGTTTTAATCAAGCTATTTACCATCAACTTAAGGGTACTGCTATGGGGGCATCTTTTGCCCCCATGTATGCAAACCTTTTTATGGGTAAATTTGAATTGGAATATGTTTATAATAATAAATTCTATAAAAATTTTGTTTTGAGTTACTACCGCTACATAGATGATTTGATTTTTCTATGTAGTGGTGGTAGGGAATATGTTTATGAATTTTTTTCAGATCTTAATAATAAGTATAATTTGTGTTTTGATGGTTTACAGTTTGGTAGTCAAGTTCACTATTTAGATATTTTGTTAACTGGAGTGGTAGGTGAGCAGATTAATACTACGGTATATCGTAAGTTTATGGATGGTCATCAGTTTCTTTATGGAACTAGTTGTCATCCCCCCCATACATTATCTGCTATTCCTTATGGAGAAATTATGAGATTATCTAGACTATGTAATAATGTGATAGATTTAGAACAGAATATTTATGATAGTATTATTATGTTTTTGAGAAGGGGATATAATATTGATATATTAGATTTCTGTATTAAGTTAATGGATAAAACAAGTGTTAAAAAGGGTAATAAATGGACTATTAGTAATAATAATCAAGAAATAAATAGCTTTTTACCTTTTAATAATATGGTTAGTTCTGTTAATAGGAATAATAGGTGTTTAGTGGGTTCTAAGCAGGATATATCAGATATTTATTTTGCCACTGTTTATAATTCTTATAGTGATAAAATTTGGAATATTATTAAATATTTTTGGAAATTTCTAATTTCAGATAAAAATCTTTATAAGATTTTTCCTATTGTTCCTAAACTGTCCTTTAAAAGAGGTCAGAATCTATCTGATAAATTAATTAATACTTATTATATTTCTCCATTGGATAATGTATATAATAATTTGGCTATAGTAGGTACTAATGTTTGTGGCCAGTGTAATATTTGTAAATTTGTAAAGCCATATTTTGAAAATATTAATGGTATTTCATTTATACCCAAGAACATTTCTTCATGTAATTCTGAAGGGGTTATTTATTGTGTTCGATGTCCGTGTAAGTTATATTATATTGGTGAGACGAAGAGAAAATTCAAAATCAGAATGCAGGAGCATATTAGAGATATTAATAAAAGAGTAGTGACCAGTCCCATTGCATTGCATTTTATGGAGTGTCATAATAGTAATGCTGCATTGTTTGAATGTTGTGTTTTAGAAAGTGTTTTCATTAAAAAAGGTGATGATAGATTAATTAAAAATATTTTGTTATTTAAAGAAACTATTTATATTTTGAAATATAATACTATGTCACCTAATGGTCTGAATTTAGAAGTAAATTGGAAAAGTTTATTATAAATTTTATATTGTAATATTCTTAGTTTTTTATTGTATGTTTTCTCTCTTTAAATGTTATTTAGTTTAATTGATTAATTAATGTATGTAATTACTTTACTAATTGTGATATATATTGTGGTGGGTGTGTGCCTGTAACTTATGCTCATTGAAGGCTATTATGCCGAGGCGCTAAGCTGTATTAAATCCTGTTTGTGAACTGGCTGTTGTTTTTTAGGCTGTTGCCTTTTCTCTTTTACGTGGTTTTGGATATTTTCCTTGCAGTTAGCCTGGTGTAAGTTGCCATTTTTCTGAAGTATTGAGACAGTTGCCCTTGCTTGTCTGGCGTGAGGTAGGCCATCTGGGTGGTTGTATCCAAGCTGGCACCCGGGAAAATTATTTGTTGAGAGGGTATTAGTTTTGATTTCTTTTTGTTGACTGTGTATCCCAGGAAGTTTAACAGTTTTATTACAAACGCCAGGTGCTGCAGCAGTATGTCCTTGCTGTCCGCTTGGATCAGGCAGTCGTCCAGATATGGGTAGATTTGTATCCCTTCTAGTCTGCAGAAGGCGATTACTGATGCCAGGCATTTCGTAAACACTCTGGGCGCAGTAGATAAGCCAAAGGGCAATGCAGAGAATTGGTAATGGGTTGAACCTGCAAGAAATCTGAGGTATCTTCTGCAATCTTGTCTGATAGGGACATGCAGGTATGCCTCCTTGAGGTCCAATGTTACCAGCCAAGACTCCTTGCCCGGCATGGGAAGAAGCTGCTGTAATGTGAGCATCTTGAATTTTGGCACCTGTAGATATGTGTTTAGAATGGATAGGTCTAAGATAGGTCTCCAATCTTTGTCTTTCCTCGGTACCAGGAATAGTCTGGAATAAAACCCTTGACCTTGTTCTTTTACAGGTACCTCTTGAATTGCTTTCATGTCCATGAGAGCTGAAACTTGTTTTTGTGCCTCTGCCCTTTGATTTTGTGGCAAGTTTGGCATGCCTCTCATTTTTGGAAGGGTGTGAAAGTGGAACCTGTAGCCTCTGTCTATAATGTCCAGAATCCATTTGTCTTTTGTAACAATATGCCAATTTTTTAAGAATAATGTCAATTTTCCGCCCAAAGGTGCTGCCATTAAAGCTTTGCTTGGCAGGTGTAGGGGGAAGTCATTGTGTCTGTTTTCTAAAAGACTGTGATCTATCTTCTCCACCTCTTGGGGTTGGTGCTTGCCACTGTCTGGCTCTGAAGGATCCTTGAGGTTGCCCTCTGCCCCTTGGGCACCTGTATCTGCCCCTTTGAGGTCTGTTTGTGGCTGGAAAGGACCAATTTTTTGAAGGCCAGTTTCTGCTGAAACGTGGAGGCTGTACCTGCAGAAAATCTTTCACTGTTTGCATTGATTTCGCTTTTTCCTCCATTTTCTTTAGCACCTCCTCAGCTTTAACACCAAACAATACATCTTTTTGAAGAGGTACATCTAATAATTCAGCTTTGACATGATCTGGTAAGGTTTGCTCTGAGCCAAGCATGCCTACGTATAACAGACCCCGTAACAGCAGCTCTACATGAGGCCTCTAAAGCATTAAAACCACACTGCAAGGTATGTTTGCCCACCTGCTCTGCACCATGCAACAAATCCTGCAACTCTTTTAAATCTGGTTGTTCTGGTTGTGTCATCTTGCTTTTCAGCTGAGATATCAAAAACTGTTGATACTTTAACATATGGAAAAGACAGTTTAATGCCCTCATGGTTAAAGTGGCCGAGGTGTACACCTTTCCCCCCCTGGAATCTCCCTCTGAAGATAATGGATTTTTAGCAGTAGAGGCCTTAATTCCCTTGGGACCCTGTGAAATTGTTTCTGGGTCAGCAGTATGGCTTTTATATCGGAACTGGTGAGAATCAGGGACCCGGTAATACCTGTCTGGTTTAACAGGAGCTGGAAGCAAAGAATCAGGATTAAGGCTGGCTTCTGTGTACACATCATCCAATAGATCTAAAACAGGAGGGATAGCCAGAGGCCTATGCTGGGGGAGCAGAAGAAATTCCCTGAGCCTTATCTTGGAATCGAGTAATCTTGGCCTTCCCAGTGAAAGTGTTCCCTCAATGTATGCAGGGTTTCCCCAAAAGAGAAGTCCTCAGGGGGGGAGACCGAGGGAATAGACTCCTCTGCATCAGAGTCTTCGAATGGAGAATAGGCATAATCCTGGTCCTCCGATAGTTCTGAGGTAATAGAAGCTTGATCTGAGGAAGGGTAGTCTTCCTCTAATCTGGGCCTTTTGTCAGAGGGGGGATGAGAACCCCTGATGAGAGTAATCAAATCCTCAGCCATTTTAAGCATCTGTTTTTTTAGGCATGGTGCCTTGAGAGGGGGTCTGAGGAACCTGTTTTTTGGTTTTCATGGCTGCTTTACATTTAGTGAAGGCTTTAATAGAGAAGGAGGAAGGCCTGAAGACCCCTTGAGAAATGGCAGGCCTGTCTAAATTCTGAGTTTCCCCGCCAGGAGTGGCGTCGTAGGGATGGGGGCCGAGGAGCCTGCGATGCGACCTCGGGTACTGAAGACACCGGTAATGCATTGTCATCGGTACTCAGAGGCTGTGTAGGCACCTCGCTGAGTACCGGAGAACCGGTAGTTGGCCTTAACGTGGTTTCAGTAGGTGGTGCGGACCTCGTATGTTGGTCCTTATCTTTGCGTTTTTTGCTCAAAACTGGAATCTGAGTATCCGACGACATAACAATTAAATTTTTTGCCAAAAAAGTGAAGGGTGAACTCCGCCCGACACTTAATAGTGCGCTTATTGAATCTAGCACAAAAACAGCAGGCAGAGATATCGTGGTCTGGGCCTAAGCAAGGTATACAGAAAGAGTGGAAATCCTTATGCGGTATTTGCTTCCCACATGAAATGCAATTATTAACTTTGTCTGACATCGGTCTGAAGCAAGAAAAGTTTCCCCAACGGGGTACTTGGCTTTCAAGAAGACTTCGGCTGAAATACTTTCATAAATCTCAGGAGCTGGCCGACCGGCACTTGCGAACTGCTTCTGCTTTGGGCACCGCGCGGCAAGAAAGACTGAAGAAAATGGCGTTGGCTGCCTCTTTTATACCCCTGACGCACTGACATCAGGGAAGAAGCGATGACAACTGACGCCGGACCTAGACTTTGGAATTTGGCCCGACAGAGGACCCGCCTAACGGCAGGATAACCCCATCTGTTAGGACTGCAGCTGTATGCACGATGAACATCTGTATGGCTTCCAAAGCAAGAAGATAAAGGAGGATATAAGGGCAAACAAGCAGAAATAGTTGACAAATGTGCCTTTACAGAAGTCAAACTGGAGCAACTCACACAAACAGGACAGAACCAGAGGGATCCCATTGTAAAGGGTTCTAGTTATGAGCCTGGCACCACATAGAAAATCTCTTCTATTTGGTCATACAACACTTTCTGGTCGCAGGTTTTCTCAACTCATGTAAAATCCTGAGCATGTCCCTCAGAAAAGAGGTGCTGAAAGGGATCAAAACCTTATCACCAACCGTATCAGTTGAAAAGTGGACAAGTGAGGATGGATGAGAGACCCCTTGACCTGTTTGAGGCAGTCCAACTGGCAAGGTAACTTGTGGTTATTGCCCCTGTCCAGATGCATTAGCAGGGGGAATAAGTGCTATCTTGGCAAAAAGAGAATAAAAAGACTTTTGTGGAGTCCAGCTGACTTCTGCAGGATCTTGGAAGTAGTGGAAGGAGACTCAAGGCAGATGGAAACATCTCCTTCCAAGGAAAAGAAAGGGTGTCCATCTTCCAAGCCAGGTAGTATGGCACTCTGGAACAGAAAAAAGGGACCTGGCTGTTCAGAGGAGAAGCAAAAAGATCCAAGGAATACTCCACCGATGGACTATGTCCAGAAACACGTCTCTGTGCAGCAATCCATTTGTGGGTCTGTATTAGACCTGCTTAGAGTCTGCTCCTGATTATTTTCCTGAAAGAAAATACACTGCCTGAAGAGTTGACTCATAACGGAGAGCCAGATTCCAGGCCTGAAGAGCCAGCTGGGAGAGAAACTAAGACTTTGTCCAACCCCACTGGATGGCATACCATGTCACTGTGGTGGTGTTCTTGCAAACCTTCAGAGGGCCTGGAGACAGCACGGGGTGAAAAGCCTGAAGGGCCAGAATCAGAACTCTCATCTCTTTGATGTTGATTTGATCTGACTTCTGATGGGGGTGGGGCAGAGACTTTGAATTTTCAGTGACCTCAGGAAGCCCTTCACCCCATGTTTGAAGCATCAGTGAACAGTTCTTAACTGGAGGCTAAAAAGGCATGCCTGGGAAAAGGTTAATTTGCTGAATCCACCACTCAAATTCCCACTTTAGGCAAAGGAGAGGCACTCTGAAATCCAGAAGTTGACCATGCTGAAGCCAAACTGACTTGCGGTACCACTGAAGTTTCTGCATGTGCAGTCTGGCAAGAAGCAGCACTGGAATAGAAGAGGTGATGAATCCCTAGGGTTCAAAGAAACTCCCTGGCTAGAATAGCAGGCAAAGGAATAAGACTGAAAGAAATCTGGCAACAACACATCTTTTGGTGAGGGAAGAAAGAGCAACATTGTTACTGTGTGAATCCTGCAACCCAGATGCACATAATCCTGAGAGGTAGTCAGGATAGACTTTTAAACGTTGATAGTGAACGCCAGACTTTGAAGGAGAGAGATGTTAAACTCCAGATCCTGTAACAGGCAGTTGGGGCACGGCGCCTGAAGCAACAGGTTCTCTAGATAAGAAAAAATCTAAATGCCTTGAAGCCTTCAAAAGGCAACCACAGCAGCTAGGCATTTTGTGAACACCCTTGGGGCAAGTAGGGAGGTCAAAGGGCAAAGCAGAGAAAGTACAGTTGTGTACACTTCCCATAAATGTAGATGTTAGAGAGTGTATTCACTGTTGCAGTCATTACATTAATATGCTGGCAAGTTGCCCTCAGTTGGCCTGATTAACAAAGTCTTGGGTCCTGCATCGGTTGCTGTCCCTTCTTCGATGGCGTCAGGTCGCCAATGGTATAAAACATGCAGCCGACATCACTACATCAGTTCTCCTTGCCCCAGATGTCAGGTGCCCCCCTAATGGGGAGCAAATAAAATACAAAAACACAAAAGTATACCTCCAACCAAAAGCAAACACACCAAAAAGGCTTTTAAGCATAGTAAAGGAAAGTAGAGGTATAGCCAGAAAAGACTAGGGGGCTGGGGGAAGGGTAACCAGGACTGCAACAGTGAATACACTCGAACATCTACATTTATGGTAAGTGTACACAACTGCACTATGTTCTTCGTGTTTCACTGTTGCAGTCATTACATTTGGGTAGATTCCCAAAGCTATGGTTGGGAGGAGGAGATTATACAGCATTAGGGGCAGCTATAAGGCCCTGCAAGACAGCAGGGGCAAAACCAGCTCTGGATTTAGAGAAACTTGGTAAATGATAATGCTTAGTTAAAGTATGTACAGAGCTCCAGGTAGCAGCTTCTAGGATATCCCTGGTAGGAATACCTCTGAGAAAGGCTGCAGAAGTAGATGCAGCCCTGGTGGAGTGAGACCTGATCCCCTGGTGCTTATAGCAGAAATGAATGCAATGGCTTATGCATTTAGAAATGGTGTGTTTTGAAATAGCCTTCCCCTCTGCCCCTGCAGCAAATGCTACTAGCAATTGTTCAGATTTTCTTTGAGGTTTAGTTCTGTCCAAATAGAATCTAAGTTGTCTGTGCACATCCAAGGAATGCAGAATCCGTTCCCCTTTGTTCTGTGGATTGGGAAAGAAGGTTGGCAAATGAATGGACTGATTAAGAGCCACACTGAAAGCCATCTTGGGCATGAAGGATGGATTGGTTCGGAGAGATACCATGTCTGCATGAAAGATGATGAAAGGCTCCATTGCCATAAGAGCCTGTAACTCGGATATCCTTCTAGCTGAAGTGATTGCTAAAAGGAAGGCTGTTTTCCAAGAAAGAAATGAAGTCTGCAGTAGCAGCTGGCTCGAAAGGAGGTAGATAGAGTTTCTCCAAAACAAAGTTAAGGTCCCAGGCAGGGGTAGGGGCTCTCCTGGGTGGTCTCAAGTTTTTTGCCCCTCTGAGATACTGCTTGAGCAGAGGATGAGAGAAGAGAGGAAGAGATGGTTCTGTGTTATAGTGAGCTGAAATAGCTGAGGCGGGGATTTTAATGGAGGAAAAAGACAGGCCCTTGTGAAGCATCTCAATTAAGTATTGCAAAATCTTAGGTAAATTGGGTGTTGCTGTGCTTATCCCTAAAGATTGGTTCCAGGCACAGAATCTTTTCCATTTGTCAGCATAAGATTTTCTGGTACTAGGTCTTCTCGCCTCCAAGATGACATCCATCACAGGTTTGCTGAGGGATGATAAGGGTGAATTTAAGTGATTAGCCAGGCTGCAAGGTTTAATGTTGGAAGCTGAGGGTGCAGAATTTGGTTCTCCTGCTGAGACAGCAGAGAAGGGGTCTGAGGCAGGTGCCATGGAGATATTTGTGACACGCTGCGCAACAGGGGGTACCAGTGCTGGCGCAGCCAGTCTGGAGCAATCAAAATCATCCTTGGTTTGTCCTGTTTGACTTTTAGTAGAACTTTGGAGAGAAAGAGGCATAGGAGGAAAGGCGTAGATGGATAGGTTTTTTTCCAGCTGAAGGACAGAGCATCCACTTTCCAGTCTTGTTTGTGGGGAGTCCTTGTGCAAAACTTGCCCAACAGGTAGCTCTGGGGGTAGGCAAATAGATCTATATCTGGGCCCCCCATTCGCTTGTCAACATGCTGGAAATCCGTGGTTCCAGTTTCCACTCGTGTGGGTCCATGAGGTTTCTGCTTAGTCCATCTGAAAGTGTATTCAATTTTCCTGGCAGGAATTGAGCTTGTAGGTGCACTTGGTAGCTCAAGGCTGTGTTCCACAATGTCATGGCTAGTCTGCAGAGGGGGTAGGAATGTGTACTCCCCCACTTATGTACCACATAACCGTGGTGTTGTCCGTCTTTATCACTAGTTATCCTGGAAGAATGTAGTCCTTGAAGGATGTCAGAGCATTCTGTACAGCTAACATTTCTTTTTGATTGATATGTGGGTGCATTTGATTTGGGTTCCATTTGCCCAGAATGCACTTCCCTGCCAGGTGAGCCCCCATGCATAGTCTGATGCATCTGTAGTTAGGGTTTGGGCGGCAGGGGGTAGTGTGAATGGCAGTCCCTTGTTTTGGTGGCAGGCCTCTGCCCACCATAGGAACTTCCAGGTGTAGGCAAGGTATGATAGGAATTGTTGTTTCCAGGCTGTGACAATGTTGACTCCATAGACTTTTTAGATACCACTGTAGTTTCCTCATATGCAGTCTTGCATATGGAATTAGAAGAATGCAGGAGGCCATGAACCCCAAGGCTTGCAGTATTTGTCTTGCAGATGTAACAGGGTTTTTGTGGCCACTTGTTTGAAGTAGGTTACCAAATGAATTTGCTTCTCGGGCATGATGAAAGCCATCTGGACAGTTGAATTCAAGCTTGCACTCAGGAATGTAATCTGTTGACAGGGTACCAGTTGTGATTTCTTTTCATTTATGGTGTACCCCAAATTTGTTAGAACCCTTTTTACAAATGCCAGATGATTTAAAAGTATGCCCTGGTTTTCTGCCTGAATTAGACAATCGTCCGTTTATATTTCTTTGCCTGCAAAATGCAATTACTGGAGCCAGGCACTTTGTGAATACCCTGGGCACAGCAGACAAGCCAAAGGGCAGTGCAGAGAACTGATAATGCAAGTAGCCTGCATTGAAGCGTAGGCAACTTCTGCAAGATTCCCCGATTGGGATGTGCAGGTATGCTTCTTTTAAATCTAGAGTTGCCAACCAGGCATCTTTGCCCAGCATGCCTAGGTGAAGAGTCAGCATCTTGAATTTTGGAATCTCCAGAAAGGTGTTTAGAGTAGACAGGTCCAGGATTGGACGCCATGATTTGTCTTTTCTGGGTACCAGAAAAAGCCTGGAATAGAAACCGTGTCCCTTTTCCTCCTCTGGTACCAGTTGAAAAGCCCCCATGTTAAGAGGGAAAGTACTTGTTTTTGAGCCTCTGCCCACTGAGTTGGGGGAAGGTCTGGCCACATGTTTGGTGTTGGCAACGTGTGGAAATGAAATCTGTATCCCTGGGACACTATTTAAAACCCATTTGTCCTGGGTTATGAGTTCCCAGTTCTTTGCATGAAGAGCAATGTTTCCTCCCAAAGGGGTGGTGAAGATAAGTGCTTGGAAATTTTAAAAGGAAGTCATTGAGACGGTTTACCATAGGGGGATGTCTCGTTATTTCCCGATTCAGAAGTGGAGGCCCCCCACTGCTTAGTTCTGAGAGTGCCCTGGAAATAAAACCTGCGTTTTTTGCTGTGTCTGGGTTTGGCATGAGAAGATCTGGAAGGGGCTGGAAAGGACCAATTCTTAGTAGGCCAGTACCTACTAAAACCTTGGAGGTTGCACTTGTAAAAAATATTTAATAGTTTGCATAGATGTAGCTTTATCTTCTATCTTTTTAAGAACTTCTTCAGCCTTATTGCCAAACAGGTGGTCGTGATTTAAAGGAGCATCCAACAATTTAGCTTTAACATGATCAGGCAAAGATTGCTCCTTAAGCCAAGCATGCCTTCTAAGCACAGACCCAATAACAGCAGCCCTGCAAGAGGCCTCTAAAGAATGAAAACCACATTGCAAAATATGTTTTCCAACTTGTTCAGCAGAATGCATTAAATCCTGAAAGTCTATTTTCCACAGTCAGGAATCATCATCATTTTCTGTTTAAGCAGTCGAATAATTTGCTGTTGATATTTGAACATATGAAATTGGCAGTTTAAAGCTCTGATTGCCAAGGTTGCAGAAGTATAAACCTTTTTACCCCATCTATCCAGCACCCTGGAGTCTCTATCAGAAGGGGTAGGATTTTTAGCAGTAGAGGCCTTAATGCCCTTGGGCCCCTGAGAAATGATTTCTGGATCGGCAACAGGATTTTTGAATATGAATTTGTGGGACTCAGAAACCCTGTAGTATCTTGTCAGGTTTACTAGGAGCCGGAGGCAGGGAATCAGGGACAAACTGGATTCCGAAAACACATCAACAATGCCTAGTACAGGAGGTATAGCCAAAGGCCTATGCTGAGGAAGAAAGAAATCCCTAAGCCTCTTTTTTGAATCAGAAAATTCCTGGCTTTCTCAGTAGAAATGCTCCCTTAAAGTATGTAAAGTTTCCCCAAAAGAAAAATCCTCACGAGGGGAAGCAGAGGGAATGGAATCCTTTGCATCAGAATCCTCATAAGTAGGTATGGACAAATCCAGGTCATTAGAAGAGTCAGAAGAAACAGAATCCTGATCAGAGATTCATAATCAAGCTCAGCCCTAGGCCTCTTTGGGGGGGGGGGGGGGGGGGGTTGACTACCCCTGATTAGAGTAAGTAGATCTTCAGCCATTTTTATCATTTGTTTTAGGCATAGGGGCCTGAACATGTGGCCTGGGCGTCCGTTTTTTAGACATGGATCAAGATTTAGGCCTTAGTAATGAAGGCGGTGTCGATTTAATATGGAAGTCTGTAGGCCTGAATACACACTCAGAAGCCGGTGACTGCACAGTGGCTCTGGACCCATCCAAGGTAGAGAAATCCACGGGTTTCATAGGTGAAGTATCTTGCGGCATACCGGACTCTGAATGGGTCTCAGTAGAGACCCACTACTTCTGATTCGCAGGCATCAGGGGCTGCAAAAGCACCTCACTGAGTACTGGCGACTGGCTTAGGAGAAGCATCGTCGGCAGGTTTGGACCTCGGCAGCCTGTCTCTGTCATTATCTTTGCATTTTTTCAGAATCTCGGTTGTCGGATGGCTAACCGATGACATTTCTGGTTAATTAAACCGAGAACTGAAATATTTAGAGGCAAAAATATACCAACGATGGATACTGCGCTGATTAAATAAAGCACAAAACCGACAGCAAGGTACGTCGTGGTCAGGGCTTAGGAAAGGAATACAGTACGAGTGAAAATCTTTATGAGGTATTTGCTTTCCACAAGTAATGCAATTATTAACTTTTACTGACATCGGTAAAGAGCAAAAACAAGTTTCCCCAACGGGGTACTTGGCTTTAAGTTGAAGACTTTGGTTTTGAAACTCGAAAACAAAAATTTCAGGAGTCAGTCGACTGGCACTTGCGAAATGCTTCTGCTTCGGGCACCGCATGGCAAGAAAGACTGATGTAATGGCGTCGGCTGCACGTTTTATACCTTTGACGACCTGACATCATAGAAGGGACAGCAACCGACGCAGGACCCAAGACTTTGTTAATCAGGCCGACTGAGAGCAACCTGCCATCAGATTACCCAAATGTAATGACTGCAACAGTGAAACACGAAGAACATCTGAAAATAAGAGGAAGGAAGAGTAACAAAAAAGTCCTGAAAAGATGTTGAACAGGAGTATGAAGTTAAAGTGTCCTTCAGATCCAAAGACACCAGAAAAGCTTGGGGTAATACAAGAGGAAACAGGGTTTGAAGAGTATGTATCCAAAAAGAAGAAACCTGGAGAAAGGTGTTGAGCAAGAAGGATTCAGAATAGATCTCCAAGTGCCCTCCTTTTGAGGGACCCGGTACATTCAGGAATAAAATCCTTTTCCCTTTTCTGAAGGAGGGACAGGATGAACAGTTCTCTGGTCAACCAGGGACCCAAAGACCACTGAGAAATGGGGAAGTTGTTCCAGAGGAGGGTAGGGGATATCTGAAAAAGGAGGGAGAGACTTCCACACCATGAAATAATCCTGACGGATGATGGATAGAACACAAGAATCTGAGGTGATGAGATGCCAGTTTGGAAGGCAGAGGGAAAGTCGAAGGGAAAAGAGAAGCTGGTCGAGGGTTGAGGCGGCAAAATGTCAGAGAAGCAGGCGTGTCAGATAAAGGAGGTTTCTGAACCACAGGAGCCAGAGAAGACTTAGCAGGAGGAACTTACCTGCCACCCTTCTTGCCTTTACTGGTCAGAAGAGGCTGCCAGTAAACAAAGGCAGACCTAGTAGACTAGTTCTTCTGGAACTTAGGGATAGAGAACACAAAAAATATGCTTAAAGTCATGAAAAGCTTTAAATTTTTCTTCAAGAGACAAACATATCAGTAGCAGTCTCAAAGAAACTTTTATTATCCAAAGGAGCATCCAGCAACTTGGTCTTAATGTCTCCAGATAATGACTGCAGCTAAGACTAACACCTCATGACAAACCCAAAGGCAGCAAGCTCTTGAAGGGGCAACAGCAACTTCATAGCTGCACTTGAGAGTCACAAGCCACCTGAGAGGTAGAACCCAAAATAGACAGAGCAGAATTTTGCTTCAGAATTAAAGAGGTCAGCAATAACCTGTCAAGCCTGGGCAATAGAGGTAGGAGCATATCTGGTTATGTGGGTCTGGTAACTGATGGCCTGAAAGGCCAAAACAGAAGCAGTATAAGCCTTCTTACCAATTCTCTTCACAGCCCTACTATCCTTATCTGAAGGCAGAAGCTTGGAAGAGGGCAAGAATTTAGAATGTTTATCAGAGAAGACTGACACCATAGCAAGGTCAGAAGGAGGACGCTAATGGACAATCCTCCAGAGTCTTATAGAACCTGTCTGGATTTTTGGAGCAGGAGGCTGAGAATCAGCTATGAAGGTGTCTAACAAAGCAGCCAACTCAGGAAGTACTGCAGAAAGTTTAGGACAGTCCACCTGAAGCAGCTCATAATACCTTTTCTGGACAGACACTTAAGAATCCCACTTAATGTGTTGCATCATTCAAAATACAGTGTCTCAAAACAATTCCTCAAAAGGAGAGGCGGCAAAACACAATTCCTCAAAAGGAGACTCGGTAAAACACAATTCCTCAAAAGGAGATTCAGGACTAATGGACTCTTCATCAGAACCATGAACCAAAGGTGAAGGCATCTGGGAAGAGTAAGACAGCGACCCATCATGAGACTCTGAATACTCATCTGAGGAATCAAATTTCCTAATCCATTGGGAAGGAGTTGGAAGTCCAACGGGCAGTAGGCACAGAAGCCCCTTGGGGAGGCTTCAGGGCCATTAAGGCATTAAACAGGCCTTGAGTAAACTCCTGCCATTCCCTTTGAGGATCCGTAGGGTGTAGAGATATAAGCTTGGTCTTCTGCTTTTTCTTGGTGGGCTTGTCAGGCCTATCACTGGAGGTTCTGACCATTAATGAGATTCGGTAAAAGTACCCGGAACCTCTTCCTTGACCAGAATCTGTGGAATCCCTCTACGGCCCTCTAGAAAAATCAACCGCAGTTCCTTCTCAACATCCAGAGCAGATTCCTGCACGGCCTCAGAGAAAGTGCAAAAGGAAAGATCCATGCCGGCCTCCAATGGAGTTGTTGTAGAGGAATCAGACAGACACCAGACAGCCTACACAGCTATCACCAGCTTTTATAGAAACATCCTATGGAGTCTTGACAGCCAAGGAATTCAGCTGAGATTTCTTGGCTTTCTTATTTAATGGTACCTCAGGGTTAGAAGACTGTACTACCTTGGGATAACAGTTTATGCCTCTGGTTCTCATGAGAGACAGCCAGGAAAGATGACCAGCTTCCAAGAGTATCAGGCAAAAATGCTTTACAAAAAATTTTAAAAAAGGTTTTGGTATACTGGCCAGACATTGGGCTATCCTAGGCAGGAGATCCATAAGGTGAAGAATGCTGCAACAGTGATACAGGACATCATGCACCCCGCACACCTTGAAGATTTTTCTGTATACTCGCCACATGAAAGCGAGGGGTGGAAATGGGTGCATTTTCACTGAACTATCTGGCTAGTATCCATGAATTTTCATTGTTAATTCAGAATGTTATAAAGCGGAACTTAAGGAAGGATGTGGAAATGAGTAGGACATGACAGAAAGGTTTAAAGTGGCCATGAGGGGGGACTTGATGGAAAAGGAGGAACAATGTAGAATGATTAAGGAGCAGCATAGAAAATAATTGAAAGAGTTACCTAAAGAGGCTCAGAGTGAATCCACCTTGAATAGTAACAGCAAGCTATTTTTACGGATTTGGAAGTGCACAGAGCTATCAATGTTTGAGGTTTCCAGTGCTTAGACTGAATTTAGGAGAATAGGCCCATTTTTTGGTGGGTTAACTGAGGTGGCAATCCCACATGTACAGCATGGGTTTTTGCGGGATGGATTCCACAGTCTCATCTCCCAGCTATATACTCAAAGGTGAGTTAGTATGCAAGGGTGAGAGCATTAGGGATTCTTTTTGTGAACGTTATATGGATCTGTTAAGCAGCCACATTAGATGTTGTCCCTGGGGAATGGAGATTAGTTTTAGCAATGAATACACCCCTATCACAAGAAGAAAATGCTTGTCTTTATAAAAGGAGTATCAGAAGGTGTTAAGGAAACTCGCTCAAGGTTGGGGGGAGGGGGTCCAGACCATACCAGTCCTTTATGATGGCCCTCCTACTTGAAGCAAATGCAAAAAATAAACAATCTACCTGCAGCTCTGTGGGACAACCAGGACTGTTATGGTGTCTTCTACTGAGGTCCCCTGTGACCTATCGATGGCAGCGAATGGCAACAAGTCGGATGTCTGAATGTTCTTATGCTCTGAGGCTTCCTTACATGACAGGCTGACAAGAGAGTAACAGGGGGACTCTTATCAAGAAGACACTCCAAAGTGGTTCAACACTGGTTTCCTCTGCATCCTAAGCCACCTACATGAAGACAACGTCTCTCAGCAAGACGGAATCCGAAATGTCCTGCTTAAGTTCATCCTCAAAAGGAGGAAAGCCTCAGGCATGCACCTGACATTTTTGCCCAACCACAACATCAGGACAATGCAAGTTAGTGTCTTACATGGAAACTCCCCAAGAAAGGTGCCATAAGAGTATCACCTATAATCCCAGTATCAGGAAGCTCTGACAGCTTTATCTAAAGGCTTGATCACAAAAATGACTGGAACTATGACAGGTGGAAAACACAAAGTGGTGAATGAGTAAACCTACTTACACACCCTTTCCAAAGCCTTGGACTTTAAAAAAAACCCCAGCAAAACAGTGACGTTTTAGACTTTGTGATTTATGATGAATCACAGACTTTACTTGGGGTTCTGCCTTGGGATGCTTGTTCCGAGCATCACACAACTCTGTCAGGGGGTTGTACACAGTATACATTCCTGGGAGAAAGTGCAGTAGAATTTGGTGGAGGGGTGATGACAGACCACAAAAATGACATCCTTCAAGACCTGTTCCAATAGGGAGACCCAAGTTTTTTTTTTTTCACCTCTCTTATCCAGGAACTGATTCTGTCATTCCAAGCAAAATGAAATGCTGAACATTGGTAGTCCAGAGAGGATTGCACAAGCCTATTTGTGAGTCTTTTGAGGAGTACAGTGTGAGCCTATTCCATGCCCTCCAGAGATTTGCCAGGTACCTCAAGAAAACTCATCAGGTTGGGGATGGTGTGAAGACAAATTAATTTCAAGATGCAGCTAAATCCACCATCCTCTGCAATGGGAAGCTGTATGAAGGACAAATATTTCTTTCTTCAAAACACAGACAGCCAAAATCAGGTAAAGTGACTTTCTTTAAAAGAAAGCTCCCACACAAAAGTGAGGGAAGAAAACTTGCCTTGGTCAGTGCCTACAAATTTCAAGAAGTCATCTGTTAACTGGACTAGCCCCACCCAAGTTCATCCAAAAAAGAAAGCACTTCTGCATAGTACTACTAGCTTTATCCAGTTATTAAACAAAAACATAATATAAATAAATACACTGCATAGATATTTATGTGGAAAATATAAATTCTCAACTGTTGTTAATACCACAGGCTTAAGCAGTTTTCTCAAGGTATGTTCACTGTCAGCAGTTCTGTTAGTAGGGCCAGCCATGTTTGTTAGGTTTACTTTTATTGCTAGAAGCAAGAATAGCCATGACAGCAATGTTACTTGCATTAATAGTTTCCTCTTTGCAGGAACATGCGTTCTTCATTCGCTCCAGTTCTCGCTCCATCTCAGTCACTGCTAAATGCAAACACTGAATTTCTTTTTCCTTTTCTTCAACAGCACAAAACTTTTCAAACATAGCTTTCTAGAAGGGGAAAAGATGAGTACATGAGTATATTGTACTATGAAATGTGATTTTCCATTACTACAAAACATTCTACTCCATTGTAAATAAAATATTCATCACTTAAGGAAACTATGACATTTAGAACTTAGAACAAAATATATACCAACACTGGAAAGTTTATTATTCGCAGAAATTCAGGACAAACCATATAATTCCAATAAAACGCTTAAATTCATCACTGCATTTTTCGTTCACAATAGAACTTCATCAGATTACTTAAAACCATTAATCCCATCATGCCTTATATATCCTAATTCAGCTCATTATCCAACAGACAAACACAAATTATAAAACAAAACTACCATGCTGTAAAAATCCAAGTTAAACCAAGTATTTATATTTCAGTCTTAACATACATTTTAATAAAAAAAATCACTCATCTGTATTTTAAAAATGTATGTTTTCAAATTCTACTGTTGCCATAATTAAATTTATATTAAAAACAAGGAATAAATAACTACTATAACTTTGAATGGAGATGGAATGGAAGCTTTTATGGTCCTTTGCTGCCATCTAGTGGCTCAAATAATAAATACAAAATGATTTACTGGGGAATACATTACAGATCATCATCTTCTTCTTTCGGCTTTTCCGGTTAGGGGGTAGCCACAGTGGATCACTGGGGCCAGGGAGACGTGTTCATTAAAGGCCTGGAGGTTTACAGGCTTCTTTTGCACTAACTGCCAAAACACTTCCCTAAATTCAATTCTTGTCTCCGCCCCCCCCCCGATATCATGTAGCACAAAAAACACAAATTTAGCCTCTTAACAATTTTTAGTATGCTTAGATAATGCATTATTAGGATCTTGCTTCCAAATATCATACAGGTGTTCATATAGTCTTCTTTTAAGGGCTCTCTCTCAGTTTTCCCCATAAAGAACGCAGAGCACTGTTTGCATTCTGCAAGATACACAATTCCTTTGCTGCCACAATTAGAAAATTCAAAGGGAAGCAGCCAAAGAGTACCAACCAAAAAACGGAAATCCACCAGGACACTTGGAAGTAGATGCCTGAACGCAAGTTTATTATAAGATAAAGAAGCGTTTTCGCTGCTCAAACACACAGCAGCTTCATCAGAATTGAAAAATACAAATTGTAGCACCAAAAGTTTAAATATACAAAAGGAAGTGCGTCAACCGGCGTCACTTCCTGAAAAAGCGCTAAACAAGAGAGCAATCAAACAGTCATGTATTTATAAAAACAAATTAGTATGATATTAAAAAATGAAATGAAACAATCCTAAATATTTACTAATAACCAAATAATATGAAAATTAGTATAAAAATGGTCACATGTCAACTCAGTAACCTAACCATATAAAAATCCTAAATGCCATAAAGTATACATGTATAAACCACTAAAAAATATATGTATTATATATAATAATATAAATATAATTAAATTTATAAAATGAATCTTATCTCAAATAACTTTTAAGCCTTAGAACTGCTGAAATATTGCAGTTCTCATTCAAACCTGGAACGTTGAAGGCATCAAGTTTTATCTGCCATTCAAGCTCTCGTAATTCCAACATAAGGGAGAGAGGGCCACCCCTAACACTAAGGGGAAGATGGTCAATGGCCATAAAAGAAAATTTGTGGCCTGGGTGGCTAAAAATGTGCTTTGCAAGGGCATTTTCCAATTTGCTATTCCTGATGGCATAAACATGTTGGTATATCCGTTCACGGAATTTACGGTCCGTCTTGCCTATGTAAAATGCTGAACAGCAATCACAAAAAGCCACATATATAACTTGATCTAGTATCACAGTTAATTTTATGATGGATATAATATCTTCTCTCTCTAATAACAAAAGATTCTCCTGTTTTAACTATTCTACACCAGTTACAAGCACCACATGGAATTGACCCTTTTCGCCTGATAAATGGGTTGGCACTAGAGTTTCTTTGTAGTAGTTCCTTCAGGTTTTTACCCCTCCTGTAAACTACTTTTGGACATGGTCCTAATTTATCAAGGAGAAACGAGTCACTACCTATGAAATGCCAATTCTCACAAATAATATCCCATATATACTTAGATTCAATACTAAAGGTAGTAATAAAACAAGTTGGAAACTTTACTTTCTTGTTAACTAGAGAGCACGTTTGGGTTGAATTTGGAATCAATACGTCGTCAAAAGTGTTAGGTGAGGCAATTGGCAAAACCACTAAGTTTTTATTTTCTTCAAGTAAAGGTTTATAAAAACCCCTTGATCTTTTAAAATCAACTTCCTCGATGATCGCATCAATAAGGGTAAGCGGATAGCCCCTATTAGTAAAAAGACTTCTCAAGAAATTACATTCCTGTTGAAAGGAATAATCCGTATTACACATACGAACGGCTCTAACTAGCTGCCCCTTTACTATTGACCGCGTCTGCTTTAATGGGTGTAAACTAGAGAAATGAAGCAAGGAATTACAGTAGGTGGATTTCCTAAAAACCGAAGATAAAAACCTTCTGCCAGTTGTATCTTTCATCAATTTCACATCCAAATAATCAATTTCATCAGTGGAAAAACGGTAAGTGAACTTAAGGAAATTTGTTGTCTGATTCATATAATGTACTAAAACTTCTGCTTCAGAAGCATCACCCTGAAACAAAATAAAAATATCATCAAGGAAGCGCGTGTACAAGCGAAGGTGGTGTTTAAATTCAGAATTTTCTAGAATGAACTTATTCTCCCAATAAGCCATAAACAAATTGGCAACACTTGCACCACACGGAGAACCCATGGCTACTCCCTGTTTTTGAAGATCATATTTATTATCAAAAGTAAAAAAATTAGAGCCAAGAACAATATCAAGAAGTTCTATTACAATATCAATTTCATTTTGTACAGCTTTAAGATCACATAACATTAACCCTATCCACTCAATGGCTTCCAGGTGGGGGATGGAAGTATAAAGATCAACAACGTCTATAGTAAGAAAGTTGGTGAAATTATCAAAATCGATATTAATGTTACTAAGAAAAGACCAAGAGTCTTTACACACAACTGGAATAGCCTTGATATATTTAGCCAAAATATGATCTATGAGTCTAGCACAAGGGTATGTCATAGAAGATCTACCATCTACTAGTGCTCTCATTGGTGGATTCCCAAGATCTTTATGGATCTTGGGAATTCCAAACATAACAGGTACCTTTGGAAAAGAAATGTCTAAAAAATTATACAAGTCAAGGTCAATTTTGCCGGCCAAAAACATGTCCCTCAAATAACCTCTAATCCTTTTAAAGGTGACATCATCTCATTAAGGGAGGAAGGGCTATAAGCTGGTGAATTCAAAACAAATAACATCTTCTCTATACAAGTTGAATTGTCTAGAATAACAAGCCCCCCCCCCCCCTTTATCCGGCTTAACCACTCGAACCAGAAGTAGAGTTAGGTTATTTAAAGCCTTTCTTTGCTCTTTAGTTATGTTAAAAGTTAGGGGGCAACATGTTAGACCCAAAACAACCCTTGATATGCCTTAAATCAACTTCACAAACTTTTTCAAAAATACGTAATCCAACATGTAAAGGAGGATTAAAAGTGCTCGACAGTTTCAAATCAGACCTAGTATCATTAATATCATTACTATATAACAAATCCAAGTTCAGTTTCCGAACAAAACACTTAAAATCAATAATGGTTTTAGTTAAGTCATAATGGTCACTGGGGATGAAAGTATTCCCCCAAGACAATAATTCAATAAGATCAGGCTCTAAAGAGACATGTGAAAAGTTATAGATTTTAAAGTCACCTTTAAGGTTAGCCTGAATTAGGGGATATTCTTGAATTATAGTTTCTACATCCCCACTGAAATCCATCATGCCACTACCATCTGAGAAATGCAACAAACTCAGTTGTTCCGAGACCTGTTCCTGGTCGAGTAGGTCCGCTGAGGCTGTGAACCTAAAAAATTGTTGTTATTATTGTTGCTTCTCTGGTTACCCTGGTAAACACCATTATTGGCATTTCTACCCTTATTAACGTTATTCCCTTTGATCCTGTTGCTGCGTCTCAACCCGTTGTTAGTGGGGTCGCCACGACCAACACCAATCTCAGTAAAATCAGAAGGTGAATCATGAACGTTAGTCTCAAAGGTATCTAAGGTGTTAGCTCCAGAAGGTGCCTCTCGTACGGAAAATATTTGTAGTTTAGGGTAGAGGCTTGATGTTGCTGGTAAGCCATTCTGTCCCTAAGCAATTTTTTAGATTTGTTTTGCTTAAGTTTCAGCATTAACACATCAATACTATTAAAAATTCGATTATAATCGAATTTATATCTTAAAAAGTCAGTGTCAAGCTTAATAATATCATCAAGACTATTAATATCTACTATAAGCCCTGCAATATTGGAATTATAATGTTTGATTAACAATTCCAGTAGTTGAGATCCTTGCCGTTCAAACAAAGACATTAAGTCTGTAAAAAAAGCAGGGTCTTGAATAAGACCTGACGGTGAAAAAAACTCTGCAAACCTTTTGGTACAATATTTTCACTCAAACATTGTTGAAAATAGGAAACCTCTAGTTGTAATTTCTTTAATTTTAATAATTTCGTATCCAATCTCTTCAGATTATCGATGATTGTATCCACTGTAATAGACGAACCATGTATGCCCGTAGCCGGACGCTCCTCAGAGGGAACTTGAGAAAAAATGAACGGTTCCAAGTTACTAATCCACTCCGTAATAGCAGGAACACCAATGAGCCCCGGGTCAGTGTTTGGATTGCGATTGTTATCTACGGCACTTGTAGCCGTTAAATGAACATGCTGGGCATTAGGTATGGAAATATCGCCCAAGGAAGTAGATGGTGTAGGAAAAGGCAAATCAGAATTACTGCAAGCATTTCGCACAGCTAGTTGACTGTTTGGCTCAAGTCTAGTATGGTTTCTACTTTCGAAAGAATCCATACGTAGATATAACAAATCCATTCTTTGTGATAGAGAGAAGTAAAGCACCAATGTCAATGTCTGTCGGAACCTGCCTTGAGTTACCAGATCCGAAAATATTTGGTGTACTCGGGCTGCTCGAACCATCTGTAGTCATAACACCAACAACAAACTAATATGAAAAAGGAAACCAACGTAGTCGAACAAGGTACAAAGGGAAGCAGCCGAAGAGTACCAACCAAAAAACGGAAATCCACCAGGACACTTGGAAGTAGATGCCTGAACGCAAGTTTATTATAAGATAGAGAAGCGTTTTCGCTGCTCAAACACACAGCAGCTTCATCAGAATTGAAAAATACAAATTGTAGCGCCAAAAGTTCAAATATACAAAAGGAAGTGCGTCAACCGGCGTCACTTCCTGAAAAAGCGCTAAACAAGAGAGCAATCAAACAGTCATGTATTCATAAAAACAAATTAGTATAATATTAAAAAATGAAATGAAACCATCCTAAATATTTACTAATAACCAAATAATATGAAAATTAGTATAAAAATAGATACATGTTAACTCAGTAACCTAACCATATAAAAATCCTAAATGCCATAAAGTATACATGTATAAACCACTAAAAAATATATGTATTATATATAATAATATAAATATAATTAAATCTACAAAATGAATCTTATCTCAAATAACTTTTAAGCCTTAGAACTGCTGAAATATTGCAGTTCTCATTCAAACCTGGAACGTTGAAGGCATCAAGTTTTATCTGCCATTCAAGCTCTCGTAATTCCAACATAAGGGAGAGAGGGCCACCCCTAACACTAAAGGGAAGATGGTCAATGGCCATAAAAGAAAATTTGTGGCCTGGGTGACTAAAAATGTGCTTCGCAAGGGCATTTTCCAATTTGCTATTCCTGATGGCATAAACATGTTGGTATATCCGTTCACGGAATTTACGGTCCGTCTTGCCTATGTAAAATGCTGAACAGCAATCACAAAAAGCCACATATATAACTTGATCTAGTATCACAGTTAATTTTATGATGGATATAATATCTTCTCTCTCTAATAACAAAAGATTCTCCTGTTTTAACTATTCTACACCAGTTACAAGCACCACATGGAATTGACCCTTTTCGCCTGATAAATGGGTTGGCACTAGAGTTTCTTTGTAGTAGTTCCTTCATGTTTTTACCCCTCCTGTAAACTACTTTTGGACATGGTCCTAATTTATCTAGGAGAAACGAGTCACTACCTATGAAATGCCAATTCTTACAAATAATATCCCATATATACTTAGATTTCTTTATCTTATAATAAACTTGCGTTCAGGCATCTACTTCCAAGCGTCCTGGTGGATTTCCGTTTTTTGGTTGGTACTCTTCGGCTGCTTCCCTTTGTACCTTGTTCGACTACGTTGGTTTCCTTTTTCATACTAGTTTACAATTAGAAAATTGCTTACCGTTTATTAACGTGTCTCTACTAACTAGGTAAGCTTTCTCTGCATTTTTAATGTGGGGACATTGTGTACATTTATAGATCCCTTTTCTTTTACTGACATTTTACAAATGGGGGGGGGGGGTTCTAAAATATTTTTATATTCCCATCTCTTTTATAGGTGAAAGTTAATGGCTGTTTAAAGATTGTATCTAGGTCAGAAAGCCCTGCAAACATTTTCCAGTTTCTCAATATAATATTTTTAATCAATGGGGCCTCACTGCTGTAATTCAATATAAATGCCCCTGCAAACTTTCGCTTTTCTTTCCTCAAAAATGTCTTTTAAATTAGCGTTCTTATTAAACCCCTTACCCAAAATCTTTAAATCTATAAGAATCTTGCTTATGTCATTTTTATTGTTAGGCACAAATTTTAACCTTTTCATAAACAGGTGGAAATACCTTTAATCTATTTCCAAACTACTAGCGTTAAAAATATTGTAGTTCTGGAAAGTGTACACATTTCCCCTTTGTACAGTTTCTACATTCCTTCCATCATTACACTCACTGGGTCTAAATGTCTCCTTTTACACTATAATTCTACAAGATTCTTATAGATTTACAGTTATTTGTCAGAAAAAAGAACTTGGAATTAATATATGGGGAAGAGATAAAGAGAAAGAAATTGGCAGTGACTTTAGAAAGAAAAGTATTTTCAATCCTCCATTGCACCCCCAGCTTAATAATTTCAAAATTGTAGTGGAAAAAGAACTGAGAGATACCATTAGTAAGTCTAAGGTGTTTTCTAACCTTCCCTATTCAAGAGAGGCAACTTCTTCAGTGTAAATAAATCTATTAGAATTATGAGGCCTGATGAGGGTGGAGGTATGCCTATTATGGACATTATATATGTTGGTAAAATGGAAGAACTTTTAGGGGGTGAAGAAAAGTACAGTTAGGTTTCAATTAATTAAATAAATATTTCTTACTGTAAGATCGATTTTGGACCAAGAGAACTATTATGATGAAATGATCAAAGGTGAACTACATAAATACTTGTTAATAGAAAAGCCTATTATACTCTCCATTTTTGGCAAAGTTAAAGAACATAAAGACCTTAGTAACCTCCTGTTAAGACCAAGAGTCTCTGCAAATGGCTCTAAAACACATGCCATAGCTAAATACATTGATTCTAAGATAAAAACAGTGCGGATGGAACATAATGGATTATTAAAAGACTCCTAGGATTTTTTGATAACTATAGACCAAAAATGTTTTCATGAAGATATTATATTTTCGACAGCTGTTACTGTTGCTTTATTTTCAGTTATTCCTCATTCAATAGGCATGGAATGGTTTGAGGAAGCATTATTGGAGGTTAAAAAGTTTTCATCTAAGGACCTTACGGTCATTATGGAGCTGTTGGAAATGGTACCAACAATTTTGTAATTTTTGAGGGTGATTTTTTTTTAAACAAATTAAGGGAGTAGCAATGGGGGCATGTTATGCCCCCAGTTATGCTAACTTTTAGTACTGAATACCTGGGAGAGAAAATATATTTATAACTTACCTTACAAAAATTGGTGTTTGTATAAGATACCTTGATGACTTCTGTCATTTTTGGACAAATACAGAAGAAAAGCTAGAAGAATTCATAGAGTACATAAATAATAATAAGTTATGCACTCACCATAATGTTCCATCTGAGTAGGTGGCTTCATTTGTCTGCAACCTTTGTCAACAACCTTTGGGTCTTGGATCCGAGCCGGCAACTTATTATACAGCTATGGATCCGAGCTCCTCCCCTCACCCTTAATCCCCTGCCAACCCCAAATGACCTCAGATCAAGTTTGCCCTCCTACATATACCTGGAAAGGTATCCCAACAGGAAAAGGCAGGATAATACAACAAAAAGTACAGTTTTGTACCTACCATAAATGTAGATGTCCGATAGGTATGCATCTGCAGTCATAACATATGGGTTGTCCTGCTTCAGGCAGCCCTTCGGTCGGCCGGATTCCAAAGTCTGGGTCTGACCTCGGCTGATGTCGCACTTTCCCCGACGTCAGAGCTTCTGGGGTATAAATGCATCAGCCGACACCATTTTCCTCAGTGTTTCTTGCCCCAGATGCCAGGTGCCCTCTAGGAAGGCTAAATTTGGATAAATGTTGTATGTTCCAAACAGTAGCAAAATATATATATATATATATATATATATATATATATATATACATATATATATATATATATATATATATATATATATATATATATATATATATATATATATATATATATATATATATATATATATATATATATATACACACACACACACACACATATATATATATATATATATATATATATATATATATATATATACACATATATACAAACAAACAAATACACCATAATAGATTCCCCCAGCTAGCTGAAAGAGGGGTAAGCACCCTAGGAATACCACAGAGGGGAAGGAGGGAGGGTAATCCTGACTGCAGATGCATACCTATCGGACATCTACATTTATGGTAGGTACAAAACTGTACTATGTCCTTCAAGGATGCATCTGCAGTCATAACATATGGGTAGAATACCATAGCCAAACTGGGGGAGGAGGTACTAAGATAAGGATGGTGTAGTTAAGATCCCCTGTAAAACTGCAGTTGCAAAGCCTGCTCGGGATCTGGAGTATAAAGGTAGATTGTAATGCTTGGCAAATGTATGCACAGAGCTCCAAGTAGCAGCTTCTAAAATGTCCTTGGTAGCCACCCCTCGTAGGAAAGCTGTAGTGGTGGTTGTGGCCCTTGTGGAATGAGGCCTGATATTTTCAGGAGCTGTCTTTCCATGAAAAGAGTAGCAAAAGCGAATGCAATTTCCTATCCATTTTGAAATTGTCTGTTTGGAAATTGCTTTCCCTTGCACCCCAGTTGCATATGCTACTAAAAGTTGGTCAGTTTTTCTGCTGGTTTTAGTTCTGTCCAGATAGTAGCGTAGTTGTCTGTGTACATCCAAGGTGTGCAAAAGTTTTTCTCCTTTGTTCTGTGGGTTAGGGAAGAATGTAGGCAAATGAATAGCTTGGTTCAAGGATACCCTGGATACCACCTTTGGCATGAAAGTAGGATTGGTTCTCAGAGACACTCTATCCTGGTGAAAAATAAGGAAAGGCTGCACTGCCATTAATGCCTGTAACTCGGATACTCTTCTTGCTGAAGTGACTGCCAGAAGGAAAGCAGTTTTCCAAGATAAAAACTAAGTCTGCTGATGCTGCTGGTTCAAAAGGAGGTAGTGTCAATTTTTCCAGCACAAAATTGAGATCCCATGCAGGCAGAGGGGGTCTCCTTGGAGGTTTAACAT
This sequence comes from Protopterus annectens, assembly GCF_019279795.1. NCBI lineage: Eukaryota > Metazoa > Chordata > Ceratodontiformes > Protopteridae > Protopterus > Protopterus annectens. The sequence goes on from NC_056750.1 coordinate 261,330,015, forward strand.
TTTTGATACCTCTCAAAAATTGTCTGAGAAGAGGGTGAGAGAAGATAGGAGGATCCATATTGTATTCTGCTGAAATTGCTGAAGCATGAATCTTAATGGAAGAGTAGGACAGGCCATTGTGGAACAATTCTGCTGAGTATTCTAGGATGTGTGCTAGGTTTGCCACTGTGACATCTGTGCCCTTTGATGTGCTCCAAATGAGGAATCTCTTCCATTTAGCTGAGTATGTCTTCCTTGGGGCGGGTCTGCGAGCCTCCAGGATAATGCCCTTGACCCTCTGAGATAAGACAGTTTGGTTTGGTTTTAAGGAATTTTCCAGGCAGTTAGTTGCAGTGTTTTCAAGTTTGGATGCAGGGTCTTGAAATTGTTCTGCGTTAGAAGAAGAGGCCATAGGGGTAGAGGCCATGAGTTCGCCTGAGACATGCTTCTCAGTAGCGGATACCAGTGCTGTCTTGGCCAGTCCGGAGCTATTAGTATCACCTTTGGCTGTTCCTCCCTGATCTTCAGTAGAACCTTGTACATCAATGGGAGAGGTGGAAATGCATACACTGTTAGGGCATTCCAGCTGAAAGAGAGAGAGTCCACCCTCCAGGCTTGTGGGTGGTATGTCCTTGAGCAGAATTTCTACAGTTGGTGATTGAGTGGAGAGGCGAACAGATCTATCTCTGGCATTCCCCATTTCTTTGTTATGAGTTTGAAGATGTCTGGATGCAGCATCCATTCGTGAGCATCCATGGTAGTTCTGCTTAAGCTGTCTGCTAGTGAATTCTCTTTTCCTGGTACGAATTTGGCCTGCAGCTGGGTATTGAGATTCAGGCCTAGGTTCCACAGATCCATTGCCATCCGGCATAGAGGGTAGGAATGCGTGCCTCCCTGTTTGTTTATGTACCACATGACCGTGGTGTTGTCTGTCCTTATCAGCAGATGTCCTTGCTGGAGGAATGGTTTGAATGCCTCGATTGCATGCTTCACTGCCAGCATCTCCTTTTGGTTTATGTGCAAGTTTAGCTGACCTTGAGACCATAGGCCTTGGATACATTTGTCTTCCATGTGTGCTCCCCATCCTAGGTCTGAAGCGTCCGTGGTGATGGTCTGCCTTGGTTTTGGTTTGTTGAAAGGCAACCCTCTGTTGGACTGGCAGGCCTGAGCCCACCACAGGAATTCCTTTTGAAGGCATGGGATGATTGGTATCATGGTTTCTAGACTGTGCCTGTGTTGAGACCATACATTCCTTAGGTACCATTGTAATTTCCTCATATGCAGCCTGGCATGCGGGATCAAGATTATGCAGGAAGCCATGTAACCCAGGGCCTGCAGGACTTTCCTTGCAGTAAGCTGAGCTTGTCTTGTCAAAGTCATGAAGTAATCTGGAAGTTGTTTTTGTTTTTCTTCTGTGAGCAAAGCCATCTGAGTTATTGTGTCCAGATCCGCACCCAAAAAGGATATCCTTTGGGATGGCACTAGTCTTGACTTTTGGATGTTGACTGTGTATCCCAAGGCCTGTAACAGGTGTATGACATAGGCCAAATCCTTTATCAATTTTGTCTTGTTGTCCGCTTGTATTAGGCAGTCGTCCAGGTATGGGTAGATTTGAATTCCCCAAGTCTGCAATGTGCAATTACTGATGCCAGTCATTTTGTGAATACTCTGGGCGCAGTAGATAAGCCAAAGGGTAATGCTGAGAATTGATAATGCTCTGATCCTGCAAGAAATCTGAGGTGTCTTCTGCAATCTGGTCGGATAGGGACGTGCAGGTATGCCTCCTTGAGATCTAGAGTCACCAGCCAAGACTCCTTGCCCAACATGGGAAGAAGTTGCTGTAGGGTCAGCATTTTGAATTTTGGCACAATGAGATATGTGTTCAGTGCGGACAAGTCGAGAATAGGCCTCCATTGGTTTTCCTTTCTTGGTACAAGGAATAGTCTGGAGTAAAATCCTTGGCCTTGTTCCATAGAAGGTACCCTTTCTATCGCTTTCATCTGAAGTAAAATGTTGATTTGTCTTAAAGCCTCTGGCTTCTGGTTTGGTGGAAGGTTTGGCATTCCGCTCCTTTTTGGTAAAGTGTGGAAGTGAAACCTGTATCCTTTGTCTATTGTTTGCAATGTCCATGTGTCCTTTGTAATGCAATTCCAGTTTTTTAAGAATAAAGCCAGCTTTCCGCCCAAGGGAGCTTCCAGTTGTTCCCTGGTAGGCGGAATCAGAGTCAAGTCATTGTGTCTGTCCTGTGGTAGTGGTTGTAGTTGCAGCTGTGGTACTACTCCTCTGGTTGGCAGGCTGCCACTGACGACCCCTGTAGGCACCCTTTGATTGACCTCTGCCTCTAGGGCGTCTATTCCTGCCCCTCTGTGCTCTGGAGGTGTCTGGAAAGGACCAATTCTTTGAAGGCCAGTTTCTGCTGAACCTCGGAGGTTGGACCTGCAGAAATTCCTTTACTGTTTGCACAGATTTTGCTTTTCTTCCACTTTCTTTAGAATCTCCTGTGCAGGGGAGCCAAATAAACTTTGTTTCTCCATTGGAGCATCTAGGAGTTTAGCCTTGACATGGTCTGGCAAGGATTGCTCTTTAGCCAGGCATGCCTACAATTACTGCCCCAGTCATAGCTGATCTAAATGAAGCCTCCAGTGCATCATAGCCACATTTTAAGAAATGATTACTGACCTGCTGAGAGTTGTGTACCAAATCCTGAAGGGATTTATGGTCTAAAGGTTCAGGAGAAGAAAGCTTTTATTCAGCTGATCTAACAAATATTCTTGGTACTGTATCATATGGAATTGACAGTTTAATGCCCTGGCAGAAAGAGTAGCAGATGTATAAACCTTTTACCCCATCTCTCTAATGCTCTAGACTCTCTTTCAGAGGGTAGGGATTTTGGCAGTGGCAGCTGCAACACCTTTGGGCCCTGAGAAATAGTTTCTGGGTCTGCAGCATGGGCTTTATACAGGTGGAAGTGAGAATCCGGGACCCTGTAATATCTGTCAGGTTTGGCAGGGGCCGGAGGAAGAGAATCAGGTGCAGAACTGACATCATTATACACATCATCAATTACAGTTAGCACTGCTGGTATGGCTAAGGGCCTATGCTGGGGCAAATGTAAAAATGTCCTTAATCTTTTTCTAGAATCAGAAAAATCCTGACCCTGCCATTGAAAGTGTTCCCTCATTGAGTGCAAAGTCTCCCCAAAGGAAAATTCTTCAGGAGGGGAGGCCGAAGGAATACAGTCTTCTGCATCTGAATCCTCATAAGGCGAATAGGCCCCATCCTGATGGTCTGACAAATCAGATCCATCCGTGGAGTAATCAGAGGAGAGAGGTTCAGAGGGTTCAGTCCTAGCCTTTTTGTCAGGTGGAGGTTGGGAGGCCCTGTCTGGGTGAGGTTGGGAACCCCTAATTAAGGATATAAGGTCCTCAGCAAGACTGAGAATCTGAGAACTTGAGGAAGGCCTCTGTGAAGTAGATTTGGCAGGTAAAGCTTTTGAAAGTTTGGCAGTTTTTGCCCTGGAGAAGGCCTTAATAGACATAGAAGCTGGGGGCCTAGCTGCCCCACGTGCAGGTGTAGAAATGTCCAATGGAATGGTGTCGGACAATTCTTGAGCGCTAGCCTCGGTAGGGATTTCTGAAGCCGACTCAGCCTTGGCCTCTCTGGCCTCGGTTGTCGGAGGTATGGTTTCGGTCGTAGTAAGAACCGAGGACTCTGTTTCAGCCGAAACGAGACACTCGCGGTAGACCTAACCGTGGTTTCAGCCGAAACCGCGGGCCGCGAGTGTTGGTCCTTTTCCCTGCGTTTTTTTCCCATATGCGTAGTCGGCGTCTCTGATGGCATTTTATATGCAAAGGCGGTTCCGAAAAATTCTTCTGCAAACTCCGACCGACGTCTAAGAGTCCGTCGGTTGAAGGAGGCACAGGCTAAACAAGCTGATACGTCGTAGTCTGGGCCTAAGCAAGGAAGGCAGTAAGAATGGAAATCCTTATGAGGTTTTCCCACAAGTTAAACAATTATTTACTTTGTCTGACATCGGCTGAGGCAAGAAAGAGTCCCCAACGGGGTACTTAGCTTTTTTCGAAGTCTTTGGTAGCTGAAATTTCTGGATCTGACCGACCGGCACTTGCGAACAGCTTCTGCTTCGGGCACCGCGCGGCAAGAAAGACTGAGGAAAATGGCGCCGGCTGATGCCTTTATACCCCAGAAGCTCTGACGTCGGGGAAAGTGCGACATCAGCCGAGACCAGACCCAGACTTTGGAATCCGGCCGACCGAAGGGCTGCCTGAGGCAGGACAACCCATATGTTATGACTGCAGATGCATCCTTGAAGGACATCTAACTCTTCTGAAGGCCAGGGGGATGGTTGCAGACAAATGAAGCCACCTACTCAGATGGAACGTTATGGTGAGTACATAACTTCTTAATCTGGAGTAGGGACTTCATTTGTCAACAACCTTTGGGACAGAGTCCCCAGCTACATGAATCTTGGGCGGCCATCATGGAAGGATGTTCTGGAGGCACTGCGGAGCCAAAGGATACTCTCCCTCTGGAAATGACGTCCAGTTTGTAGTGGTTGATAAAGGTATGAGATGAGGCCCAAGTGGCTGCCGAGCAAATATCATCCAAGGGGACTCTAGATCTAAAAGCAGCAGAAGTAGATATGGAGCGAGTGGAATGTGCACGGACTCCCTGAGGTGCGGGCCTCCCAGAAGCTTCATAAGCTCGAAAAATACATTGGGAAATCCAGCATGATAAGGTGACCTTCGAAATGGCTTTACCCTAACTGAATTTGGCAAAGGAAATGAACAGCTAGTCGGATTGTCTGTGACCAGCAGTCCTATGAATATAGAAACGCAGTTGCCTGTGCACATCTAAAGAATGCAGCTTGTACTCTCCTTTATTTTGATAATTAGGAAAGAAAACTGGTAGGTTGATGGACTGATTGATATTGGTTTCCGAGGCCACCTTGGGTAGGAAGGAAGGATTGGTCCTGAGGTACACTCTATCCTTATGAAAAACCAAGTAAGGGGGTTTCACGGAAAGAGCTTGAGGTTGAGACTCTTCACTGAAGTGATGGCTACCAGAAATGCTGTTTTCCAAGACAGATATTTAAGTTTGGCCGAGGCAGCTGGTTCAAAGGGAGAATCAGTAAAGGCTTGAAGAACTAGTGATAGATCCCAAGGGGGTACGGCTTCTTTGATAGGGGGCCTGAGCAGAAATGTACCCTTGAGGAAGGTTTTACATAGTTTAGCTGACATCAAAGGACCCGTCTCATGTCCCACATGGTAATGTGAGATGGCTGCCAATTATACCTTGACTGTCGAACAGCTAGCCCCTTGCTGAAACAGTCCGGTGAGGAAGTCCAACACGGACGTTAACGGAGCAGTGAAAGGGTCCAAATTATGATGTTCCGCCCAGATGGAAAAGCGCCTCCATTTACTGCGGTAAACTTTCCTGGTGGAAGGTTTATGCGCTGCCACCAAGATGGCTTTGACTGGTGAAGAGATGCCGGGAGTCCTGACTAAGAGTGGAACTGGAGCAGCCAAGCTGTCAGCTTCAGGTTGTCCAGATTCGGGGTTGGTAAGCCTGATTAATGGGATATTAGATCCGGGCTGGCATCCAGAATCCAGGGAGGATTCACCAAGTGAGACCACAGGTAAGGAAACCAAGTTTGCCGAGGCCAGAATGGGGCAATGAGGATCATTCTGCTCCGCAACCGAGAGGCTTTCTGTAAGAGCTTTAGCATCAGGGGTAGAGGAGGATAGGCATAAAGTAGACCGGGCGGCCAAGCATGCACTAGAGCGTCTCTCGAGGCTTCCCCTGGTGGGGGGATCAGAGCGAAGAAGCTGTCGCATTTCGTATTTGAGGGAGAGGCAAAGAGATCGCAGCAGGGTTGCCCCCATTTTGCAAATATCCGCTTCGCTACTCGGGAGTTGAGAGACCACTTGTAAGGGGAAAGAATGGTGCGGCTGAGTTTGTCCGCCAGAATGTTGGCCCGTCCCAGAATGTACGTTGCAATCAGAAAGCGGTTGGTGGAGATCGCCCATTCCCACACTCTCATGGCCTCTCGGCAGAGAGGGTAAGACCTGGTTCCCCCCTGTTTGTTGATGTACCAGACAACTGACATGTTGTCAGTCTGTATTGCAATAGTTCCTACGGGGAGAAGGTCCTGAAGTGCTTGCAACGCTAACAGCACCGCCCTCATCTCCAGAACACAGACATGCAGGGAGGTCTCTGTGTCGTTCCACATGCCTTGGACTGTTCTGCCTGAGCAATGCCCCCCTCCCCCACCCGAGGCAAGAAGCGTCCGTGGTCACCGTGACGAGAGGAGGTGGAGCGCAGAAGGGTCGGCCTGTATGGAGGTCTGAGGACTGGAGCCACCATAACAGGGCCCTCCTGCAAGCCTTGCTGATAGAGATAGGGTGGTTGAGGGGAAGAAGCTGAAAAGACCATTGTACTAGGAGGGTCCACCGTAGTACCCTCATATTTAGACGAGCGCATGGAAGAAGCATGATTGCCTCTGCCATGGAACCCAGTGCCCTCAGGACCAATTCCGCCGATGGAGCATCTGATTGGAGGATGGCCCGCACATGAAGTCTCAGATTCTGTAGTCATTCTGAAGTGAGGTAGGCTCGCAGACTTCTTGTATCCAATCTGGCCCCTATGAACTCTATCACTTGTGTCGGAGCAAGGGAGGATTTGTCCATATTGATCATGATGCCTAACTGCAGGGTTAGGCAGAGAAAAAAAATCTCTGCCTGAGCAGAGCAGATGCCTTGTTGGGGTGGTCAGGAGCCAGTCGTCCAGGTACGGGAAGACCTGCATTCCCTGGAGTCTCAGGTGGGCCGCTATCACTGCTAAAACTTTGGTGAACACCCTGGGGGCTGTGGTGAGGCCAAAGGGAAGGACCCTGAACTGATAGTGGCTGGCTCCCAGCTGGAAGCGGAGAAACCTCCTGGATCATCTGTCCATTAAAATGTGGTAGTACGCATCCTTGAGGTCTACTGAGCACCATCCAGTCGTTTTCCCGCAAGAGGAGGAAAATGGATTGAAGAGTGACCATTCGGAATATTTCCTTGGTTACCGACAGGTTCAAGAGGGAAAGGTCTAGAATTGGTCTCAAGTCCCCCGTCTTTTTTGGCACCAGAAAGAACCTGGAGTAAAACCCTAATCCGAGCTGGTCTGGGGGGATGGATTGGATGGCTCTTTTTTCTAGCAGCTGCTGGATTTCTGCGGCTGCAGCCTCCCTCTGACCGGGTGGTACATCGCGGAGGTTTCTGAGTCTGGGGACATGTTGCATTGGTATTTTGTAACCACTGGATATGATACGAAGCACCCAGCGGTCTGACGTGATGGACTCCCATGCCGCCAGGTGCCTCGAGAAGCGCACCCCCCCCCCCAACTGCCTCCAGAGTGGAGCAGTCGGGCAACCCTTCAGGGCTGTTGCGTGGGCCGATCAGAGAAAGATTCTCTGGACCCAAAGTTTCTCGGGGCCCCTCTGCCTCTAGGGCGGCGTCCTCCCTGTCCTCCTCTGCCAAGGAAGGACTGGTTGTCCGGAGCAGGTTGGGAATGTTGCGATTTCTGGAATCACATCTTCTTCTGTCCCTTTTGATTCTTGGAGAAGGACCTCTGGGGAGCAGAGAAGCGGACTCCGATGGCAGGCAATGTCTTCCCATCCTTCTCGCTCTGGACAAGTGTCTCGCGAATGGTCTTGCCAAACAAGGCAGAACCATCAAAGGGGGCATTCGCAAAGGACGCCTTAAAGGGCTCCGTGAAGTCACAATGTCGGAGCCAGGCCTGGCATCTCATAACTAGGCCCGCTCCGCTAGCTCTAGCGGCTCCCTCAGTGGCGTGGGACAACAGCTGCATAGAGGTACTGGAAATAGATCTTAGAGTGGCCATACGAGTGGAGTACAACTTCTTGTCCTCCGCTGACATGGACTCTGGGGGGGAAGCAGCGTATTCTTTAATAAGATTTCGCTGCATCCTGATGACATGTGCCATATAGTTCAGGGACCTTACTGAGAAGGTCGCTGAACTAAATACCCACTTCCCAAGGCGATCCATCGAGCGGGACTCCTTGCTCGGTGGATGGACCAAGGGGCTCTCCTGAGCTAGTTCCCTCTTAGTGGCTGCCGCCATCAACATGGCATCTACGGGGGGACCCTTGCTCCAGTGGGACTGGTCTGCGGGGGGGGCTCAAGATCCTATCTGGGCGTTTAGGGACTGGCTCCACGGTGCCCGGCTCCTTCCACGCCCTGGTGGTAATAAAGTCCACCAGGGGGCCGGCCGGAGGGGACACCCAAGAGGTAGACGGGCCTGCTTCGAATGCCTCCAGGAACACGGACTCGTCGGAAGCCTTGGGGGCAGACCACCCCCCCCCGATCCTGAGCATTTCCATGATGTCTCCAAAGGAGACATCCTCAGGGGGTGACCTTGGGGAGCCTTCCCCTTCATCCAAGTCTGTGTCCTCTGTTAAGGACTCGGGGGAGTCCACGTGCCTCCTCTTACACTTGTGCTTGCGAGGCACTTCCTTGGGGGGCTGTCCGAGGAGGTCTCACCAGCAACATCCTGTTCCAATGGAACAAACTGGGACATCGAAGCAGGCTGTCCCTGTGGCCGGGTGATGGGAGCCCTACCCAGCAGAGAGGGAGTGCAGGGTTGGGCCGAGACAAGGGCCGTGGGTCCGGATGTTCTCGGCAGAGCCCTCTCCACTGCATCGAAGGCAGAGGGGGAGCCACTCTCCCTGGGTTCCAAAAGTCGAGGGACCAGTGTTCTCAGACCTGGATGGAGCCGAAGGCACACTGAATCCCTCGGATCTGAAGCTTGCCCCACGGCTCCGAGAGGTCGGATCCGACAATGGAACTGACAGACTCTAGGGCAGGGTCGGATCCAAAGTACTCAGTACTATCGGCGCCGACCCACCCCCGGCTCCGACACTGCCCGGCTCCGAGCGCTCCGAACCCGGGAAGCGGGTCGGAGAAGGAGCAATCGGAACAAAGAAAGGTGTCGAGCTCCCACCCGAAGGGGGGGGGGGGGCAAGAGCGCTCCCATCTGCAGCTGGGCCTGGATGAACCTCCTCATCATCCGGTCCAAGTCTGCATCAGACAGGCTTGTAGGTTGATCTCGAAGAGGCCACCGAGGCAGGCCTGGAATGCCACCTTGATGACCTCGACGGAGATCAGGTTTCCTCCTCCTCGGGTCCCGGGGAGAAGCAAGGAGATCGGAGCCGAGGAGGAGGAGACCTGGAAGCCGTGGAGGGAGAAGATCGCTTAGCTGGGGGGCCGAAGCAGAGGCCTCTGCCTTCCGCTTGTGGTGCTTCTCCATCCGTTTCTCCCTCCTGGCCTCCCTGTCCTCCAGCGCTTTAGTGGGAGTTTGAATCCCGGCCGGGGGAAGGGGGGCAGGAGTGGCCACCACCACAGGCTGAGGAGGTGCCACGGGAGAAGCGGAGGCCGAAGCCAAATCCGGGGGCAGAAGTCCCGCCAGGATCAGCTTTGACCTCTGCTCTTTCAGTGCCCTGGGGTTGAATGCTGCACAAATGACACAGCCCGAGGACAGGTGTTCAACCCCAAGGCACCGAACACACCGAGTGTGGCCATCTGCCAGAGAGAGCTTATGGCCACACTCGGTGCATTTAGAAAAAATAGGCTTAGGGGCCTCTGCCATACCTAAACTAAGGCGACACAAACACACTAGGCCCCAAACGCAATCACACACAAGTACACACTAACGAGCAGCGAGGGGGGAGGGTAAAAAAACTAAAAATTAAAAGTCAACAGGCTAAAGGAAACCTAACACACTCACACTGATTAAACTATGAAAAAAGACTGAGAAAAATTCACTTATCTATAACAAATTGCCAGGAGCTCGCAATCCAGCTGACACACTTTAGAGCGGCAAACTAGATCTGAGGTCATTTGGGGTTGGCAGGGGATTATGGGTGAGGGGAGGAGCTAGGAGCTCAGATCCATAGCTGTATAATAAGTTGCCGGCTCGGATCCGATATCGGATCCAAGACTCAAAGGTTGTTGACAAATGAAGGCCCTACTCCAGATCACTGAATTTTTAAGATTTACACAAGATAACAAAAGATTCAATGGATTACTTAGATGTTTTACAAAGATTATAATAATAATTAATTTAAATCCAGGGTGTTTAGAAAAGGTATGTTTTCCAATTCCTAAGTGCCCATACATACAAGCAAAACAGAAGCCAAATAAAAGGACAATTTATTAGAATCTCTAGGATGATCTCAGGTGAAGACGAATTCTTTAAAGAAAGTATTAAGTTAAAAAATATGTTTTTGGAGAGAAAGTATCCAGGAAAATGATAGAAGAGGTGTTAAACGACGAAGTAAAGGAAAAGAGAAAAGATGGATTTGCACCAATTTTGGGTAAGGGGTTTATAATAGGAAAGAAAAGAGAAAATTTGCAGGGGTATTTATATTGAATTACAACAGTGAGGCCCCACTGATTAAAATATACTGAGAAATTGAAAAATGTTTGCAGGGCTTTCTGACCTAGATACAATCTTTAAACAGCCATTAACTTTCACCTATAAAAGAGATAGGAATATAAAAATAATTTAGACCCCCCCCCCATCTATAAAAGGTTAATAAAAGAAAAGGGATCTATAAATGTGCACAATGTCCCCACATTAAAAATGCAGAGAAGGCTTACCTAGTTAGTAGAGACACGTTAATAAACAGTAAGCAATTTTCTAATTGTGGCAGCAAAGGAATTGTGTATCTTGCAGAATGTAAAACGTGCTCTGCGTTCTATGTGGGGAAAAGAGAGAGCCCTTAAAAGAAGACTATATGAACACCTGTATGATATTTGGAAGCAACATCCTAATAATGCATTTTTTAAACATATTAAAAATTGTAGAGATGTTAAACTTGCGTTTTTTGTGCTTGAAGAAATAACACATGATATTGGGGGGGTGGGAAGGGGGGGGGCCAGAACTGAATTTTGGGAAGTGCTTTGGCAGTTAGTGCAAGAAGTCTGTAAACCTCCAGGTCTTTAATGAACATGTCTCCCTGACCCCAGTGTTAAAATTAAGAGCTGCTAGATTGTAATCAAAGATTAGGTAGGTCAGGGTAGTTTAGTTATGTTTGCAGTACTTCCTATTTTGTATTATCTTCTATGTATTTTCTACTACATATTTACTATGTATGTTCTATAATGTATTCCCCAGTAAGTAATTTTGTATTTATTATTTGAGCCACTAGATGGCAGCAAAGGCCCATACAAGCTTCCATTCCATCTCAATTAGAAAGCTATAGTAACTATTTATTCATAGTTTTTAATATAAATTAAATAATGGCAAAAAAGAATACATACATTTTTAAAATACAGATGGGTGACTTTTTATTAAAAATGTACGTTTATTAAGACTGAAATATAAATATTTAGTTTAACAGTTTTTAACAGCATGGTAGTTTTAATGTGTTATAATTTGTGTTTGTCTATTGGATAATGAGCTGAATTAGGATATATAAGGCATAATGGGATTAATGGTTTTAGGTAATCTGATGAAGTTCTATTGTGATCGAAAAATGCAGTGATAAAGTTAAGCATTTTTATGTAACACTGAAGAAGAGTTTTTTACTCGAAAGCTTTGTTTTGCTATTTATGCTGTCTATATTCTGAGTCATTAAACTTTTGTCGAACGGTGGACTTGGATTGTGTTTTTTCATGGGATTAATGGTTTTAGGTAATCTGATGAAGTTCTAGTTGATTGAAAAATGCAGTGATAAAGTTAACACGTTTTATTGGAATTATATGGTTTGTCCTGAATTTCTGTGAACAACAAACATTCCGTTCTCTGTATATATTTTCGTGGTGCTCCTTGTGGCTGAATTTTTGTTCCGAGTTGTTGTATTTGACTCTTTTTGGGCACAGATTTCTGAGAATTTTTGGTTTTACAATTTAAGTACTACAAATCACTGAAGCAATTAAGTATGCATTACCACAACAAATTCATATCAGCAATCAAACCTCACAAGCTAAAGTACCATTTAGACACATCATTTTTGAAAAGGGATAAACCCCTGACTACAGTTCAGGTGACCAGAGTTTGACTAGCAGCTCAGGTACTTCACAGCATGGCAGGGAGGATGGGCATGCCTATCCTTTGGAGGGGTGGGAAGTGCAATGGGCATCTACCTAGTTCAGCTCTGGCAGATGCTACAGCTCTGAGAGAGGATTCCAGGTTGTGGGTGGGAGGACTGAGAAGAATTGACCCCATGTGGACACAGAGTGGTTATTCTCCACTGTCCGCCCAGCCTTACATGACATCATCAATGCATGTCATGGAAGTTAGGGATGTGAAAAATCTCCAAGCTTCCCATCATGACATGAGCTGCTGCTGCAGAGGGGGGTGGGGTGGATAATGGCTCAGCAAAACGGGACAATGCTACAGCTGCTGTTTGGCTTCAGTCGAAAGGGGAGTTAAACCAGACTACCAGGGTGTGGGATGGATCCAACATATCCACATGCATATATACTGATGAGGCAGCAGCCAGAGTACCAAAATGAAAGAAAGGGAAAAACAAACTACAGTTACAAACTAATCTGCTCTTTAAATGCACAAAATGTTCTACCATTCCAATTTCTTCATACCCTTTCGCCACTTAGGGTTACCACCTGTCCCTTCTTTGCGAAGGACAGTCCCTATTTAGGCAGTTGTGTCCTGTGGGAAAATTTTTAAAAATGGCAAACTTCCTCAGATTTTAGGACAAAAAAAAATTCATACGTTTTGTCTACTAGTTGCATAAAACTGTTACTTTGCACCTGAAACACCTAAATGTAATGCGAAACAGTAGAAGCAACTAAAATGCTACATTAAAATAAGCTCTTATTTTGGCAAAAAAATTTAACTTCGGTCATTTTCACTGGTCATGGGTATGCGTTGTCCTGCAAAATCTCATGTTTCTACAAAAATGTACCACCTTGGACATTTGAAAAGGTGGTAAACCTATCGCCACTTGACTCATACCCACTTGCATGTTTCTGTTTATTGCCTCTCAATCATACCCATCAGTCCACAATCCACTCTGACAAAATACTAGAGATCCAGGGAGTAGTCAGGTCCTACAATCTGCTGTCTATATGACCTCCTTCCAATATGCCTTTCCTTTACTGGATGGCTTCTTCGCACCCCATCACATGATCTTGTGTATCCACACCATATCCTTCCTTTTTTTTTTTTTTGTCTCTATTGGGAAGAGCTTCAGAGCCTCTAGTTCTTGGCTACATCCTTTCCCTCAGCCTCATGCTCCTTTCTGGTGGCTTTCCTCTGGACTCCTTCAAGCAGCCAGGTTTCTCTCTCTCTCTCTCTGTGTATGTACTTGAGAACTAAAAGTATTTAAGGTGTGTCCTGTTGTCCTAACCAGGACCAGCAGAGCAGATACATTATAAACTTTCACTCCCGATCCATTTTCCCTGATTACAAATCAAGCACTCTTTCTACTTTTATCACTACCCTGTTAGGCTTCACTTGGTGCTCAAATCCATGTGAGATCAATAACCCTCACAGATGGCTCCTGCTCAGTTAGCATCAGTTTCAATGCCCATGCCAGCTGACACCTTACATTCCATTTTCCACTACTGCACTGGATTTATGTCATCAGCAAAAAAGCTGATCCTGTCCTGTAGAAAGACTTTAGAGTATCTGGATGCCAAGGCTGTTGCTATACAAGAAAGTACAGCTGTATAACTACGTTCACTACAACAGTAGTTGTTCAAGTAGTTGGAGCACTGCTGCAGTACAATTCCATACACATGAGAATTAACCATAGGCAGACATCCACCCTTCCAATCTGTTTGTCAAAGCTTTTATGATGTCCTATGAGCACGGCTGAACTTCTTCCCCAACCCAGAATGTCATCCCAAGGCATGGCAGTTTGTTCCAGTTTTCTTTTTCAGTAGAACTGATGCTAGGAAAATGGACCCCAGTTAGGGGAAATAATGGCTACAAGTCCGCAGTCTGTAAAGCTCAAGGGCCTAATGAATTTGTTCCTTGTGTATTTGGAATGGCAGTCCTTACCTAAAGAACAACAAACTCAAGCATTTATCACTTATTTTTCCCTATATACTACGATTCCCTATATACTAAGATTCCATTACCACCACACCCTCCCAGCCACCGAGGGCAGTGGAAGATATCCATTAAGTGAATATCCATTAATCCTACTGCTAGAACACCTGCTAATATGGTGAGTATATGACCACAACTGCACCATGTTTATCCCAAGGATCACTGTTGCTCTAAATTCTTTATCTATAGGAAGAACATTAAAATACTTAGCTGCCACTAAAGGGTGACAGCACTTACACCTTTCATACTGAACTGCAATAACTCTACTTGGCTCATGAGCTGAAAGCCCAGCCTTTTATTTCTTAGTTTACAGTGGACCAGGTGACTACTTCACTGATACTCTGGACTTGCAAGACTGCTGTGGTGGCTGGTACTCGGCTGAACAGGATTTCTCAGGGCTCTCTAACAGACTGTTTCACTGATCTTGTAACACAAGATAATGCAGCTGGCTGAAAAAGTAATGCCTGTCTGCAGTCTGGACTACTCAGCCTGCAGACATGAAGGGTGGAAACATCTGTTAGGACTGCTTGAAATTCCTTGCTCTTTATATTTTCCTTATTTCGCAGATTGGGAAAGAAACTGGTCACTACACATTCTACAATCATACCTCTCAACTTCTTAGGACACAAAATCTGGACAAATATTGGGGAACAAAGACTCAAAAATAAAGACACCTTTTAAATATTGCTCTTATAAACTTAAAAAAGTTGCTAGAAAAACAGGTTTAGTGTTGGCTTGCATTTTCTGGAGACTATAAAGTCTGAAACACAAATTTGTGTCATTTAGTGACTTCAGTCCTTAGTGATTTGCAATAAAATCGTAAATTTTATGAGGAACAGACCAAGTATGAGACAAAATTCTGAACATTCTGTAAAAATCAGAATTGAGAGGTATGGTCCTAATTTAATGCCAGGTCTGATACTACGTTCATAGGTTCATACTAGGCTATCTGCCCTGGAGCATTTATAAGCCTAGCCCGATTGTGTTTGGCTTACGCCACCCCTTGATTTGAGTATACTGTGCCCTTTTTAAAGTTTAGTTTACTGTGCCTCCGTCTAATAGTGACACTGAAGTAATCCCCGGGACAAACCTACGATCCCCCATCCACTCATCAAGATTCTTCTTGAAGAGAGTCAGTGAGGTGCTCTACCTAACATGAATTGGAATTCTATTCCAGAGTGAAGGGAGCCTCTGGGTTATGAATCTGTCCCTCCAGCATGTTCTATTTATTTCTGTGCTGAGGTTCAAGTCTCTCAAGCGCGTGGCTCTAAGGGATTTAGATTTACTGAGGTGGAGCATGTCCATTAATTTTGGGTTGGACATAGCTTTATATGTCAGGCATAGATCGCCTCGAAGTAGGCGGTATGCAACTGAGTAGAGCTGCAGTTTCCTAACCGAGCAGCATATGGCATCTGTTTGAGTCCCTTGATCCTCCTGGTGAGGTACTTTTGGGGTCTTTCTAATTGCTGCAGGTGTCGGGTAAGGTACATCCCAAAGGGGGCATTGTATTCTATGATGGGCCTGATGAGGGATGAATAAAGGGGCACGATTACCTCTCTTGATCTAGATGTGAATCCTTTCAAGATGAGGTGGGCTATGTAGAAGGTCTTTCTAACCACTTTGGCAATGTGGTTGTCAAAGGAGAGATTGCTATCAACTTGGGTCCCCAGATCCCTAATTACTTTCTCTGTACTTAATGGGTTACCACCTATGTGGTAATTTGTGGGCACATTGTTTTTGCCAAAGGGTATGACTATACACTTTTTGGCATTTAGCTTTAGACCATGGCTCTAGCACCAGTTATCCGTCTCTGCGAGACCTTTTTGAAGGATGTTTGTGTCAGCTGAAGAGTCGATTATGGCGCCCAGTTTGCAGTCATCTGCGAACTTGGTGAGCCATAGTCTTCCCACGTTGGCCTGTACCTCAGAAACATAAATACCGAACAAGAGAGGTCCCAGGACAGAACCTTGTGATGCCACTTGTGACTGGTTTTGAGTCTGACATGGCTCCAGCAACTCTGACTCTGTGGGTTCTGTCTTTGAGCCAGTTTGCGACCCATCTTGTGACATAGGGGTTTATATTTAGGCTGGATAGCTTATCTATGATGCCCGAGTGGGGTATTGTGTCAAATGCCTTTGCGAGGTCCAGATAGGCTGTGTGGACTACCTTCCCTTCATCTATGGCCTTGGTGACTGTTTTGAAGAAGCCAACCAGGTTTAAAAGGCAGGATCTGCCCTTGACAAAGCCAAATTGGGTAGGATCTAGTGCCTGTAGGTCCCCAACGTCTTTGTTTATGAGTTCCATGATGATCCTCTCCATAGCCTTGCAGACTAGGCTAGTCAGGCTTATGGGGCGATAGTTTCCAGGGTCCGCAGAGGTGCCACCTT
The DNA here is from genome assembly GCF_019279795.1 of Protopterus annectens. Taxonomy (NCBI): domain Eukaryota; kingdom Metazoa; phylum Chordata; order Ceratodontiformes; family Protopteridae; genus Protopterus; species Protopterus annectens. The sequence continues at coordinate 261,346,481 of NC_056750.1, forward strand.
TGTGGAGTGGGACCACTGTTGCTGTACGCCATTCTTTGGGCACATATCCTGTAGTGAGGCTGAGACTGTACAGCAGTTTTACTTGAGGGATTAGTTCTTCTTGGAGTTCATGTAGGACGCAACCCGGGACGCCATCTGGTCCCATGGAAGCAGTGTTTTTTGCTTTGGAGAGGGCGGCCTTCACCTGAGCATCAGAGATGTTTGGGAGGCTGCACTCTGCCTTGATAGATACTTGCTCTTTTTTGGGGAGTTTGCACTGAACCTGTCTGCCAGGATATTGGCGATGTCTGTGGGTTCAGTGTATTTTTTGTCGCTTAGAATCAACTCGGAACAAGTCTGGAAGTTGCATCCCAGGTTCCTAACATAACTGAAAAAAGCCTTATGATTGTCTTTAGTGTCCTGTGCAATTTTTCTCTCTTGAAGCTGGCCTTGGAGGATTTTATGAGGGATCGTAATTTTTTGCTAGTACTGATCAGAGATGCCTTCCCTTTTAGGGATTTTGCTCTATCATGTAGTAGCTTCTTCCTTCTGTTGTACAGTTTATTTATGGCTGGGGTCCACCAGACTGGACGCCTGCCTTTGGATGACTGGGTCTTGATTTTGTTTGGGATAGCATGATCCATGCATTCCTGGAGATGTCCGTAGAATGCGTTTATATAGGATTCTGCAGTTTGGGCCGTAGTTTCCACTGGCCCTGGGGCCTTGAAGGATTCCACTTCGGTTTTGAGAAGTGTGAAGTTCGCTTTTGAGAAGTTTTTCACTGTGGTTTTCTGGGCTGGGGGTGGGGTCGGGACGTGGACATCCAGTGAAATTAATTTATGGTCTGATCTTACCAATGAGGGATATACTTCTGGTATGGAGCATAGAGTCCCCATGTTGGTAATGATCACGTCTAGTATGTTTTCCCCTCTTGTGGGACTGGTGACTAGTTGTTCCATAGCATCTGAGTTTATAAATTCCAGGAACCTTTGGGCTAAGGTGCTGGGGCTTGAGTAATGCTCCCAGTCTATGTTTGGGTAGTTGAAGTCGCCCAATATAATGGTGTTCGGAGAGATCTTTATGTTCTCCAATGTTTTCAGGAAAGCCGAGTGGGATTCCTGATTTTGAGAGGGTGGTCAGGAGGTGTAATGAGGGATTAATTCTGGGCTTATCAAATTGATAAGATACACAATGGAGGGCTCTCTCTATATGATGGTTTGAAGCTCAGTTATTTTCCTTGTTAAACTAATAACCCCCAAACATTTTTAGGATAAAATCCTGAATGACAACAGAGGGCTATGCTCAAAGGGACTTAAGGTTAGTTTATGCATTACAAAATTAAGGTCTCATGAAGGTGACACAGATTTCTTAGGAGACTTGAGCTGCAGGATCCCATTAAGAACATGAGTGGACAAAAGAGGGATTGGGGGAAGGATGCTGCAATGGCTGAAAGGTGCACTTTGACAGAGGCAAAAGACAGAGCATTTCACAAGAGTTCTGTTATGCACCACAAACTTCTGACTTTGCAGCTTCTGTGGATAAATACTCCTACAACTACATCACAAAGATCAAGTCTGCCATTTAAACATATTTCACAGTACTATGCTTCTTGGTCTCCTTCAAAATATGTAGCACATCATCTGAGAATTAATCCTAAAGGGCATGAAGCTGACAGGATTCAGGCTGCCAATCTGAGGCTTTTCAGGTTTAGGTGTGCCAATAACCCTTGGTGCTGTTATGAGGTTGGATATGCAAAATTTTAAATTCCAAACAGTAGAATATGAAGCACAAAATATTGGACACCTACCTGAAGGGCCTGATCCTTCTCTCTCAAAAATTCACGCAGCTTAACTAACAAGGCATTTTTCCCATCAAAATTCCAGTCTTCATGTTTAGACTCTTCAAGCATTTTGAAATACTCCTTAAAAATAAAAAGAAAAGTTAAATACTTGGGTAAAATAAAACCAGAGATGTCAAAGGATTATTTTGCCTTAATAAATGGAACTGTACAACTCTCACACAAGCCATCTAAATAGGATGTTGCAGTAAATAACAATGCTAAAAAACTTATCAGCTACAAGGTCATATCATCTTTGCTGCAATGTGTTATGGCTATGAAAGTACAAAAGGACAAACAAAATGGCAGACAAACCTACAGATAACTTTAGAAAAGTTCTCCTACTTTAATCAAATGGAAAGCACCAGAAGAAACAGTATGGTTCATGAAAGTTAGAAGGAAGAATTTTGAAATCCCAAAGAGCCTCCTCCCTTCAAGAGCACTGACCTATATCCATCCTTTGCCCATTCACAAAAAAAATTGAAATATTAATTTATGAGAAGATCTATAAACACCTTTGCAAATATAATCTCCTAACCGATACACAACACAGCTTTCATAGTGGACAACTACCACACAAACTACAACAGATGAACTACTCACATCTATGCAGGTATCCTCACTGAGCTCAGTAGGTCTACACTTTCAAGGTTCCTGCAAACACAAAAACATAACCACCCTAGGATTTACTGACAAATATTAATACAGTCAGCTGCTGTAAAAACATAACAGAACTTTTGTGGTGCCAAAAGGTAAAAAATCACTAGCAAAGGCACCTTCTGAGCCAGAGCCCCACAAGGCTGCATACTTGGTCCCCTGCTAGTCTCTTTATAAATGAAAACGTCCTTGAGAGACAAAATATTGGGTGCCCTCTAAGCGCGCACACATTCACAGCAGAATATTTTTTTTTGTTATTGTTAAACCAGCAAAACTAAAATCAAACCAGTTAAGCACTTTTGTCTTTCTCACAGGCAGACTTCAACAGAACCAGTATCTTTATCAATAACATAAAAGGCATCTCTCTAGCATCACCTTGTAAGCTAATGATGTAATCTTTTCACAGAAGTGGTCTGCCCTCCTCAGGTGTCCAAACTGTTTTTTCAAATGATTTCTCTCTGCCACTGGCTTACTAACAGCCATCTTATTCTAAATATGACAAACACAAATATCTTGACCTGATTTTAGAGTCTACATTTATAGACCACACGGACTCTACCATCTCAAAGGTTACAACTCAACATAAGGCTGCCTACTCTATTTATGACCACCCCTGGCTAAGAATGTCTTCATACCTAGACTAGAGTATGCTTCAAATTAATCTCTATATTCCTGCAACAAATTTCAAATCAGATGCATCAACCTACACTCTCAACTTTATCACATACCTATACAGAAAGCCAACTAGCTCCCAGTAATAGCTCACTCCATTCTTTTACACTCATTTACATTTAAAATGCCACATAATACTTTCTTTCCATCTCTTAGAAGCAAGCTACTAGTCAAAACTCTCCCTACCCTCTCAGGAACCAGGAAAATAATGCTCTGACACTAAATAGGCCATCCTTTGGAATTTCAACCAGAAAAAGGGCCTTCAGTAAAACAGACTCTTCTAAATGAAACCACAGAGCACAGGAGCATAGCAGAGCAGCCATATTTTACAAAGAATCTTCGAGAGTCCCAAGGGAAACTTACAAATGTTCTTGTTCCTCAGCAAAGACTAGCCGTCTTCCTCCAATCCTTGTCCAGACATTAGCTTCCACCATAAATACAGCAAAGTACAGGTGTGTACACTTACCATAAATGTAGATGTTAGAGTGTATTCACTGTTGCAGTCATTACATTTGGGTAATCTGCGGCAGGTTGCCCTCAGTCGGCCTGATTAACAAAGTCTTGGGTCCTGCATCGGTTGCTGTCCCTTCTTTCAAGACGTCAGGTTGTCAGGGATATAAAACATGTAGCTGACACCATTACATCAGTGTTTCTTGCCCTAGATGTCAGGTGCCCCCCAAATGGGGAGCAAATAAAATTAACACACACAAACATATACCTCCAACCAGAAGCAAATACACCAAAAAGGCTTTTAAGCATAGTAAAAGAAAGTAGAGGTATAGTAAGAGAAAAACAGGGGGCTGGAGGGAGGGAGGGTAACCAGGACTGCAACAGTGAATACACTAACATCTACATTTATGGTAAGTGCACACAACTGCACTATGTTCTTCATGTTTCACTGTTGCAGTCATTACATTTGGGTAGATTCCCAAAGCTTATGGTTGAGAGGATGGATTTATACAGCATTAGGACCAGCTATAAGGCCCTGCATGACAGCAGTGGCAAAGCTAGCTCTGGATTTAGAGAAAATTAGTAAATGATAATACTTGATGAAAGTATGTACTGAACTCCAGGTAGAAGCTTCTAGAATATCCCTGGTAGAAACACCACTGAGAAAGGCTGCTGAAGTAGATGCAGCCCTGGTGGAATGAGATCTGATTCCCTGGGGGATAGGTTTTCCATGGTGCTTATAGCAGAAATGAATGCAATGGCTTATTCATTTAGAAATGGTTTGTTTTGAAATAGCCTTCCCCTCTGCCCCAGCAGCAAATGCCTCTAGCAATTGGACAGATTTTCTTCAAAATTTAGTTCTGTCCAAGTAGAATCTAAGTTGTCTGTGCACGTCCAAGGAATGCAGAATCTGTTCCCCTTTGTTCTGTGGATTGGGATAGAAGGTTGGCAAATGAATGGACTGGTTAAGAGCCACACTGGAAACCACCTTGGGCATGAAGGATGGATTGATCCTCAGAGATACCCTGTCCGCATGAAAGATGATGAAAGGCTCTACTGCCATAAGGGCCTGTAATTCAGATATCCTTCTAGCTGAAGTGATTGCTAAAAGAAAGGCTATTTTCCAAGAAAGAAATTTTAAGTCTGCAGTAGCAGCTGGCTCGAAAGGAGGTAAACTGAGCTTTTCCAAAACAAAGTTAAGGTCCCAGGCAGGACCTCTCCTGGGTGGTCTCCAATTCTATGCCCCTCTGAGATACTGTTTGAGCAGGGGATAAGAAAAGAGGGGTGTGTTCTGTGCTATAGTGAGCTGAAATAGCTGAAGCGTGGATTTTAATAGAGGAAAAAGACAGGCCCTTGTGAAGCATCTCAGTTAAGTATTGCAAAATCTAAGGTAAATTGGGTGCCGCTGTGCTCATCCCTAAAAACTGGTTCCAGGCACAGAATCTTTTCCATTTATCAGCATAAGATTTTCTAGTACTAGGTCTTCTCGCCTCCAAGATGACACTTGGTAGCTCAAGGCCGTGTTCCACAATGCCATGGCTAGCCTGCAGAGGTGGTAGGAATGTGCACCCCCCCCCCTGCCTGTTTATGTACCACATAACCGTGGTGTTGTCCATCTTTACCATTAGTTGTCCTGGATGAATGTAGTCCTTGAAGGCTGTCAGAGCATTCTGTACAGCTAACATTTCTTTTTCATTGATATGAAGGTGCATTTGATTTGGGCTAAATTTGCCCTGAATGCACTTCTCTGCCAGGTGAGCCTCCCTCCATGCATAGTCTGATGCGTCTGTAGTTAGGGTTTGTGTGGCAGGGGGTAGTGTGAATGGCAGTCCCTTGTTTTGGTGGCAGGCCTCTGCCCACCATAGGAACTCCAGGCATAGGCAAGGTATAATAGGAATCATTGTTTCCAGGCTGAGAATGTTGACTCCATAGACTTTTTAAGTACCACTGAGGTTTCCTCATATGTTAGTCTTGCTTATGGAATTAGAGGAATGCAGGAGGCCATGAACCCTAAGGCTTGCAGTATTTGTCTTGCAGATAGCAGGGTTTTTGTGGCCACTTGTTTGAAGTTAACAAATGAATTTGCTTTTCTGGTGTGAGGAAAGCCATCTGGACAGTTGTATTCAAGCTTGCACCCAGGAATGTAATCTGTTGAGAGGGTACCAGTTGTGATTTCTTTTCGTTTATGGTCTACCCTAGACAAGTTAGAACCCTTTTTACAAACGCCGGATTTATAAGTATGGCCTGGTTTTCCGCCTGAATTAGACAATCGTCCAGGTATAGATCTATTTGAATATTTCTTTGCCTGAAAAATGCAATTACTGGAGCCAGCACTTTGTGAATACCCTGGGCACAGTAGACAAGCCAAAGGGCAGTGCAGAGAACTGATAATGCATGCAGCCTGCTTTGAAGAGTAGGTATCTTCTGCAAGATTCCCTGATTGGGATATGCAGGTAAGCTTCTTTTAAATCTAGAGTTGCCAACCAGGCATCTTTGCTTAGCATATGAAGTAGCTGGTGAAGAGTCAGCATCTTGAATTTTGGAATGTCCAGAAAGGTGTTTAGAGTAGACAGGTCCAGAATTGTACGCCATGATTTGTCTTTTCTGGGTATCAGGAAAAGTCTGGAATAGAAACCTTGTCCCTTTTCCCCTTCTGGTATTGCTGAATAGCCCCCATGTTTAGGAGGGAAAGTACTTGTTTCTGAGCCTCTGCCCACTGATTTGGGGGCAGGTCTAGCCACCCATTTGGTGTTGGCAACGTGTGGAAATGAAATCTGTATCCCTGGGACACTATATTAAAACCCATTTGTCCTGGGTTATGAGTTCCCAGCTTTTTGCATTAAGAGCAATCTTTCCCCCCAATGGGGCGGCTAAAAGGTAAGTGCTTGGTAATTTTAAAGGAAAGTCATTGAGACTGTTTACCATAGGGGGGGTGTCTGTTATTTCCAGATCTGGAATTGTAGGCCCCCCACTGCTTAGTTCTGAGAGTCCCTTGGGTCTGAAACCTGGTGCTTTTGGTGTGCCTGGGATTGGCTTGAGTGGATCTGGAAGGAGCTGGAAAGGACCAGTTCTTAGTAGGCTAGTGCCTACTAAATCTTGGAGGTTGCACTTGTAAGAAATCTTTTACAGTTTGCATAGATTTAGCTTCCTCTTCCAGCTTTTTTAGAACTTCTTCAGCCTTATTGCCAAACCGGCAGTCCTGATTTAAAGCAGCATCCAACAATTTTGCTTTAACATGATCAGGCAGACATTGCTCCTTAAGCCAAGCATGCCTTCTAAGCACAGACCCAGTAACAGCAGCTCTATTAAGAGGCTTCTAAAGAATCAAAACCACATTGCAAAGTACGTTTTCCAACTTGTTCAGCAGAATGCAATAAATCCTGTAAATCTTTATTTTCCACACAGTCAGCAATCAACATCATTTTCTGTTTAAGCAGTCCCATAATATGCTGTTGATATTTTAGCATATGAAATTTGCAGTTTAAAGCCCTGATTGCTAAGGTTGCAGAAGTATAAACCTTTTTACTCCATCTATCCAGTGCCCTGGAGTCTCAATCAGAAGGGCTAGGATTTTTAGCAGTAGAAGCCTTAATGCCCTTGGGCCCCTGAGAAATGGTTTCTGGATCCACAACAGAATTACAGAATTTTTGAAAAGGAACTTGTGGGACTCAGGAACCTTATAGTATCTGTCAGGTTTACTAGGAGCTGGAGGAAGGGAAACAGGGGCCATACTGGATTCCGAAAACACATCAACAATGTCTAGTAAAGGAGGTACAGCGAAAGGCCTATGCTGAGGTAAAAGGAAATCCCTAAGCCTCTTTTTAGATTCAGAAAATTCCTGACTTTCCCAGTGGAAATGCTCCCTTAAGGTATGTAAAGTTTCCCCAAAAGAAAAGTCCTCAGGGGGGAAGCAGAGGGAATGGAATCCTCTGCATCAGAATCCTCATAAGTAGGTATGGACAAATCCAGGTCATTGGAAGAATTAGAAGAAACAGAGTCCTGATCAGAAGATTCATAGTCAAGCTCAGTCCTAGGCCTCTTTGAAGGGGGGGGGGGTGGCTACCCCTGATTAGAGTAATAAGATCTTCAGCCATTTTGATCATTTGTTTTTTAGGCATAGGGGCCTGAACATGTAGCCTGGGCGTCGGTTTTTTAGACATAGATCGAGATTTAGGCCTTAGCATAGAAGATGGAGTCGGTTTAATATGCAAGTCTTAGACCTGAATACACCCTCAGAAGCCGGTACCTGCACAGCAGCTCTGGACCCATCCAAGGTAGAGACATCCGTGTGTTCCATAGGTGAAGCATCTCACGGCATACCGGACTCCGAATGGGTCTCAGTAGAGGCCTGCGAGTCAGAAGTAGCGGGTATCAGGGGCTGCGAAAATGCCTCACTGAGTACCGGCGAACTGGCGAATGGCTTAGGAGAAGTGTCATCGGCAGTTTTGGACCGTGACGGCCTGTCTCTGTCTTTTTCTTTGCATTTTTTCTGAATTCCGGTAGTCGGATGGCTAACCGACGTAATTTCTGGATAATTAAACTGAAAACCAAAATATTTAGAGGCAAAATTGTACCAAAGATGGACAGTGCGCTGATTAAATAAAGCACAAAACCGACAGCAAGGTACGTCGTGGTCAGGGCCTAGGAAGGAATACAGTACGAATGAAAATCTTTATGAGGTATTTGCTTTCCACAAGTAATGCAATTATTAACTTTTACTGACATCGGTAAGGAGCAAGAAAAAGTTTTCCCAATGGGGTACTTAGCTTTAAGTTGAAGACTTCTATTCTGAAACTCAAAAACAAGAAGTTATGTACTCACCATAATGTTCGATGTATGTAGTCCATCTCGCCTCACATTCTTACCCGTGGGTTCGGAGTCGAATGTCGGCTCCGACTCAGCCAAACTTCTCTAGCTCGAAGTCTTTCTATTGGCTGGGCTAAGAAGGTATCCCATGCTGCATTGCTCTATATCCTCAGATCTAGTTTGCTGCAAACACCAGCACTCATTCTCCATGCATAACACCCAAGGAAAGGAAGAACAAACCAAGAATGACGGGAGCTCTAAAACCAGACCTAACCTCCAGATCCTCCAGGAAGGGGGAAGAAGGGAGGGTAAGAAAGAATGTGAGGCGAGATGGACTACATACATCGAACGTTATGGTGAGTACATAACTTCTTGATGTTATGTAGACCAATATCGCCTACATTCTTACCCGTGGGACAGCGTCCCTAGCACCTAAATCCTGGGAGGCTCAGTGGAAAATACTCCTGAGCACTGTGGAACCAAAGGAAGACCTGCCCCTAGACACCACATCCAACTTGTATTGAGTAACAAAGGTATGAGAAGATGCCCAAGTAGCCGCAGAACACATATCATCCATAGACAATCTGGCCTGATAGGCTGTAGATGTAGATACAGACCTAGTAGAGTGAGCCTTCACCGGGAACGGTAGATTTTTACCCCCTGAGGAATAAATGAAAGAAATGCAATTGGAGATCCACCTGGACAGCGTGACTTTGGAGACAGGAGACCCAATTTTGTTTTCCAAAAAGGAAGCAAAACAATTGATCAGATTTTCTGAGGTCTTTGGTTCTGTGCAGATAAAAACGTAATTGTCTGTGTACATCCAATTGATGAAATTTAAATTCTGCCTTGTTTGAGAACTGGGGAAAAAACACTGGCAACTCAATAGATTGATTAAGATTACTGATAGATGCCACTTTGGGAAGAAAGGAAGGGTTCGGCCTAAGAGAAACCCTGTCCTTATGAAAAATCAAGTATGGGTTTTTTATTGATAGTGCTTGAATCTCTGAAACTTGTCTGGCTGATGTGATTGCTACTAAAAAGATAGTCTTCCAGGTCAAGAATTTTAAATCACAAGTAGCTGCAGGTTCAAAAGGTGATGAAGTAAGAGCCTGTAGAACAAAGTTTAAATCCCAAGGCATGATAGGTTCCGACACCGGAGGATGGAGCAACAGAGTGCTCTTCGAGAAAGCTTTACAGAGTCTGTGAGCCATCAGACTAGGCTCATTAGTGACATGAAAGTTAGAAATCTCTGCCAATTGGACTTTTATGGTGGCTGACGCTGAGCCCTGGCGAAAAAGCATAGACAAGAACTCCAAAACAGATGAAATTGGAGCCATGTAAGGGTCAATCCCTTGGGTATGAACCCAGATTGAAAATCTCTTCCATTTGCTGGAATAAATCTTCCTGGTAGAGGGCTTATGAGAGGAAAATAAGATATGAACTACCTCCGGCGAGAAATGATGACTCCTAACTAATGACGGAAGTGGAGTAGCCAGGCCATCAACCGGAGGGTCCGCAGAGAGGGATGGAGTTGCCCTGATATGTGTGTCAACAAGTCTGGTTGTGGGTCCAGAATCCAAGGTGCGTCCACGAGGTAGGGATGGAGAAAGGGAAACCAAACCTGACAAGGCCAGTGTGGGGCAATCAGAATTATTCTGCTTCCCAAGGATTGCACTTTCTGAATAACCTTTGACAGCAAGGGGACAGGGGGACAGGAGGAAAGGCATATAGAAAACCGGAGGGCCAATCGTGGACTATAGCGTCCCTGGGCAACTCCCCCAGAGGGGGATCAACATGAAGTAGCTGCTGCATTTGGCATTGAGGGGGCTGGCAAAAAGGTCGCAGCAAGGCTGACCCTATCTGCGGAAGATCCGTTCCGCAACTTGACTGTTCAGGGTCCACTCGTAAGGCATCAGAATAGCTCTGCTTAGCCTGTCTGCGATCACATTGGACTTCCCCAGAATGTGCGTTGCCACCAGAAAACGTTGGCAAGACACTGCCACACTCGCATGGCCTCTCTGCACAGGGGATATGACTTGGTTCCTCCCTGTTTGTTCAGATGCCACACCACTGACATATTGTCCGAGTGGATTGCAATAGTCTCGAGAGGGAGAAAGATCTGAAGTGCCTGCAATGCAAGGAGCACAGCTCTCATCTCCAAGACATTGATATGCAAATGTATCTCGTGCTCTTGCTACGTGCCTTGGACTGTTCTGCCTAGATAATGCCCCCCCTACCCCATCTGGGAGGCATCCGTGGTCACTGTGGCAACTGGGAGCGACGTAACGAAGGGTTTTCCCGTGTCCAGATTGCTGGTGTAAAGCCACCAACTGAGATCCTGTTTGCACCTGTCAGTGAGAAGAATGGGGTGAGAAAGTGGAAGCCGTTGGAGAGACCACTGGGCAAAGGGAAGCCACTGAAGGAGTCTCATATGTACCCTTGCTAGAGGGACTAACATAATTGTCGCAGCCATAGTCCCCAAGAGTTGGAGAACCAATCTTGCCTTCGCTCATCTCGGAGGGAGCAAGGTGTGAACTTGTTGTATAACTCTGATTCTTTCCTATGGTAGAAACGCCCGCATGAGGACAGTGTCTAACTCTGCACCTATAAAAGTGACACGCTGTGAGGGCAACAAGGCAGATTTTTCCCAGTTCAATGTTATGCCCAATTGTTGACACTGAGTTATGGTGGCGTCCCTGGTCTGAATTAGTAGATGCCTGGAGGCAACAGTGTGGAGCCAGTCGTCCAGATAAGGAAACACCTGGAATCCTTGACATCTCAAGTGAGCAGTCACCACTGCCATGCATTTGGTGGACACCCTGGGGGCTGTGGTGAGACCAAAGGGCAGGGCTCGAAACTGAAAATGACTGGCTCCCAGCCAAAAGCGTAGGTGACTCCTGGATGCCCTGTCCATTTTGATATGGTAGTAAGCATCCTTGAGGTCGATAGAGCACATCCATACTTCTTTTCCCAACAATGGGAGAATAGACTGTAATGTGACCATTTGGAACTTGGACTTTTGTACATGGTTGTTCAAATGGCTGATATCTAAGATGGGTCTCAGGCCCCCTGTTCTTTTCGGCACCAAAAAAGAATCTTGAGTAAGTCCCTAATCCAATCTGGTCTGAGGGGACATGCTGAATGGCTCCTTTTTCATTTCTAAAGCTGCGTAATCCCTTTGACTGGGTGGAACATCCGTGATTTTCCTGACTGGAGGGGGGGGGGGGGGTCTGATGAAAAGGGGATGACATAACCTCCGGAAATTATTCATAAAACCCATTGGTCCTGGGTGATGTCTTGCCAGGCCTCCGGGTGTAACGATATTCGACCCCCGACTGGCTCTGGAAACGCACAGTCGGGCCCTCCCATCAGGAGCGACGGTAGGGAGAACTGCAAAAGGAATCGCGGTCTCCCGAGTTACGGGGGCCTCCTCTGCCTCTAGGTAGGTGTCTTCCTGAATAACCCCCCCCCTCTGCCTCTGAAGGGGGGCTCACCTTGTGCACCGGGAAAAAACTTCTGTGATTTCTTGAACCACATTTTTCTGCCCCTCTGGGCCTTGGGGTAAGTAAGGCCTAGAGGGAAGGGAAAAACGGACCCCTACAGCAGAGAGAGCTTTTCCCTCCTGCTCACACCTGGTGAGGGTGTCTTTCACCTTGGTTCCGAACAAGGAGGAACCATCAAAAGGGGCGTCGGTGAATGAAGACTTGATGGCCTCCGCGAAATGACAAAGGTGCATCCAGGCCTGCCTCCTAAGGGCGACTCCTGAGCTTGCTGCCCTACTCGCTCCCTCGGCTGCATATGAAATCAGCCTCATGGAGGAGTTAACGATGGAAGTGAGGGTAGACATCTGGGCATTAACCGTCTGGGCCACCGCCTCAGAAACGTTACCCGTGAGAGCATCTCCAAGCTCCTTGAGGAAATCTCTCTGAAGCCATGTAAAGTGAGATAAGTAATTCAGCGACTGTAAGGTAAAGGTCGCTGAAGAAAAGGTATGCGTCTCATACCAGTCCATGGTCCTAGACTCCTTGTTAGGAGGATGGACGGTGGAAGAATTCTTGGCTACTTCCTTCTGAGTGGCTGCTGCCACCACCATGGCATCCACAGGGACTCCCTTGGACAGGAATTCCTTACCCGGGGGAGGAGACAGAAATTTGGTCTCCTGGGGACTGGTTCCACAGAGTCAGGGTTCTCCCACACCCTTCGACAAATCAAATCCAGGAGCTCGTCGAAGGGTGGAGACACCCAGGAGGTGGAGGGCTGAGCACCGAAGGCCTTCAGGAAAACAGACTCCTCCTCGGAGGGGGGCTTGGACGGCCAGTCACCTCTTTGTTTCAATATCACTAGGATGTCCAAGAAAGAAACATCCTCAGAGAATGACTTGGGGGACCCCTCCGATTCCTCCAGGTCAGTATCTGAGGTAAGAGACTCATCCTGGGAGTCTATGTGCTTCCTCTTGCACGTTTTCTTTCTAGGGGGCTCCTCAGGCAAGCACTCTGAGGGGCCCTCAGAAACTTGGGGACCGCTCATGGGGGTACCCTGAGGCTTTGGGGCTCTGCTGTCTAAAGATAGGTGGTGATCAGAGACCCGCACCAGAGCTGTAGGGGACAGAATGACCGACCCCGCATGATGTCGCTGACGATCTGGCCAATGCACTCAGCATGGCCTCAAAGGCCGGTCCCCCTGAGTCCGAGGAGCGACCAGCCTCCGAAGCCACGACAGGAGTCGGACTTCCCCACGCTGAAGCACTGAGAGGGAGACTAGGAACCGAAGGGTGTCCCGAAGCCTCTCCCTCGGGTCCGACTGAAGAATCCAGAGTCCTGAATCCCGTTGATGGGGTCGGAGCTGACATCAGCACCGATAAACCAGGAGGGGTCATCGGAACAGACCTGGAAACATCACGCGGAGCAGAGCACTCCGGCTCTGAAAGCTGGGATGCGCTCGGAGGAAGAATCGAAGTAGATTGCAGGATGGGCTCCAGAGCCTACTGGGACGGAGCCGAGAACAATTTCGCCAAGACCGGTGACTGAAGGAGTCTCTGCACCACGCTATCGACGTCCACATCCAATAATGTCCTGGAGGATTTGGAGGACAGGGAGGGAGATCGAGATCTCCTCTCAGGTGAGACTTGCCTAATACTGGGCGATCGGCTCCAAAGAGGTTCCAATATAATTGGAGCCGACGCCGGTTCCATGACAACTGACACTTCCTGTGGCCCCGAAGACAGTGGAGTAGAGATTGTCGAAGCTGATTTAACTACTTTCTCCGGTGGCTCCGAGGAGACTGAAGGAGCCGGAGACCTCTTTTTTGATTTAGTGGCTTTAGCTTTAGAGCTGTAAACAGATTCCAGACCCTCTTCGAAGGAGGGTTTCAGAAGTCCCTTCAGAATTAACTTATTCTTTCTTTCCTGAAGCACCCTGGGACTAAATGCATGACAGAAGCTGCAAGACTCTTGCAGATGGATTGCTCCCAGACAATATACGCATACCGAATGCCCATTGGTAATGGACATTTTATAGCCACAGTCTGACCATTTCTTGAAGCCCGAGGGCTTATGCTCCTTAGAATCTTTAGACATTGCAAAAGATTAACAGTCACCAAGACCAAAAATCAAAGGAACAGCACTGACTGGAAAAAACAGCCACAGACTAACACCACACTTAGCGAGGAAAAAAACTACCACTAACAAAATACTAAAACTATCCTCTGACACACGCACAATAGAGGGATTAGGACTAAAACCTCTAACTAAAACGGCTTTAGGCCGGAAAGTTGGAACACAGGAAAGCAAGGGGAAAGACTAGGTCCTCTAACTGAAATGGGCCTAGCCCACTGAACAGCTAGTGGGATACCACAGAACAATCACACACACACACTACATTTTTTTCACAAAATAACACCAAAAGAGCAATAGCTATTAAAATAGCTTTTTGTTTGTAATAAATTCTCTCAAGAAAAAGAAAAAAAGGGTACTTAGCCACAGCCAAGAGCGAGACCACGTCCAAGCTACACGAGCGGCAAACGAGATCTGGGGATATAGAGCAATGCAGCATGGGATACCTTCTTAGCCCAGCCAATAGAAAGACTTCGAGCTAGAAAAGTTTGGCCGAGTCGAAGCCGACATTCGGCTCCGAACCCACGGGTTAGAATGTAGGCGAGATTGGACTACATAACATCTAAAACTTCAGGAGTTGGCAGACTGGCACTTACGAACTGCTTCTGCTTCGGGCACCACATGGCAAGAAAGACTGATGTAATGGCGTCGGCTGCATGTTTTATACCCCTGACGACCTGATGTCATGGAAGAAGGGACAGCAACCGAAGCAGGACCCAAGACTTTGTTAATCAGGCCGACTGAGGGCAACCTGCCAGCAGAGTACCCAAATGTAATGACTGCAACAGTGAAACACGAAGAACATCTGATCGTTGCATTTAACAGGTTGATAATTGGTAATTCTTCACAAATATGTAAACACACCCCTAAATTAACTGCAACCAACAGGTACTTAGGAGATGTTTAAGACAAGCGAATCCACTCACTATCACATTTCCCTCTCTGCTAGTCGTGTTCTCCCTCTTTTCAGCTTCTTCCTTGACTAACTCAAACACGCAAACTGTGCCCAGTCTCAGTTGCCATATCAAGATGGCTTGGTACTATTACTGTACCACCTTCCTACGTACACTGTACACTGCAACACATCTATAATTGTGTATATAGAAAGACATCATGAATAATTATGTAAAACTGTATTACTCCTATTGACTGCTAGCAATGTACATTACATGAAACATTCACTCTCCAACTCTATATGAGAATATTTTTGCCATGTAGCTCTTTCTACTGTGTATAAGACTTTTACTACTATGACAAGTAATCAATCTATCACAATAATTTTAAAATGATGTAAGTAATAGTCTTTGAATTGTTATCTCCGTTACAAATTTTGCAATTGCACCCAAGATTAGTCTGAAATGGTTCCATGGACCAGTTCATATACCTGGTCAACAAAGGAAAAATAAAATAAAACGAAATAAATAAAGGCTGGGGAGGGGGAAATTAAAAACAAATTGTGTGAAGTAACCATCTGCTGCGGGATTATCTTTTCTGAAGATGTATAACCATGGCTACATATTAAATTACTACATAATTTTATAGAAGGACCCTGAAGCAATGATCAAGGACAAACAATGTTCTAAAACAAAAGCTGCAAGTCCAACATGCTCGAGACTATCACATGGCTGTCTGGCCATTTGTCAGCCAACCTACAACATGAGAATCCAATTGAAGTCAACCTGCATATGTCATAAGTCCCCCAAGAAAAGTTCACTTGTCAAAAACAGGGAGTACATTTCAAAGAAAGGCAAATGCATGTCACATAGGACAGCGACAAATAAAGTATCTGTCTTTGCACCACCACAGTAAGCCAGTGATTAAAACTAAATAAGTAACTGTTGGTCTGATAATTTATGCATACAAACATGGACTTCTCCTTGACTAAAGTCCTGCTTTAATGCCTGGAAAATATGTACTACAAGTCCAGGTAGTTGTCTCAGATACCCTGACCAGAAGCATTGCTGAGGGCTGCTGTGATGCCTGCTGCTCGGTTCTCACAGAACCCCCACAGATTTTTGCCAGTGCTTTCAAATAAATGGTGTTACAGACTAGAAACCATTCTGACAGTGCTTGGTGCAGCAAAGTATTTCTCTGCGATGCTAGGAGGTGGAAGTTGCAACCTGGTGCTGAAAGATGTCTTCTGGCCATGCTATAGTGAAAAAAAAAATCTGTTATGAAGTCCTGATTAAAGCTAAATATAAAAGGGGGTTAGTTTAGCAATAACCAAATTTTAAAAGCAACTACTTGTTACTATGGAATGCATTACGCCACGCCTCTGCTCATTGCACAACTCAGTAATGTCGCCGGATGGAGCACAATAATATAAAACTACAGAAGAAAGGCAGACAATAAGAAAATCACTTGCTTCTATGCGTGGCATATCTACACTTCCAGAACACCAGCAATTTGCCTTCTCCAAGCAAGGTCAGTGTGTTCAAACAGAACACACTGGCACACCACTCAGTATCACTAACTACCAAATTTAGCAATAAAGTAACACTAAATGGTAAATAAGTTACATAGATTCACTTCCCTAATCTTTTAAGGACTGATTTCAGGACAAATCTGAAAGTATGTACACAGCAGTACCACAGTTCAGAGCAGTCTGGCAAAATGGTGTGCAAAGGCACCTGCTTCTACTCCAGTACTCACTCTCTTCCTGTTTCTATCTATACCGGATATCACCTTTGACTTAACCTCTCCTACCTCCACTATCTCTTAAACTTGGTCCACTAAGGGAAGACATATGGGAGCAAATAAGGGAACCTGACACTGTATTACTTTACTCTCTTCCCTAGTATTCTTACTCAGCCTCAAACTGTCCCTTCGGTAGTAGATAAAAGTAACCCAGCACCCCACACCTACTTTAATCAAATTCTCCTCTTTCTTTGCACCTTTTATATGGAAAAAAAGGAAAACTAATTTCCGATCATTTGTTTCATGTATCTAGACAAAAATTAGTCCCTGATATGGCAGATAAGGGGGACACAAATCCATCTACATTTACAGATTTTTAACTTGCTGTTCCGCTTCCACTACTACTTTAACTATATCAGAGGGTAACCTCTTAATATTTCTAGTACTTTTAAATGCACTCTCCCTCCTCTACAGTCTCACAATGCCCACCCCCCCACACACAACTTTCTCAATCATTCCCTGGATACCTTCTATTTCTCCTCACTGGGTACTCCAGAAATATATCCCTTTATTGGGTAGGTCCCCCTCCCAACTTCACTGGAGGTCAAACTCAGTAGTAATTCACTACCAAGGCCCAGGAAGTGAAATAGCCTGGGAGTAGTCACTTGTGTGGTACCAGTCATTTTATCCCACCTTTGGATGCAGCTAACGCAATGACCTCAACTCATCACTGCCACCCCCTGTATTATCCTTAGATAGTTTGCAAGTTTCCTGGTCTCCACCAGAGACGAGCTCTAGTTATATCAAAAGATAGCACTTAAGATTACCTGCTTTTTTTTTATCTTCTTTCGCAAACTGAGAATTACCTAACTTCATAATTCTATTCTGGACAGCTACACCTCCAGTAACAGAATATTGGGTGGAGGGTTGGGGCAGGCACACCTACCAGCTTCTACTCCTGTGCCCTCTTTCCCTTAGCTTCTCCTACAGCTCCTAATCTGATACTATCTTTGACTTTCTCTGTTGCTACTTGTTCCCTTAAGGTCAACAGATAAGAAAACTTGACACCCTGTTACTTTACTCTCTAACCTGGTATTTTTACTTTGCCTCACACTGTCCCTTCGGTAGGAAAAAAAGTAATCCGGCACCCCACCTACTTTAATCCAATTCTCTAAAAGGCACAAAGCCAAAGGAGACAAAAAGGAAAGCTGCCTTCCAATAATATTTTTTATGCATCTATATAAAATTAGTCCCCGACTTGGTAGCTAAGGGACCCTAAGCAACCTATCTTCACATACTTTTAACTCGCTATTCTGTTTCCACTACTACTTCATTTCAGAATATAACCTCTTAATACAACTTGTGGTTAAGGTGGGTGTGTACCTCTCAGACACACATCCTCCTCCACAAACATCCCTCCAAGTTAGAGCTCTTCCTTCACTGTCCAATCTAAAGCACACACTTACCGGAGAATATACTTAAATAAGATGAATAAGATCATGGGGGATGTTTCATTCCCCTCACTCTCCTCCAACCACCAGCCCAAACTCACTCCCAATCAAAATATAAAATTCTCTTCCTTTGAAAATATCCAATCTTTTTTAAAGACTACACATTCACCTTGTCCCTACTTACTGATAAATCATTATTCTCAGACTTTAGGCCTCATATAACCAGTTTAGTCTACATAAAGGTTACTATATCATTCCCAACACTCACTTTCCATTATTCATTTGTATACACACCACACACGTGTGCATATGTTTATGGCTGCACAATATTTTGTCAAAAGCTCCTTTGGTAGACAAAGAGCAGTGCGTGTTAGTTTAAGTGACAGGCAGATTTAACACTGGTTTGGTTGACCCCTTTGTTTGCCAACAGAGCTAACAGTGCATGCACCAGTGTGTGTGGGGGTTACGGCTAGAGTAGGGGTTAGTTAAGAGAAAGATTAAGGGTTGCGTGTGTGCATGTATGTGTGTATCTGTGTGTTTTAAGGTCAGAGGAAGGATTAGGTAAGGGGACAGCTTTAGTGTTAAGTGTGAACACTTGTGGGTTAGGATAATAGTTGGGTAAAGGAACAGATTTAAGGTTTAGGTAAGGGGGTAGACTTAGTGCTGCATTTATTTGTATACATCTCCGCAATAAGTGTCCAAGTCGCCTTGTGTAAAGTTAGAGCAACAGTTTTTTTTTTTTTTTTTTAAGGTAGGGAGCATGGTTAGGGTTAGAGTCAGGGTTAGCAGGAATTAAGAAGATGGAGCAGATAGATGAAGTGAAGCCGCCCTGCCTACCCTAGTAAAGGATGATAACCCTAACACCCTGCCCTTAACCCAAACTATGCACCTTACCTTAGAAACCCCCTTTCTAAAACACTGTTACTACTGAGACAAACAACCTGAATGTTTGGTAGGGTTATGGTTTGTATATCAGAAAAGAAAATATATTTCCTTTTTTTCAGCTTCAAGTTTTTGGTTAATTGTGTTTTCAGTGTAATATGTTATAGTCAAATAAATTGTATGTCTGCCACACAGCATGTAGAATACTGAACATATATTTGACTACATCATGAATTTGACAGACCCACATACAGTGACACACACACACACCCATACATATGTACATACACGGATCCCCTTCAGAAGCTCAAAGTTACAAAACTTCAAATCTCAAAAGGCCGAGACCACAAAATCAAAGTTTTGAAACTTGGAACATTTTGAATGGAGATCGCCGTACAGTGTGGAACAGGATACTTATTTTCCTCAGTGCAATCTTGGAATTGGTATATTTAATAAGCAGGATGTGTGGCACAGGGGGACTTGCCCCTTGCAAAAAATAAATAAATACATTTTATATATATATTTATATATATATATATATATATATATATATATAATACATTATACATTATACATATATATATATTTTTTAAATTTATTAGGTTTTCAAAATTTCGATCTTATGGTCTCAGCCATTTGAAGCTTGAAGGTTTGAAACTTCGAGGTTCTGAAGTAGGTCCACATACGCACACACTAGTCTAAGGTGAATTATCAACAGACCACAATATCAAGTGTCATGATATAGATGTTCAAAATCACTGAGCCAGCTTTTCAAATACATGCTGGTATAACAAAAAAACATTTTTTTTTGCAGTGAGCACATCCCCCTGCACCCCTCACATCCCCTGTATATCATACATACCAACTCCGAGATCACTCTACATTGGGGAAAGCGCAATTACCAAATCCAAAGGAATACCAACATGTACATGAAAAGCTGATTCAATGACTTGAAAAGTCAATATTGTGATAGAAATCAGAGTGGTCCAAGTCCACTTTCCAGCAAAGGCCAGGACAGAAGCTACAAATAACCAATTTTCACAGACAAGTAGCATGAGCTAACAATAAAAATATAATCCAAAGCAATTGGCTATACATAGCTAAACAGTTAACTGCAATGTTACAGCATGATAAAGTCACACATATCAAAGGAACACTCAGCATTACTTTACCATTTATGTAGAAAGTCACATTCAAAATTCTAGTACACAGCAGTTAAGGCATACACACATTTTATCACAGTAGTTATTCACTTGAGACATGTAAACAAGTGAAAAGTACAAGGACTGTATGATACTTGATTTGGTTGCAAAAGAAGCGGATTTGGTAATGGTAGTGGTACAAGGGCAAGATTGTTTTATTGACAGGTATGATTTCACTGGGATTTTAAAATACAGATGGGAAATGATTAGAATAGGAAAGGAGCTTATATAGGACAGTTTTGTTAACAGGTATGTTTTCAAGAAGGTTTTAAATAGTAGGCAAAATAAGATAGGTCTAATGTTTGATGGAAGAGAGTTCTACAGATTAGCAACGTAAGCATAGTGTAGGCAGTCATGACTACAGTTTTTAGATTTTTGAGTAAGTATTGGTCTAGTAAGTGCAGTTATCTGTGGGGCAAGCACTAGTTTAATAACGGTCTGTGGCACAGCATCTATCTGGGCAGTAAAGACTTTGTGGGCACTCAATGTTAAGAGCATCTTTATTAGCTTACACTAACAGTTAAGGGATTGAACTGCAAGACAGTGATGTGTCTGGTTTATGTGGTTAGCCACTGTTGGAAGCCACAGAAAAAGAGCTGATGTCATTATGGAACTGGAAGACAACTGAACCTTTATCAAAAAATCTGAAATAAATTGAAAGATTTAAGGAACTGGTGCTGAGAAAGGATCAATGCCCTGTTGTGATGCCCAAAGAGATAAACGTTTCTTTTTACTCTTGTATGTGTGACAAATGGATTCTTTATGAGAAGCAGAAAGAATGCAAACTATCCTATCACACAAGGAAGGGTATTTGGCAATCACTGAAACTGGAAAAACCATGTGGTCAAGCTTTAGGTTGGGTGCATCCTAGAGAGGTTGGCCAGACAGGAGTGATATCACATCTGGGCAGGGATCTAAAAAAGTAGGTGTTTTGTCAAATAAACCTGAGCAAAGGGAAAACGATGATCATCAATGTTGCTTTGTATTCTGCTGCTTTCCTGTAAGAAACTGGACATGAGTGTTATGGGTCAAGATCTGCTTATTAAAATGTATATTAATTTCAGTTTCATTAATGATGCTATAATATGATTGTTAAAAAGCAAATATAATTTGTATGCAGGGCTGGGGAAAAATACAGCTTTCTAAGTTAGAGTTACTGCTGTGTTTCAACTGCAATCTTTTAATATGTAACAAGGAAAAAGTATTGTAGGAAGTTAATGCATGTTCGTTATTGTAAAAGGAATTTGTAAACCTGGCTACTCCAGGCTAGGAGTGCTTTGTTGCTAGGGAAGGTTTGAAACATCCAAGGTCAGATCACAAGACACCTTGAAAGCAAGTGGGTCACATATAGGAAGGTGTTCACGTGAAGTCTGAGGCGAAAATCACGAGGGATGAGGACATTTGCAAAGTTTTCTATTTGACAGAGTCATTGCAAAGTAAGAAAACTGCATGAAAAGTTTGATTAAAAAAAATTTATAAAAATACAGTTTTCTATGTAAAGTGAGACTGATTTACCAACTGCTACGAAGATGGTCTCCCAGCGCTGCAAGAATAAAATTTCTGTTTGCACATCCTGAAGTGCTGTTCCTGACTAAAGGCATACAAGGTAAATTCCTTAATGTTATTTATTTTAGACTATAACAATTTGGTGCCATAACTCGGATCTGAACTTCGGTATTGCTACAAGGCAGTTCTGGAATAGGGCCCATCACAGATTTCCTGTGAATTCCACACTGCTTTGCATGGAATAGTCAGAGACTCGGATGTGCAGCTATTCAGGGTGTGCAAACATACTAGCCCTGACAGGGAAAATACTTTGTAAGGGAGAATTTTTTAATCTCTCTCTCTCTCTTTTAGACAATTTTAACAAAATGTAGAATAAGTGCATGACACTGTTTTTGTTTGAGTCATTTGTAAGGTATACAAGTAATAGTGGGAGGATCCCACAGCAAATGAGAATAGTAAACGTATGTGCACATACAGTAAAGGACAAATTAACACAAGGAGGTGCCTTGTGTCAAGAGCTGTACCTTCAAAATTGAAAGGTAAGAGGTATGAGAGAGATTTTATTCTGTCAATGTATGAATGTATGAGAGAACGAGAAGAGAAAAAAAAGTTAAAGGTTAAAGATAAAGTTAAAACAAATTCATGAGCCTATCGCATGATTGGGATGTAGATTGTAAACTGTTAAAACAAATTCATGAGCCCACAACATGATTGTTACATAGATTGTACACAGCAAGCTCATGAGCCCACAGCATGATTGAGACAGACTATATACTATTAAAACAAATTCATGAGCCTACTGCATGATAGTACGTAGAGGTATGCATTGTTAAAATAAATTTAGGAGCCCATAAACATACTGGGACTTAAAAGTGCGACTGTGTGGAAGTACCCTTAGGTCCAAAAGAGTGGTCAGTTCTGGACACAGTACCTATCTGCCCCATTATCCCGACCGCAATGCTGGAGCTGTAACTTTTGAGCTTGCACCGGGGACAAAAGCAAGTGGGTGCGGATTGAAACCTCTCTTCTGTTGCTGCACGCTGACATACTTCCTACCCTTCCCTCCCTGTATGGTGTGTGGAATACTACAGTTATTTTCCGTCTTCAGTACTGCCAGGATCCAGGAGTTGTAAGGTAAGCCTAACATTTTTATTACTTAATTTATAAAATAAGAAAAATGGGAGCAAAGATAAGCAAGCAAGATCAAATCCCTGAAAAGGGAACACCTGCATATTTTATGTATTTTAACTATGGGAAGGAAAGTTGTAAATATTTGCATGATTGGTTTCAGCTTACTAGAATTGTTTTGGTGGGGTATTTCCATTAAATGGAACTTATGATAAGACTAAATTGATGACACTGAAAGGTATTTTGGAAGAAACGCAAAGTGGGAAACAAATGACAGCATTTTATTTTTGGCACATTGAAGCACTTAAAAGGGAAAAGGAGTCAGCATTAAGAGGGTTGCAGGATGTTAATAAGAAACTATTTTAACAAGTAAGAAAAGTTAAAAAGGCAGTACAGACCAGTAAAAAGGGATCCTTTTATCCTGTCTTAGCAGGTTTGGAACAAACAGAGTGGCCAAAAAGCAGAAACTTCTGAAGAGGATGATAATCCTCCAGCAGCTACTGCACCATCACCCCCAGGTGTGCCAGTACGGGTACCTCCTGTACAGAATTCTGCTGCTTCTCAGACCCCTACTTTTTGGTCCACTGCCCACTGGATGCACAATTTGCATAATACTAGTACATCTCAGACTGGTTCTCCTGTTCAATCTTCATCTTCTGAACATGCATCTGCAGTCGGGGGGGGGGGGTTCTTCTTCCTATCCTTCTCAGGATAGCTTCTACTTCCCCAACAGGGGCATTAGTATTTGACACTCCTATATCTCCCCATACACGCTCACATGACTGGGTACAACAGGAGATTACAACCTCTGGAGGGGATCTTTTGGCACCTCTCAGGGAAATTTTGGGAGCTAACAATAGAAAACTTGCTCATTGTCCTTGGACCCCTGCTGATTTGCATACTATGTCCAAAAAATTTCCAGATATTAGAGAAGATCCATTAAAATTCAAAGAAGAATTAAAAACTATAATGCATTGTTACAATCCTGCTTTGACAGATTTAAATCAACTGCTGAGGGTAGTTACTTCAGATGAAATAAGAAAGCAGTTACTGGAAAAGGCTGAGAACAGATTTCACTCTCACAGGAAATGCATTAACAGATAAATGAACAGCATTGTTGAACAAGATTATGGATGTGTGTTAAGTTAGGACTGGTTGGTCTAAAATACAGGCAGGTAAACAAAAGAAAGGGGAACCCCTTGCACACTATTTGAGTCACCTTAAAACAGCATTTGCTAGACATTCAGGAATACCAGACCCAGAAGAGCAAGCTAAGCCAGCTATTGCAGCAGCCTCTGTGCAGGGTCTGCAAGCCCCTGTGCAAAATCAAATAAAGCAAGTGCTCACAGACTGGCAAGGAAAGGACTTAGTGCTGCAAATCACTGTACAGAGCATCAGGAAAAACGAAGAAAGGATACTGAGGATATGCAGTTAACTTTGCAAATTAGGCAGCAGGAAAACCGAAGGGGTCGAGGCAGAAGCAGGGGAAGGGATAGAGGAATTGCTAGAGGATTTAGTAAAAGTGCTGGCCAAGAGGAGCAAGGTACAACTGGTTGGCAACAATGAGCTAGCAATGCCTCAATGGCTTCATCCAAACACATCTTACTTCAATTGTGAAGAAGCAGGACATTGGAGAGGGGAATGCCCGCACAGGCAAATGCAGAGTCTCCAAGATATTTGGACTAAATGGCAACCAAATTATAATAATGCAGTTTTTCCTCCACCACCTCCTCAGATTGGAAGGAGTCAGGAAGCTCCATACTGGCTAGGTCAAGGAAATACAGAAGTGAATCTTAACCCCCTACTGCTATTATATCAAAATGGACCCTACATTAAGAAGAAAATAAATTCAAAGAAAATCTAATTTCTGGTGGACACTGCAGCCACTACGTCAGTGTTAAAAATTACTTCAGATAGTCAAATACCAGTATCGGAGACTAAAGTAAAGGCAGTCAGAGTGCCAAACACAATGGTTATGTATCCTGTTTCTGAACCCATCTCCATTTCTTTAGGTCCAATCGAAGAAAAGTATTCTTTTCTTCTGAGTACTTCTCCACCAGTAAATCTGCTAGGAAGAGATTTGTTATGCAACCTGGGCTGTGCTATTTACTGTACACCAGAAGGGGTTTATCTAAATGTTCCGACAGAATCAGAGGGGGAAGTATTAGCAGAAGCTGAAGAACAGCCTGTTGGAAGCATACAGGCAGGGGGAGAGTTACTACAGCAGGTACCTGCCAACTTGTAGGCTAAGCATGCATATGAAGTAGGTAAACTGAAATCAACAGAACCAGTAAATATAAAATTAAATCCCATCAAAACCTCTCCCTAGAGTTCCACAATATCCACTAAAGCCAGAAACAGAGTAGGGAATCAAACCTATAATTCAGTCTCTAATACAGCAAGGAATAACATCAGCTAAAAGCCCTTGTAATACTCATATTTTTCAAGTGAAAAAGCCAGGGAAGGATACTTATAGATTTGTACAAGACTTAAGGGCTGTAAATAATGCAGTACTGCCTATTTTTCCTGTTGTTCCAAATCCAGCAACAATACTGAGTTGCATACCACCTACAGCTAGTTACATTTCTGTAACAGATTTATAATCTGCATTCTTTTCTATACTTATTCACACTGACAGTCAGTTACTATTTGCTTTTACTTATAAGGGACAGCAATATACCTGGACATGGTTGCCACAAGGATATACTGAATCTCCTTCATTATTTTGTCAAATTCTGAAAAATGATTTGGAGAATGTGACATTTCCATTAGGGTCTGTATTAGTACAATACGTAGATTTACTGATAGCATCACATTCCTTTCAGCAATGTCAGCAGGATACCTCGCATCTTCTGACTATCCTTGCAGAAAAGGGACACAAAGTGTCTAGAGAAAAACTACAACTGTGGTCAACAAGAGTAAGTTATCTCGGTCATTTAATATTGCAGGGTAGCAGGCAAGTGTTACCATCTCATATTGATGCAATATCCAAGGCCCCATGTCAGACTACTCAGAGACAGCTTAGACCTTTCCTAGGTATGACAGGATACTGCAGACAGTGGATCCCTAACTTCGCAGAAATTGCCAAACCTTTAACAAATCTTTTAAAGCAGGATACACCAGAGCCTCTCCTTTGGAATAGTGAAAAAGAAAATTCATTTCCGAATTTGAAACAAGCTTTAGCTACTGCCCCAGCTTGGGTCAATATTACAATGTCGAAAAGTCGTAATATTGATCTAATGATCGACCAGCATTCATCGAAACGCATTTGCGCAATTCACGGAATACTTAACAGGGCAAAGATGTAGATGGCCAACTACACAATGTTGCCCTTTCCTCCAATGTAGTGCAATCTCGGAGTTGGTATATTTAGTTGTGGGGGGGGGTGGGATGGGGGGCTTGTTTTAGGTTTAGTTTGTTCGGTTGTACTGAAGGGCAAGTGTTTGTTTGCCCTGTAAGTATTCATCAGTTCGCAGAAATGGATATCGATGAATACTGGTCGATCTTTAGGTGTTCAATATTATGGTTCGACATCGTAATATAGACCCCCCCCCCAACTTTAGGGTTACCAGACTATAACAAACCTTTTATTTTATTCTATTATGAAAGAAATGGATTTGCTCAAAAAGTACTTGCACAAAAACATGCAGACAGCTATCATCCATTAGCTTATTACAGCATAGTACTTGATTCTGTTACAAAATGCTTTCCACCCAGTTTAAGGGCAGTTGCCGCTGCTGCCATTCTAGTTAATCTGGCACAATCGCTGGTGCTTGGCCATGATCTAACAGTAGCTGTCCCTCATTCTCTATCATCTCTTTTGCTTAAGATGAAAACTCAACCACTCTCAACTGCACGTTTAACTAGATATGAACTTACATGCTGTCATGTTCTAAATCCTGCATCTCTGTTGCCTACTGGAGGATGGTGAAGAGCATGATTGTGTGTGTAGCTATTTGCATTCTCCTAGGGAGGACTTAAAGCACACCCCTATACCCAATGCTGACCTGAACTTGTTCATGGATGGCTCCTGTGGAAGAAATCAGAGGGGTTAGCTGACTTCAGGAATAGCTATCTGCAATGAAGAAATAACATTGTTGCAACAACTATTAGAGGGTGTTCACTCTGCTCAAACAGCTGAGCTAGTGGCTTTGCAAAAAGCAAGTGAGTTAGCCAAAGACAAGGTGGCCAATATTTTTACAGACAGCCATTATGCTTTTGGAGTGGTACATGATTTTGGGCAACTTTGGAAAAGGGTTTTTGACCTCTTCAGGAAATCAAATTAAAAATTCAGGATACATGAAATCATTGATAGATGCACTTTTGCTACCTAAGAGGCTGTATGTAATCAAATGTTGTGCCCATCAAAAGGGCAAGGATGTTGTAACAAAGGGTAGCAATTTAGCAGACCAAGCTACTACACAAGCAGCAGTAGATTGTTGCAAAAATCTGTGTATGTTAACGATAAACTACAACAGTAATGATGTGTTTGATTTTGAAAAGTTGTCAGCCTTTCAAGCTAAAGCATCATGGAGAAGTTCTGAGGTGGCTCAGATTGATGTAGAAAATTCTCTGATGGCATATGGTGACATCCAGACGGCTAACTGGTGGCACCTGCCTCTTTGCTACCTTACTTGGTAAGGGCGTATCATCTACCAGCCTGTACAGATCTTTATTTAATCAAATTACCCAAAGTTGGTATGCCCCTCACGTCTCCTCTTGGATAATTCATTATGTACGAAATTGTGGCATATGTCTAGACTATAAAGAAAACATGCCAACAGTAAGACGGCATGTTTACCTCCACCCTGGGGACCTTTTGTTAATGTACTGCTGGACTTCATCCAGATGCCTAAAACTAATAATTTACAATTTATTTTGGTGGTGGTATGCATATTCTCAGCATGGGTGGAAGTTTACCCATGTCGCAAAGCTGATGCAGTCACAGTTATTAAAAAACGTATCTGAATTTATACCGAGATTCGGTATACCATGTACTGTTAATAGTGACCAGGGAACACATTTCAATAATGCATTGTTTAAGGGATTATGCAAAATGTTTAATACTAAGTCGAGTCTTCACTGCCCCAACCATCCACAGTCATCTGGATTAGTGGAAAGGGTAAACAGGACCCTTAAAAATAAAAATATGTGTGCTGAAACCCAAGTGCCGTGAAGCCCTCCCCTTAGCATTAATGAGTATGAGGGCCTCACTGAATGCAACCAGGAAGTTGAGTCCGTATGAAATATTAATGGAGAGACCCATGGCCCTTCCAGCGACTCCTCCAGTGGGAAATGTCGATTTAACTTGGTCAGGTGATGCTATGATTTCTTATTGCAAGAAACTCCTTAATGTTTTGCAGCAATACCATCGAACAGTAAGAGCAGCATTACCAAAGCCTCCTGATCAGCCCTGTCATCAACTGCAATCAGGTGATTGGGTTTACGTAAAAATTTTCCAGAGGAAAAATGGCCTCAGCCCAAGGTTGAAGGGACCTTTCCAGGTCCTGCTGACAACCTTGACTGCAGTTCGCTGTGCAAGACTACCAACACGGATCCATTCGTCTCATTGCAAGACGACCTGCAGTGTGGGGACTCCAGATGAATCACTGCAAACAACAGAGGGAGATTGTGGTGTGACAGATAACTCATCTGCCCAGTGAGACGGTCAACTTCAGTAGCAGTCCATGGTGAATCAGTGACAACAGGAACTTTTGCTTTGTTTCTGCTGCTGTTTCCTTCTATAAACTGGTCAAGAGATAACAGTTTCCTGGTGGTCTTTCAGCAATATACCAAAAATCTAAACAAAACAAACTGTTGGATATATCTGCATATAAATCATCATTCTAAGGCAGGGATTCCTATGATTCCCATCCCTGCATCACAGATGTCATTTGAAAAGGATCTTAATGATGTCAGTCTAACCTGGCATAATGTGACTGATTTTTCAAAGGTTGTTGTTCTCTTCAACTTGCAAACACACATCATGGAGACGCATGTTATGCCAGAAATGGGACTGTACCAGTAAGAAAAAGTAAATGTAATGACACCAGGCATGAAAGTGTGTTAGACTCTTTGCACTTAAAAAGCTACGACTGGGGGTGTGGCATGGGCATGATAAGTGACTGTTACTACATCTGTGGTAATCGTGCCTACCCCTGGTTGCCTACAAACTGGTCTGGATGTTACTTTGTAGGCTATTTTATTTCTGCTATTCAACATTTCGAAAACCCACCAGCAAGTAGACTGAGAAATAAGTGAGCAATCCACTGGGTAGACCAAGTATTTTCAATTCTTTATCCGGGGTACGGACTGCAAAGAAGAATGCTTGAAATCACCATGCTTGCTCAAATTCTACAGGAGGTGGTCAGCGAAACTTCGCATCACATCAGGATGATCGAGAAATGACTGAAATGTGAACTGTGGTGTTACAGAATCAAATAGCACTTAATATAATGCTTGCTGCAAAAGTGGGGGTCATGTGCCCTCATTGAGAGTCGTTGCTGTTCTTATATTAGTGACTATCATGATGAACAGGAAAAACTAGCAAATTTCATGGAGCAAAGGGCCAAAGATTTGGACAGCACATCAAAACAATGGACACTTTGGATGGCTGTGCAGTACTTTCAGTAACCTGGGAACTAGTATAATCTGGGGTATTGTCATTGTACTTTTTATATTTTTGTGATCATTTTGGTATTTTCTGTTCTAAAGGCTGTGATTACAAGAAGTTTAACCTCACCTGCACATGAAATGCCACTGCATGTACCAATGAATGACAATTCTATTACTACAGAAGATGACTATTATGATGCAGAGGCATACTTTATCAAGTTAAGAAAAACAAAAATATAACTAAATTATGGTATGACACTGACAGTGTCAAAGGGGGAAAACTTATGGGACAAGATCAGCTTATTAAAATGTATATTAACTTCAGTTTCATTAATGATGCTATATGATTGTTAAAAAGCAAATATAATTTGTATGCAGAGCTGGGGAAAAATATAGCTTCATAAGTTAGAGTTACTGCTGTGTCGCAACTGCATTCTTTTAATATGCAACAACAAAAAAGTAAGTGTTGTATGAAGTTGAGGCATGTTGGCTATCGTGAAAGGAATTTGTTAGCCTGACTCCTCCAGGCTAGGAGTGCATTGTTGTTAGGGAAGGTATGAAACATCCAAGGTCAGAGCACAGGACCCCTTGAAAGCAGGTGGGTCAAGTATAGGAAGGTGTTCACGTGAAGTCAGAGGTGGAAATCAGAAGGGATGAGGACATTTGCAAAGTTTTCTATTTGACTGAGTCATTGTAATGTAAGAAAACTGCACAAAATGTTTGATAAGAAAAATATAAAAATACAGTTTTTCTATGTAAAGTGAGACCAATTTACCAACTGCTATGAAGATAGTCTCCCAGTTCTGTAAGAATAAAATTTCTGTTTGCACATCTTGAAGTGCTGTTCCTGACTGAAGGCATACAAGGTAAATCCTTAATGTTATTTATTTTGGACTGTAACAAGAGGAAGGGGGCACTATCCAACCAGAGTATCACTTGGGGACTATCTATCTGGAGGGCAAAGTAGCTGCTGCACTTAGTGTTAATCGGGGACTGGGTATGCAGAGAGATCACAAAAAGGCTGACCCCAGGGTTCAAGTATTTGATGAGCTACCACTGGATTGAGAGACCACTTATGAAACATCAGGATGCACCTTCTGAACCTCTCTGCAAGAAAGCAGGCCTTCCTCAGAATATGCGTTGTGATCAGTAGAAAATGTGAAGTAAACACCCACTAACAAACCCTTTGGCAAAATGGGTAAGATTCTGTTCCTCTCTACTGTTTAAGTACCATACTACAAACATATCTGACTGGAAATCACTCCCAGAGGTACAAGGTGCTTGAATTTTCAAAACCCCAAGACGACTGCCCTCACTGCTGGGATATTTACGTGTTCTGTCTGATTCAAAGTCCCATGCAGCATCTTCCCTTTGAAATGCCCAATCCCCACCCTAAAGAGAAGGCTTCCATTGTCACTGTTGATACCATCAATCTGACAACAGTTATTACTAATGGTGTTGGAGCCAGGTGATTCTGAAGTCTTTGTATTGAAGCTTTGAGAGTCTTAGTTCCGTCCACTATGAAGTGCCCAGGTGGTACATAGGTTGGTACTAGGCTATCGGCCCTAGGTTCTATGCAAGCCTAGCCATAACAATTCCCTGGATATTTCTTCCCACAATATTTACTTCTCTGGGCCCCTGTCTAGCAGGGCGACTGACATGATCCCTGGGGTGAATTTCCTATCTCCCATCCAATCAAGGTTCCTTTTGAAGAGGGCCAATGAGGCGCTCTGCTTGACATGTATGGGCAGTCTATTCCAGAGTATGGGGAGTCTCTGGGTCAGGAACCTACCCCTCCAGCATGTTTTGTTCATTGTGATGACAAGGTTTAGATCCCTGGAGCGTGTGGCTCTGAGGGACTGGGATTTCTTTAAGTGGAGCATGTCCAACAGCTCAGGGTTTGACATGGCCTTATATTAAGCAGAGGTTGCCTCTTAGTAGACGATATGCCGCAGAGTACAGCTGGAGTTTTTTTTTTAGACTGTCAGCATATGGCATCTGCTTTAGGCCTGTGATTCTTTTAGTGAGGCATTTCTGTGGCCTTTCCAGCTGTTGCAGATGTCTTGTGAGGTACATACCAAACGGGGCATTATACTCTATAATGGGTCTAATGAGGGATGAGTACAGTGGGACAATGACCTCCTTTTTTCTGGATGAAAAGCCCTTAGTGATGAGGTGTGCCACATAGAAGGATTTTTCCTGACTGTTGTGACGATGTGGTTATCGAAAGTGAGACCACTGTCCACCTGTGTCCCTAAGTCTCTCATCACACTATCGATGTTTAGCGTCCTGCCACCTATGTGGCAATTCATGGGTACATGTTTTTTTCCAAAGGGGATAACTATACATTTCTTGGAATTAAGCTTGAGCCCATGGCTCTGGCACCAGGCTTCTGTTTCTGTAAGGCCTTTTTGTAGAATATCCACATAATTTGGGGATTCAATAATGGCTCCCAGTTTGCAGTTATCTGCAAACTTTGTTAGCCAGAGCCCCTTAGTGTTGGCCTGTACTTCAGAGAAGTAGATGCTAAAAGTACAGTTTTGTACCTACCATAAATGTAGATGTTCGAGTGCTAATACAGCTGCAGTAATCACATATGGGTTCTCTGCCGTCAGGCGGTCCCTCGGTCGGCCGAATTCCAAAGTCTAGGTCCGGCGTCGGTTGTTGTCCCTTCTTTCCTGACGTCAGTGCGACAGGGGTATATAAGACACGGCCGACGCCATATTCTTCAGTCTTTCTTGCCCCAGATGTCAGGTGCCCCCAGAAGGAAGGCAATACATAAATTATATATTCAAGCAAAGCAATGTAATCAAAAAACAGTAGTTGCAAGCAAATACACCATAGGAGGATAACCCAAATTAGGTTGTATGAGGAGATGTTAGCCACTAGTCCTTTACCAAGAGGGGAAGGAGGGAGGGAAAAGTACAGTTTTGTACCTACCATAAATGTAGATGTCCGATAGACATGCAACTGCAGTCATAACATGTGGGTTGTCCCGCCTCAGGCAGCCCTCGGTCGGCCGGATTCCAAAGTCTGGGTCCGACGTCGGCTGATGTTGCATTTCTCTCAGACGTCAGAGCGGCTGGAGTACATAAGCATCAGCCGACGCCATTTTCTTCAGTGTTACTTGCCCCAGATGCCAGGTGCCCTCCAAGGAAGGCTGTAATCAAATTGGAAGACAAAAACAGGATTCCAAACAAATACATGAGCAATAAAACAAATACACCATAACAGATATCCCCAGCTAAGAGTAAGGGGGATAGGAGTGGACCCTAGGCATAGAGGGGTATGGAGGGAGGAACCGACTGCAGTTGCATGTCTATCGGACATCTACATTTATGGTAGGTACAAAACTGTACTATGTCCTTCAAGAATGCAACTGCAGTCATAACATGTGGGTAGAATACAATAGCTTAGCTGGGGGAGGAGGTATGCTCTAGGAAAGATGGTGTGGCAATCAAACCCTGCAGGACTGCCGAAGCAAAGCCTGCTCTGGATCTGGAATATAGAGGGAGATTGTAGTGTTTGGAGAATGTATGCACGGAGCTCCATGTAGCAGCTTCTAGAATGTCCTTTGTAGGCACCCCTCTTAAAAATGCTGTAGAGGTGGCTGTAGCTCTGGTGGAATGTGGTCTGACATAGGCTGGAACAGTCTTTCCATGAAAGGAATAACATAATCTGATGCAATGTCCAATCCATTTAGAAATAGTCTGTTTTGAAATTGCTTTTCCTTGGACTGCAGGGGCGTAAGCTACAAAAAGCTGTTCAGACTTCCTACTGGCCTTGGTTCTGTCCAGGTAGTATCGAAGTTGTCTATGAATGTCCAAGGTATGCAAAAGTCTTTCCCCCTTATTCTCAGGATTGGGGAAGAAAGCAGGCAGATGAATGGCTTGATTTAGAGAAACCCTAGATACCACCTTTGGCATAAAAGTAGGGTTGGTCCTTAATGAAACCCTGTCTCTGTGGAAAATAATAAAGGGTGGTATTGCCATTAGGGCATGTAGCTCCGATACCCTTCTTGCTGAGGCAATTGCCAACAGGAAAGCTGTCTTCCATGAGAGAAATTGCAAGTCAACTGAAGCTGCTGGCTCGCAAGGAGGTAGAGTCAGTTTTTCTAAGACAAAATTGAGGTCCCAGGCTGGCACTGGGGCCTTTCTTGGTGGCTTAATGTTCTTGATTCCCCTGAGGAATTGTCTTAGTAAGGGGCGAGAGAAAACAGGAGGATCAGTGTTGTATCTAGCTGAAATAGCAGATGCATGTATCTTTATTGAAGAATATGAGAGGCCGCTCTGTAACATATCTGCCAAATATTCCAAGATAAGTGGGATGTTGAGTAATGATGCATCATGTCCCTTGATGGTATTCCAATTGCTGAATCTTTTCCACTTTGCTAAGTAAACTTTTCTGGTGGATGGTCTTCGAGCCTCTGTTAGTATCCGCTGAACTTCCTTGGAGAGAGATAAGCTGAAGTTATTTATGGGATCTCCCAGGCTGTTAGCTGCAGTGTCCGAAGGTTTGGATGCAGTGTTTCGAAATTGTGTCGAGTCAAAAGTAGAGGCCACTGAGGGAGGGCCCACCTCCTGGTGTGACATATGCTCTGTAGTAGTGGGTACCAGTGTTGTCTTGGCCAATCCGGAGCTATTATGATTCCCTTGGGCTTCTCTGCTTTGATCTTTAGTAATACTGAGGTCATCAGTGGCAGAGGTGGGAATGCATAGATTGCTAGGGAGTTCCAGTTGAATGAAAGGGCATCTATTTTCCAAGCCTTTGGATGGTATGTCCTTGTGCAAAATTTTGGTAGAAGATGATTGAGGTGAGAGGCAAATAGGTCCACTTCTGGCTTGCCCCATGTCGAAGTGAGTTGTCTGAAAGCCTTCGGATGTAACCTCCACTCGTGTGGATCTGTGAAATTCCTGCTTAGGCTGTCCGCCAACACATTGTCTTTTCCTGGAACAAACTGGGATTGTAACTGGATGTTTAGACTCAGTGATTTCTCCCAAAGCTGCATTGTCAGTCTGCAAAGGGGGTAAGAGTGGGTGCCCCCTGCTTGTTTATGTACCACATCACAGTGGTGTTGTCTGTCCGTATCATTAAATGGCCTTGCTGGAGTTGGTGTTGAAAGGCCTCGATAGCATGCATTACTGCCAGCATTTCCTTTTGGTTTATATGCAGATGTGTTTCCTTTGGAGACCATTGTCCTTGTATACACCTGCCTTCCATGTGCGCCCCCCATCCAAGGTCTGAGGCGTCTGTAGTCATGGTCTGTGTTATCTGTGGTTTTTTGAATGACATACCTGTGTTTTCCTGGCTCACCGAGGCCCACCATAGGAATTCCTTTTGCAGGCATGGAATGAGTGGTATGATTGTCTCCAAGTTGTTGTTGTGTTGAGACCAAATGCTTTTTAGGTACCATTGAAGCTCTCATGTGTAGTTTTGCTAATGGAACCAGTAGAATGCAGGATGCCATGTAACCCAGGGCCTGAAGGAATCTCCTTGCAGTCATCTGGGTGAGTTTTGCTAAACCTTTGAAGTATTGAGTTAACTTCTCTTGCTTGTCTTCTGTCAGGTAAGCCCATCTGAGAGGCTGTGTCTAGTTTGGCTCCTAAGAAGATTATTTGCTGGGATGGCTGCAGTCTTGACTTTTGGAAGTTGACTGTGTATCCCAGAGCTTGAAGTAATCGTATGACATAATCCAGGTTTTTTGTCAACATCAATTTGTCGTCCGCTTGTATGAGGCAGTCATCCAGGTACGGGTAAATTTGTATACCCTGGAGCCTGCAATGAGCAATTACTGAAGCCAGGCATTTTGTAAATACTCTGGGCAGTAGATAAGCCAAATGGCAATGCTGAGAATTGATAATGCTCTGGCCCTGCAAGAAATCTGAGGTATCTTCTGCAGCTGTGTCTGATAGGGACATGCAGGTATGCCTCCTTGAGGTCCAGAGTAATCAGCCACGACTCCTTGCCCAGCATGGGAAGGAGTTGCTGTAGAGTCAGCATTTTGAACTTTGGTACTATGAGAAAGGTGTTTAATGCGGACAAGTCCAGTATTGGTCTCCATTGAGATTCTTTTCTTGGAACAAGGAACAGTCTTGAGTAAAACCCTGTTCTTGTTGTGGAACTCTTTCTATTGCTTTCATTCGAGTCAGCAGAGTGATTTGCTTGATAGCCTCTGCCCTTTGATGTTGTGGTAGATTTGGCATGCCTTGTTTTCTTGGTAAGGTATGAAAATGAAACCTGTACCCTCGGTCTATAATGTCCAAAATCCATTTGTCCTTTGTTAGTCTGTGCCAGTTTTCTGCAAACAGAGATAATTTCCCGCCCAAGGGAGCTTCTAGTTGTTCCCTGGTAGGCGGTAGTAGAGGAAAGTCATTGAGTTTGTGGTTGTTGGGCAGGTGAAACCCCAAGGTCACTTCTTTGGTTTCCTGGCTGCCATTGTCGTCCCCTGTAAGGGACTCTGTATTGGCCTCTTCCTCGGCCACGTCTGTTCTTACCCCTTTGAAACTTTTCTGGATTAGGAAA
Organism: Protopterus annectens; assembly: GCF_019279795.1. Taxonomy (NCBI): domain Eukaryota; kingdom Metazoa; phylum Chordata; order Ceratodontiformes; family Protopteridae; genus Protopterus; species Protopterus annectens. The sequence goes on from NC_056750.1 coordinate 261,382,439, forward strand.
GGACCAGTTTTTGAAGGCCAATTCCTACTGAATCTGGGGGTTGAACCTGGAGGAAATCTTTCACAGTCTGAACTGATTTTGCTTTTTCTTCGATGGTCTTTAACACATCCTTAGCATTTGCATCAAAAAGCTTGTTCTTTTCCAAAGGTGCATCCAGAAGTTTTGCTTTTACATGATCTGGTAGAGGTTGATCTTTTAACCAAGCATGTCTACGCATCACTGCCCCTGTCATAGCTGCCCTACATGAAGCTTCCAGTGCATCATATCCACACTGCAGGAAGTGATTGCTTACTTGCTGAGTGTTATGTACAGCTTCCTGCAAAGTCTTCCTGTCTAAAGGATCAGGAGAAGCTAATGTTTTTTGTAAATCTTCTAAGAGATAATCCTGATATTGGAACATATGAAGAAGGCAATTTAAAGCTCTCATAGATAAGGTAGTGGATGTGTAAACCTTTTTTACCCCATCTCTCTAATGACCTTGCTTCCCTGTTGGAGGGCAAAGGATTTTTTGAGGGAGGCTGAAACTCCTTTAGGCCCCTGTGAAATAGTTTCCAAATCAGCAGTATGGGCCCTGAATAAATGGGAATGAGTTTCTGGGACCCTGTAATACCTGTCTGGCTTGGCTGGAGCAGGAGGAAGAGAATCAGGGGTAGCACTAGAATCAGAATACAAATCATCCAGAACATCAAGTACAGGAGGAATAGCTAAGGGCCTGTGCTGAGGCTTCTTAAGGAAAGTCCTAAGGCGTTTCCTAGAATCAGAATATTCCTGACCCTGCCACTTGAAATGTTCCCTCATGGTGTGCAGAACTTCCCCAAAAGAAATATCCTCAGGAGGGGAGGCCGAAGGTATGGAATCTTCTGCATCAGAGTCCTCATAGGTCTGGAAGAGCTCTTCCTGGCTATCAGAGTGGACAGAGCCCTCAGAGTCTTCATCTGAAGGAGAAGGGTCAGAGGGTTCAACCCGGCCTTTTATCAGGAGGAGGCTGGGATGCTCTCTCAGGATGGGCCTGTGAACCTCTAATCATGGAAATTAAATCAGCAGCCATGGACATAATTTGTGTCTCCGGAGTCGGCTGAGGTAAGGATTTGGAAGTAATATGCTTTGTTTTGCTGGCTGCCTTAGCCCTAGTGTAGGCCTTAATAGACATGGCCATAGGAGGCCTGGCAGCTCCACGTGCAGGAGTGACCTTGTCTACAGCAATGGTCTCTGGCATTTCCTCGGTTTCGGTATCCGGAGGAAAGTCTATAACTGGCGGAGTAATGTCTGGAATCGGAGTCGTCGGTAATGCGGTGTCTTCAGTTCGGAGAGGTGGAGAGACCGTCTCAGAGGGAACCGGAGCACTCGCGCTAGGTTTTGGCGTGGAGTCGGTGGTAGACGCGGGCCGAGGATGTCGGTCCCGGTCTTTTCGCTTTTTGGGAGTTTGCGATGTCGGAAGATCCGACGGCATGGTGTAAGCAAAATTATCACCGAAAAAATCTTCAGCGAACTCCGCCCGGCGCCTGAGAGTGCGCTTGTTGAAGCGAGCACAGGCTACACAGGCCGAGACGTCGTGGTCTGGGCCCAGGCAAGGGAGGCAGTAAGAGTGGAAATCCTTATGTGGTATTTGTTTGCCACAAAAAAGACAATTGTTAACTATTTCAGTAATTTCTGACATCGGCTGAGGCAAGAAAAGGTTCCCAACGGGGTACTTAGCTTTTTTGATGACTTCGGTATTGTAGAATACAGGAGCTGACCGACCGGCACTTGCGAACTGCTTCTGCTTCGGGCACCACGCGGCAAGAAAGACTGGAGAAAATGGCGTCGGCTGATGCTTATGTACTCCAGCCGCTCTGACGTCGGAGAGAAATGCGACATCAGCGCCGGACCCAGACTTTGGAATCCGGCCGACCGAGGGCTGCCTGAGGCAGGACAACCCACATGTTATGACTGCAGTTGCATTCTTGAAGGACATCCTGTACTGCAGCTGTATTAGCACTCGAACATCTACATTTATGGTAGGTACAAAACTGTACTATGTTCATCGTGCATACAGCTGCAGTAATCACATATGGGTGGAATCCCAAAGCTATGCACAGGGTGGTAGGCACTAGGTGGAACTGGGATGAGCCAGAATGCCCTGCAACACAGCAGTGGCAAAGCCTGCTCTAGTTTTGGAATATAAAGGCAGGTGGTAGTGTTTTGTGAAGGTATGCACAGAACTCCAAGTGGCTGCCTCCAAACTATCTTTGGTAGGAACTCCTCTGAGGAAGGCTGTAGAGGTAGCTGTGGCCCTGGTGGAGTGGGATCTGATGCCTGTAGGGACAGATTTCCCATTATAGGAGTAACAAAATCGTATGCAGTGGCCTATCCATTTTGAAATTGTCTGTTTGGTAACAGGCTTCCCTTGAGCTCCTACAGCATAGGACACAAAAAGTTGTTCTGATTTCCTGAAAGGTTTTGTTCTGTCCAAATAATAACGTAGCTGTCTATGGATGTCTAAGGAATGTAGCAGCCTTTCCCCTTTGTTTTGAGGATTGGGGTAAAAGGTAGGTAAGTGTATGGCTTGATTTAAAGCTACCCTGGATACCACTTTAGGCATAAATGACGGGTTGGTTCGAAGGGAAACCCTGTCCTGATGGAAGATGAGAAAGGGCTGCACAGCCATGAGGGCTTGTAGTTCCGAAACCCTACGAGCTGAGGTAATGACCAGAAGGAAAGCTGTTTTCCAGGACAAATATTGCAAATCTGTTGAAGCAGCTGGTTCAAAGGGAGGCAATGTTAATTTTTCCAGAATGTAATTAAGATCCCAGGCTGGTACTGGTTGTTTCCTTGGTGGTCTTATATTCTTAGCCCCTCTGAGGAACTGTCTTACAAGTGGGAGAGAGAATAATGGTGGATCCGTATTGAATTCTGCAGAAATGGCTGAGGCATGGATTTTTATGGAGGAAAATGAAAGTCCACTGTTCAGCAGCTCAGCTAGATACTGTAATACCCGAGGCAAATTCAGTTTTCTAGGGTCCTGGCCTTTTTTCTCATTCCAAGAGCAAAACCGTTTCCATTTTGCGGAGTAAGCCTTTCTAGTAGATGGCCTTCTGGCCTCCAGAATGACGTCCTGCACCTCTTTGGGGAGTAGGGTCTGTTGTGGTGTTAAGGAATTTTCAATGCAGCGAGAATGAGTGTTTTCAGCTGACTGTGAAGAGTTTTGTAGCTGTGCTGAGTCAGCAGAAGAGGCATTAAAGGTAGAGGCCAGGGAGGAGTATGTGTTAGGCTCCTCAGGAGAGGGTACCAGTGCTGTCTTGGCCAGTCTGGAGCAATCAGTATCATCTTTGGTCGGTCTGCTCTTGCTTTCAAGAGCACCTTGGGCAGAAGAGGCAGAGGTGGGAAAGCATACACTGTCCATGCTGTCCAACTGAATGAAAGGGCGTTCACCCTCCAGGCCTTTGGATGAAAGGTCCTTGAACAAAACATTTCCTGAACAAAACATTTCCAATTGGTGATTCCTGTGGGAGGCGAAGAGATCTATGTCTGGCCTCCCCCCACGCTTGGATTATCTTTGTAAACACCTGAGGATGCAACTTCCATTCGTGCGGATCTGTCATATTTCTGCTTAGATTGTCTGCCAGCGTGTTTTCCAAACCTGGCAAGTACTGTGCTTGAAGTTCGATTTGCCATTCCAGAGCCAAGTTCCAAAGTGTCATGGCTAGTCTGCACAGGGGGTATGAATGTGTTCCTCCTTGTTTGTTTATATACCACATTACTGTGGTGTTGTCTGTTCTTATCAATAATTGTCCTGGATGCAGGAGGTCCTTGAATGCTGTAATTGCATTTATCACTGCTAGCATTTCCTTTTGATTGATGTGAAGGTGCTTTTCCTTTTGGGACCATTTGCCCTGAATGCACCTGCCTGTCATGTGCGCCCCCCAGGCATAATCTGAGGCGTATGTTGTGATGACTTGATTTGCTTGAGGCTTGCAGAATGGGAGACCTGTGTTTGCTTGACATGCTTGGGCCCACCATAGAAATTCCTTTTGCAAACATGGAATTATTGTTATTATTGTTTCCAAATTGTGGCTGTGTTGAGACCATAGGTTTTTTAGGTACCATTGAAGTTCTCATATGCAACTTTGCACATGGGATTAAAAGAATGCAAGATGCCATGAAGCCCAGAGCCTGCAGGATTTTCCTTGCAGTAAGCCTGGTACAATTTGCTAGTATTTTGAAGTACTGAGTTAGTTGCCCTTGTTTTTCTGGCGTAAGGTAGGCCATCTGGGTGTTTGTGTCCAAGTTGGCACCCAGGAAAGTTATTTTCTGAGATGGTGTTAGCCTGGATTTCTTTTCGTTGATTGTGTATCCCAGAGAATTCAGTAACCGTGTTGCATAAGCCAGATGTTCCAGAAGTATGTGCTTGCTGTCCACTTGGATCAGGCAGTCGTCCAAATAAGGGTAAATTTGTATCCCTTGAAGTCTGCAGTAGGCGATTACTGATGCCAGGCATTTCGTGAATACTCTGGGCGCAGTAGATAAGCCAAAGGGCAATGCAGAGAATTGATAGTGGATTGAACCTGCAAGAAATCTGAGGTATCTTCTGCAGCTTTGTCTGATTGGGACATGCAGGTATGCCTCCTTGAGGTCCAATGTTACCAGCCAAAACCCCTTGCCCAGCATGGGAAGAAGCTGCTGTAATGTAAGCATCTTGAATTTTGGTACGAGTAGAAATGTATTTAGGATGGATAAGTCCAAAATGGGTCTCCAGTCGGTTCCTTTCCTTGGTAAAAGAAATAGTCTGGAATAAAAACCTTGACCTTGTTCGTGAGTAGGTACCTCTTGAATAGCTTTCATGGCCATGAGTTTTGAAATTTGTATTTGTGCCTCTGCCATTTTATTGTGTGGCAGGTTTGGCATGCGTCTCATTTTTGGAAGAGTGTGAAAATGACATCTGTAGCCTCTGTTTATAATGTCCAGGATCCATTTGTCTGTTGTGATAATATGCCAATTTCTTGTAAATAATGCCAGCTTTCCTCCCAAGGGAGCTGCCAGCTGAGACTTGCTTGGCATGAAAAGGAGGAAGTCATTGGGTTTGTTTTCTGTATTGTTGTGCACTGTCTTCGCCACCTCTTGGTGCTGGAGTTTGCCATTGTCTGCCTCTATATGATCCTTGAGATTGTCCTCTGCCCCTTGAGCGCCTGTATCTACCTCTTTGGGGCTTGTCCGTGGCTGGAAAGGACCAGTTTTTAGAAGGCCAATTTCTGCTAAAACGAGGTGGTTGTACCTGTAGAAAAGCCTTGACAGTTTGCATAGATGTAGCTTTTTCTTCCATTTTCCGAAGTATCTCCTCAGCATTAGTACCAAACAGTACATCCTTTTGTAAAGGAGCATCTAGTAGTTTAGCTTTAACATGATCAGGCAAGCTTTGTTCCCTAAGCCAGGCATGTCTACGAATGACTGATCCTGTAACAGCAGCTCTACTTGAGGCCTCTAAGGCATCATAGCCACATTGTAAGGTGTGTTTACCCACTTGTTCTGCACTATGCATCATATCCTGCAATTCCTTCAAGTCTGGTTGTTCAGGTTGAGACATTTTATTTCTTAATTGTGATAACAGAAAATAGAAGTTATGTTCTTACCATAACGTTCCATGTTAGTTGTCTTCTTCTCGCCTTCTTCTTGCTGGATGGGTTCGGAGCCGACCTCGGCCCGACTGCCACTCTAAAAGCTCGAGAGTTGGTTCCACCGGCTCGAGGCTCCCCTTATATCCCACAATGCTAGGCGATAGTTACCTCAGATCTCGTTTGTAAGCTAACCCCAGCTTATAATAGTAACAGTATAACTGTAAAACAGAATCCACCTCTAACCACAGGAAGAAAGAAGGGTGACCTACATCCTGAACCAGGAAATATGCATAATAGCATATGTCTACGAAAGAGGTGGTAGAAAGAGAGGTCACAATCACAACTCCTCTAGGTCTGTCCAGGCCAGGGGGAAGGAGGGTGCCTTAAGAAGAAGCGAGAAGAAGACAACTAACATGGAACGTTATGGTAAGAACATAACTTCTATATGTTAAGTTGTCTATCTCGCCTTCATTCTTGCTGGATGGGACCGCGTCCCTAGCACCTTGTCCCGGGTGGCCTAACGGAACAGACTCCTGAGAACAGTGGAACCAAAGTTAGCTCTATGCCTAGAAGCTAAATCCAACTTATAATGAGAAATAAAAGTGAGAGGAGTAGCCCAAGTAGCCGCTGCACAAATGGTGTCAATAGGCAGTCTGTCTTGGAAGGCTAAAGAAGTAGCCAAAGCTCTGGTGGAATGGGCTTTAGGTTTATTAGGCAATTTTGTTGTCTAATTTCATATACCAGGGAAATCAAAGATGTTAGCCATCTGGATAATGATACCTTTGAAACTGAAAGTCCCTTTCTGCTTTCCGCATAGGAGACAAACAGCTGATCAGATTTTCTGAATTGTTTTGTTCTATCCAAGTAGTACCTCAATTGACGATGAACATCCAGGCAGTGTAATTTTTGTTCAGACCTATTGGAATACTCTGGAAAAAAGACAGGGAGGTCAATGCTTTGGTTTAGATTTGATGTCGAGACCACCTTAGGCAAAAAGGACGGGTTAGTTCGTAAGGCTACTCTGTCCTTATGAAACAAAAGATAAGGAGGACGACAACTAAGTGCTTGAAGTTCTGAAACTCTTCTAGCTGATGTAATAGCTACCAGAAAAAGAGTTTTCCATGATAACAATTTCAAGCAACAGGAAACTGCAGGTTCGAAAGGGGAAAGAATCAAAGAAGCAAGAACTAAATTTAGGTCCCAAGGAGAAGGAGGATTTCTTATAGGAGGTCTGAGAAGAAAAACTCCTTTCAAAAAGGCTTTGCAAAGTTTGTGGGACATTAGGGCAGATTCAGAAATGCCCACATGGAAGTTAGAAATAGCTGCCAATTGAACCTTAAGTGTAGATGGAGATGAACCTGCATGGAAGAGTTCAGCTAGAAAATCAAGGACTAGTTGGATGGAAGCGGTGAAAGGATCTATGTCCTTTCCTTGTGCCCAATATGAGAAGCGTTTCCACTTACTCAAATAAATCTTTTGAGTGGAAGATTTATGGGAAGCTATCAATATATCTCTAACAGAGTGAGATAATTGAGGAAGCCTGGCTACGGTTGGAACTGGAGGAACCAAGCAGTGAGGTTCAGAGAGGGAGGGAGCGATGAAACTGACCCGACTGATGGATCAAAAGATCTGGAACTAGGTCCAGATTCCACGGTCGCTCCAAGAGAAAACGATGTAGAAAGGGGAACCACACTTGTCGAGGCCAGTAAGGAGCAATGAGGATCAAGGATGCTTTCTGAGCGATAGCTTTCTGAATTACTTGAGAGATCAGTGGGAAAGGAGGAAATGCATACAGAAGTCCCCGGGGCCAAACTTGGACTAGAGCGTCTCTGCTGGGTTGGCCTGGTAAAGGGAATAGAGTGAAATATTCTCTGCACTTGCTGTTTTGGGGAGTAGCAAAAAGATCGCAGCAAGGCTGACCCCACTTGAGAAAAATTTCTCTCACTACAGAGTCTTTCAGAGACCACTCGTGAGGCATGAGAATAGCTCTGCTCAACTTGTCCGCAATGTGATTGGACTTCCCGGGGATGTGCGTTGCTATCAGAAAACGCTGAGAAGAAATCGCCCATTGCCACAGTCTGAGTGCTTCTCGACACAGGGGGTAAGATCTGGTTCCGCCTTGTTTGTTGATGTACCACACTACAGACATATTGTCTGTCTGGATTGCAATTGTTCCCAAGGGAAGAGTGTCTTGAAGGGCTTGCAACGCTAAAAGCACTGCTCTCATCTCCAGAACATTTATGTGCAAGTGGCATTCGTTTGGTTGCCATGTGCCCTGGACTGTCCTGCCCTGATAATGCCCCCCCCACCCGATCAGGGAGGCATCCGTTGTCAGAGTAGCAACCGGAGGAGGTGGAACAAAGGGTCTTCCCGACAGGAGCTGGGGGGAAGACATCCACCACATGAGATGCTTTTTGCACCTGCGTGATCACAATGGTGTGAGACATTGGAAGTTCCTGGTATGACCATTGAGTAAAAGCATCCACTGAAGGATCCGCATGTGGTATCTGGCTAATGGAAGGAGAGGTATGGCTGCCATGATTCCCAACACCTTTAGAACTAACCTGGCTTTGATTCTGTTGTTGTTGAGAAGGAGTGATACCAATTTGTGAATGTCCGATATCCTTTGGTGTGTTAGCCTTGCAGACATGTTTATAGTATCTAGATTTGCGCCTATGTAGGTAATAGTACGACAAGGCGACAAAACAGACTTTTCGCAATTTATTGAAATACCCAGTTTTGACAAGCGAAAAGTATAATCTCTGGCCATCAGAAGGAGATGCTTGGTGGGAGCTGTGAGGAGCCAGTCGTCCAAATATGGAAACACCTGGAATCCTTGTCGTCTCAGGTGAGAAGCTACCACTGCCATGCATTTGGTAAACACCCGGGGGGGGGGCAGTGGTGAGACCAAAGGGCAGGGCCCTGAACTGAAAATGACTGGTTCCCAGCCTGAAGCGGAGGAATCTTCTGGAGCGTCTGTTCATTTTATGTGATAGTACGCATCCCGAAGGTCTATAGAGCACATCCAGTTTCCTTTGCCCAAAAGGGGAAGGATGGATTGCAGCGTGACCATCCGAAATTTTGTTTTCTTGACTGATTTGTTCAAGACACTGAGATCCAATATCGGTCTCCAGTCCCTGTTTTCTTTGGAACTAAAAGAACCTTGAGTAGATTCCGGATCCTTGTTGGTCTGCTGGCACTGGCTGAATTGCTCTTTTGCAAGCAGTTTTGAAATTTCCAAAGCTGCTAGATCCCTTTGAGCGGTGGAACATCTGGAAGGGATTTTTGACTGATTTGGAAGCGAAGAAAGGGGATAGAATAGCCTTCGAAATGATGGACTGTACCCATTTGTCTTGAGTCAGGGATAGCCAGGCTTCTGGGTACAGTGACAATCTTCCCCGACTGCCTCCGAAGATGGGCAGTCGGGCAACACCTCAGGGATGCTGAAAGGGCTTGTCAGGAAGGCTTCCCGATTGCCCTGGTTCTGCGGACCCCCTGCCCCTAGGGCGTCTACCATTGTTGTTCCCACCTCTGCCTTTGGTAGGAAAGCGACTCTGTCGTCAGGCGAAGTCCCTTGAGATTGTTTACGGAACCACATCTTTCCACCCTTCTGGCCTTTGGGGTAAGGCCTGGAAGGAGTCGAAAACGGACTCCGGCGGCAGAAAGGGTCTTGCCATCAGTCTCGCACCTAGTCAGGGTTTCTTTCACTTGAGGACCAAAGAGAGATGATCCATCAAAAGGGGAGTTCGTGAAAGACGTCTTGAAAGGGTCCGCAAAATTGCATAGCCGCATCCAGGCGTGCCTACGTAAGGCCACACCTGTCCCTGCGGCTCTGCTCGCTCCATCAGCCGCGTAAGAAAGGAGGCCATGGAGGAGTTGGATATGGAATTAAGGGTAGCCAGCTGCGTGTTCATCTTGTCTTGGAAACCCGCAGCTGTAGGATCCTTTAACATTTCACTCGCTTCCTTGATCAAGTCCCTTTGAAGACGAGTGAAATGGCACAGGTAGTTCAGCGAACGCATGGTAAATGTCGCTGAGGAGAACATCCGCTTCCCGTACCTATCCATGGACCTAGATTCCTTGTTAGGAGGATGGACAGGTACTGAAGGATCGGCCAGTTCCTTCTTTGTGGCAGCAGCTAACACCATAGCATCCACAGAAACTCCTTTTGTTAGAAATTGCTTGTCTGCTGCAGCTGTGATGAACTTAGAGGGTCTCCTGGGAGTGGGGTCCACTGAATCAGGAGCCGTCCATGCCTTCTTAGCAACCACCTGCATGAGGGGGTCGAAGGGAGGGGACACCCAGGAGGTGGAAGGACGAGAGCCAAACGCCTCAAGATACACAGATTCGTCCTCCGAAGGGTTGAGGGATGGCCAATTTCCCCTCTGTTTCAGGATCTCCAGAATGTCTGCAAATGAGACATCTTCAGAAGGGGAACGGGGGGAACCCTCAGAATCATCCAAATCTGTGTCTGACGTGATAGACTCAGGTGAGTCAATGTGTTTCCTCTTACACTTCCTCTTCCGAGGGGACACTTCTGCCAAATCAGGAGAGGCCTCGGAAGAGGATGAAATCCCACAGGGGCTCCTGAGGAGCTGGCTCTCTGCGGTCCGGGATGAGGGAGTGAGTCGACTTACCCTGAGGCAGCATAGAGGGAGGGGACGGAGCCGACTGTGGAGTAGAGCCAGGCTCTAACACACTCCGCATGACCTCGAATGCACCCCTGTCAGGCAGAGCCAGAGGTCCCCGCTCCGAGGAGCTAAGAACCCCTCGGCACCGACAGTGATGGCTCGAGGTCGATGTCGGAGCCGAACTCACCAGCGCCGAAGCCCGAGAGGGAGAGGGGTCGGACAAGGGTCCGATGCCACTCACCCTCGGAGCCGACGAGGAAGTCCGGCGCCGAGATTCCTCCAAAGAAGAAAACGGAGCCGACGACGGAGCGAAGACAATTGCATCGGCTCCGGCGTAATCACAGTCTCGGTTCCGCGACCCGGCTCGAACTCAAAGAGAGTCAAGGAGGAAAAGTTGATGGACCGGGGCAGGCATCGACTGATGAGTCGGGCTCTGAAGCATCTGGGCTAGTGCCTCGGACTTAAGTAGTCGACTCACTACCCTCTGAAGGTCATGATCCGACAGCCTCGATGACCTAGAGGAATGAGACCTTTGGCTCCGTTCAGACAGCAGGGGAGATCCTGGAGCCGAATGAACGGAGCCAAGAGATGGTGACCTGGACCTCTTCCTAGTTGTCGGCTCCGAAGGTCTGGTCGGAGCCGACACGGGAACCTCAATAACCTCGGCTCCAGCCGGAGCCGAGGGAGCCACAGAAACTGTGGACTGAGACTTATCGGCTCCAGCTGGAGCCGATAAAGGCAAAGGTTGAACAACCTGAGGTCTCGGCTCAGAAGCTGGAGCCGAAGACCTCGATGCCTTAGAGGGCTTCCCTGTTGAGACAGACAGGGAATCCTCTGGCTTCAGTAAGCCTCTAAGAATTCATTTATTTTTTCTTTCCTGCAGGACCCTGGGGCTGAAGCCATGGCACACAGCACAGGAGTCCTGCAGGTGCAAAGGCCCCAGACAATAGACACAAGAAGTGTGAGCGTCTGTCAGAGACATTTTCTGACAGCACGCATCACACTTCTTGAATCCGGAGACCTTTGCTTCTTTAGACATTTTTTAAACTGACAGGTGTACACAAACACGCACACAAACACACAAGTTATACCCTGTCAGGAAAACACAATAAAATTAGTAGTAATACTAGTATTTAAACTACAATAAACTAGAATAAACTACAAAAAAAACACACACACTCCACTAGGGAAGGGAAGGCCTAAAGGCCCAATGGAAGAACCAAAGGTTCTTGGGGAAAGAAACGGAAAAAATTTAGGGTCGGGAATAAGTTTTCTAACCTACACTAACTAAGTAAGAATATTAACTTAAAAGGGGTTTTAAAGACTTATTTTTACAAGAAAAATAGCACTCACCAGGAACCGGTAGAAACAACCAACCTCGAAGCTGTAGCGGCAAACGAGATCTGGGGTAACTATCGCCTAGCATTGTGGGATATAAGGGGAGCCTCGAGCCGGTGGAACCAACTCTCGAGCTTTTAGAGTGGCCGAGTCGGTGCCGAGGTCGGCTCCGAACCCATCCAGCAAGAATGAAGGCGAGATAGACAACTTAACATCTGCTGATATTTAAGCATATGAAACTGACAATTTAAGGCCCTCATGGCTAGGGTGGCCGAGGTGTATACCTTCTTTCCCCACCTTTCTAAGGCTCTAGATTCTCTTTCGGAAGGTAGTGGATTCTTGGCTGTAGAGGCCTTCATTCCCTTGGGGCCTTGAGAAATGGTTTCAGGGTCAGCATTATGGCTTTTGAAAAGAAATTGGTGAGAGTTGGGAACTCTGTAGTACCTATCAGGTTTGACTGGGGCAGGAGGCAGGGAATCCGGATTGAGACAAGCCTCCGAGTAAACATCATCAAGTATGTCCAAGACAGGAGGTATAGCCAGAGGTCTGTGTTGAGGTAACAAAAGAAATTCCCTAAGCCTTTTCTTGGAATCAGAAAAGTCTTGGCCTTCCCAATGGAAGTGTTCCCTCAAGGAGTGCAAGGCTTCCCCAAAAGAAAAATCTTCTGGGGGAGATACAGAAGGAATGGACTGTTCTGCATCAGAATCTTCATAAGGAGAGTACGAGTGTTAATCTATATCAGAATGTTCTGAGAAAATGATGCTCTGTTCAGAAGAGGGAGGAATCCTCCTCCACTCTGGGTCTCTTGTCTGGAGGGGGATGGGAACCCCTGATGAGAGTAATTAAATCCTCAGCCATTTTAAGCATCTGCTTTTTAGGCGTGGGGCCTGGGGATGGGCCCTGAACAACAGGCCTCTTGGGATGCATGGCTGATTTGGACTTAGTAAAGGCCTTAATGGAAAAGGAAGATGAGGGCCTAAAGACACCCTGGGTGGAAGTGGACCTGTCCACATTAGGAGGCTCAACACTCACAGTGGCTTCTGTGTTTGTAGTCTGAGTAAGGGCCGAGGTACCTGCGGTCTCGGTTACAAAAGACACCGCCAAGGAAGTGTTGTCGGTAGTCAGGGACTGCATAGGCGTCTCACTGAGAACCGGACCACGTGCAGCCGGTCTTGGTGTGGTGTCGGTTGGGACCGTGGGCCTCGCGTGTCAGTCCTTGTCCTTGCGGTTTTTGGACAAAACGGTAGCCGGCGTCTCTGACGACATTTTATAATCAAAGGCTTTAACAAAATAAAGTTGGGCGAACTCCGCCCGATGCTTAATAGTGCGTTTATTGAAAGTCGCGCAAAAGCGACAGCCCGAGACGTCGTGGTCTGGGCCTAAACAAGGTATGCAGAGAGAATGGAAATCCTTATGCGGTATTTGCTTCCCACAAGAAATACAATTGTTAACTTTGTCTGACATCGGTCCGAGGCAAGAAAAGGTTTCCCCAACGGGGTACTTAGCTTTAAAGAAGACTTTGGTTTCCAATTTTTCGTAAATTCAGGAGCTGGCCGACCGGCACTTGCGAACTGCTTCTGCTTCGGGCACCGCGCGGCAAAAAAGACAGAAGAATATGGCGTCGGCCGTGTCTTATATACCCCTGTCGCACTGATGTCAGGAAAGAAGGGACAACAACCGACGCCGGACCTAGACTTTGGAATTCGGCCGACCGAGGGACCGCCCGACGGCAGAGAACCCATATGTGATTACTGCAGCTGTATGCACGATGAACATCAAGAGTGGTCCTAGGATTGAACTCTGAGGTATTCCACTTGTCTGGAGCTGGATTTGGAGTCGGCTACTTTTACAGTCTGGGTTCTGTCAGTAAGCCAGTTGGCAACCCATCAAGTGACGTAGGGATTTATGCCCAGCTTAGTAAGTTTATCTAGGATTCCAGAGTGGGGGATGGTATCGAAGGCCTTGGCGAGGTCCAGATAGGGTGTGGACTACCTTACCCTCGTCCACAGCTCTGGAGACCGATTCGAAGAAGTCAATCAGATTCAGGAGACAAGATCGGCCCTTCACAAACTCAAATTGGGTGGGGTCCAGTGTTTGAAGGTTGCCAGTGTCTTTGTTTACAAGTTCCATGATAATGCATTCCATGCCCTTGCAGATCAGGCTTGTCAGACTGATGGGACGGTAGTTCCCAGGATCCAAGGTGGATCCTCCCTTGTGGAGCGGGATAACTGTAGTTGTGTGCCACTCAGTGGGCACAAAGCCTGAGGTGAGGCTATGATTAAACATGACACTTAGGTGAGGTGCCAGTTCATTTTGTAGTTCATGTAGTACACAGCCTGGGATGTCATCTGGTCCCATGGATGCTGTATTCTTAGCTTTGGAGAGTGCGGTTTCTACCTGTGTGGCCGTGATTATTGGAATTTTGCAATCTTTTGGTACTGAGATGGGCCCTTTAGGGAGTGAGAGGGTGGTGAAGTTGGCACTAAATCTATCTGCCAGGATATTGGCAATATCCTTGGGATCAGTATATTTAATGCCATTCTGTTGTAGCTCCAAGCAGATCTGAGCATTGCCATTTAGATTCTTGACATAACTATAAAATGCCTTGTGGTTGTCTTTGGAATCTTTGGCAATTTTATTTTTGTAACTAGCTTTTGAGGATTTTATGAGGGATCTCAGCTTCTTACTGAGGGAGTTTTTTGCATCCTGGGATTTTCCTCTTTTCTGCAACAGTTTCTTCCTTCTGTTGTATAGTTTGTTTATAGCAGGGGACCACCAGATTGGCTTCCTTTTTTTGGAGAACAGCATCTTGGTTCTATTTGGGATGGCACGATTCATGCACAAGTGGATGTGCTCGTACAGTGCCTTAGTGTAGGATTCTGCAGTCGAACTTCCAGATCCCATCTGCATGGGTGTTGTGAAGTTTGTCACTTCTGACTTCAGTAGCATGAAGTTGGCTTTGGAGAAGTTTAAGGAGGTTTCCTTACTGGGGGGGTGGGGGTGGGATGTGGTGATTTGCTTATGGTCAGACCTGACCAATGAGGGGGTGACCACTGGTGTGGAGCATCTATATTCCATGTTGGTAATGACCAGGTCTAGGATATTGGCTCCCCTGGTGGGACAATGGATTAGTTGATCCAGGGCATTGGAATTTATGAATTCCAAGAACCGTTGTGAAAAGGAGTTGGTACCCGAGTAGTTTTCCCAATTAATGGCAGGGTAGCTGAAATCACCCAGTATTAGGATGCTTGGTTGTATCTTAATATTTTCCAGTATGTTAAGGAAGGTGTAGTGAGAATCTTGGGGCATAGTGGGGGATCTGTATCAAGCTACAATTTGGATTGCAGTCTTACCTAGTGTTAGTTGCACCTGGAGAATTTCAGATGCATTGTGTTGGGCAACTAGCCTGGAGGTGTGAATATCCTTGGTGAATATGGACACTCCTCCACCTTTAGTGTTTCGGTCCTGGTTTTGTGGCCGAAAAGTGTGGTAAGAATTGTAGCCTGGTACTGCAGGGGTGGTCTCTGGAGACTTGAACCAGGTCTCAGTTACTGCACAGATATCTATGTTCTCTATTTTTAGGAGTGCCTCGAGAGAGTGCATTTTGAGGTTTAGAGTTCTAGCATTGAGTAGCATTACCTTCAGATTTTGCATGCTTGTATCTGTTACGGTGGTGGTTTTATCCTTTGAACCTTGCCTAAAAAAGGCACTATATGGGGTGGCAAGAGCTTTAGCCATTAACCTGAATCCCAGGGGTGAGAGGTGCAGACCATCTCTGGCAAAGCATTGTGGTTTCATGCAGAACACTGCCTGCACTTCTTCAGACAAAGTAAAATAAAGCACTTTACATTTTTATATAATACAAAATGCTTAAGCCAAACCCACAATTAATTGGATAATTAATTAATTTATCCAATTAAGTCAACAATGCAGCAACCACACAAAATTTGACTTTTAAAAATAACATCCATCAGAAGTATTCATATAAAAATTTCATCACAACCAAACACTTTCAAAACTTAGTTTTCCTATGTTATTATAAAATATAATTCATTCAAAAATTATTAACTATCTAAATATAATTTAAAACAAAATAAATTCATTTTATATTTATTTTGTGTATTTTGTGTTGTGTTTAAAAGAATAATATCCAAAACCGAATTTAATTCCAAATGTGCAACAAGGCAAACCATTTTGTTATTAACAAAAATGCAATAAGTGTAATATGGAATTATTAAATCTTTAAATGCATATAAGCAATCTTACAATAATATGCATATACCCATCCTTATAAAAAGTAAGTGTATATTTCACTATCTCTCCAAAGCTTTAATGTTAACATTTAATAGAACATGCATCATTAATGCCTGGATAGTTATGGGCATTAGTTTTCAACTGCCATAAAAGTTCACATTCTTGCAACTTCAAATACCATGGCCCCCCTCTAGGATTTTTTTCGACTTTTTCTACTACATTAAACAAAAAACTGTGAGAATCATTGTCCATAACATGCTTAGCTAAAGCGTTTGATGAATTTCTTCTAGATATAGCATATAAATGCTCATAAATTCTATTCTTTAGCAACCTTTCGGTTTTACCGAAATAATAAGCAGGACATTCCTTGCATCTAGCAAGGTAAACAACTCCTTGAGTCTCACAGTTATATTTACCATTAATGTAGTATCTAGAGCCCCTTATCATAAAATTGGACCCTGTTTGTATATGTTTACAGTATTTACATCGCCCACATTTGAACATCCCTTTATTCATTTTATAAGATCTAATAGGGTGCTCAAATAAATTTTTCATATATTATATATATTATTTTGATGTATGAGAAAGATTATTTAAAGAAAATGCATCTGTTACTTGCTGGAGAAGAGTATAAATCAGTATCTCTTAATGAATTTAATCAAGCTTATAGAAAAATCAAAGATCATTTAAGTGAACTATTTATAGAAGGGAGTATCACATTAGATTTATACCAGTATTTTTCCATGGCGGCACCTATTACACCGGTGCTATTTGGCATCCCGAAACTGCATAAAAACTCCCAAGACTCCCCTTTTAGGCCCATAATAGATGGACGGAACTCCATTACTTATTCCTGTGCTAAATGGGTGGACAACAAACTTAAAGAATTCCTCAGGACCGAGAGCCAGATATGTAAGGATTCATGGCATGTCCTGAAGAGTCTTAATAACATCTCTTTTCAGAATGAATTAATATTTGTGACAGCAGACGTTAAAAATCTATATACTGTTATCCCTCATGCAACAGGTTTGGAGTGGGCACGTGAATTTTTAATACAAAAAAAGTGCCCGGGGAGTCAGGTAGACCTTATTATCTCTATTTTAGAGATCGTTTTGGCTAACAATTACTTTATGTTTGGTAAGGATATATATTTACAAACTATGGGAGTGGCGATGGGTTCCCCTGTTGGCGGTAGTTTCGCGAACACCGTCATGGCCTTTTGGGAAAAGACATTTCTTTTTCCACATAAATTATTTCAGGATACCATTATTAAATATACACGCTATCAGGATGACATCCTAATGATAGCAAATTGTGGGAGAGATAAAATAATTGAGTTAATAAGTGAAATGAATTCCTTTGCCTCTTTCCTTGAATTTACATATGAAATTGGAGAGACATCTATTGATTTTCTTGATATTAACATCAGTAAGGATAGGATAAAAAATATTTTTGTCACCAAAATATACCGTAAACCAACATATAGTAATTCTTTCCTACATTTTACAAGTTGCCACCCCTATTTTCAAAAGAAGGGGGTTGTAAAAGGTCAACTTGTTCGAGCTTCCCGTATGTGTTCTACAGAGGAAGGTTTTAAAGAAGAATGTAGGACTCTTTGGGAAATGTTTGAAAATAGAGGTTACCCCCACAAACTTTTGAACACAGTGTTTGTAGAAATTAAAAATAAAAGGAAAGAGGGAATATTTGGGCCATTATATAATGGGATACCCATTGATACAAATCACCATAATTACGATATTAATATCAGTAATGGTGAGCCAGAAAACATGCATCAGAGCTCTAACAATAATAACAATAATAAGAATTACAGTGTTGGTTTTATAACACAGTTTAACTTGTATTCCCCACAAGTAAGAAATATTTTACAAAGTAATTGGGAATTACTAATGCAAGATAGGAAATTACATTCCCTATTGGGTTCAAAGTTAAATGTGGTTTATAAAAGGGCCCCTTCTATGAAAAATTTATTTGAGCACCCTATTAGATCTTATAAAATGAATAAAGGGATGTTCAAATGCGGGCGATGTAAATACTGTAAACATATACAAACAGGGTCCAATTTTATGATAAGGGGCTCTAGATACTACATTAATGGTAAATATAACTGTGAGACTCAAGGAGTTGTTTACCTTGCTAGATGCAAGGAATGTCCTGCTTATTATTTCGGTAAAACCGAAAGGTTGCTAAAGAATAGAATTTATGAGCATTTATATGCTATATCTAGAAGAAATTCATCAAACGCTTTAGCTAAGCATGTTATGGACAATGATTCTCACAGTTTTTTGTTTAATGTAGTAGAAAAAGTCGAAAAAAATCCTAGAGGGGGGCCATGGTATTTGAAGTTGCAAGAATGTGAACTTTTATGGCAGTTGAAAACTAATGCCCATAACTATCCAGGCATTAATGATGCATGTTCTATTAAATGTTTACTTAACATTAAAGCTTTGGAGAGATAGTGAAATATACACATACTTTTTATAAGGATGGGTATATGCATATTATTGTAAGATTGCTTATATGCATTTAAAGATTTAATAATTCCATATTACACTTATTGCATTTTTGCTAACAACAAAACGTTTTGTCTTGTTGCACATTTGGAATTAAATTCGGTTTTGGATATCATTCCTTTTAAATACAACATAGAACACATAAAATAAATATAAAATGAATTTATTTTAAATTATATTTAGATAGTTAATAATTTTAAAATGAATTATATTTTATAATAACATAGGAAAACTAAGTTCTGAAAGTGTTTGGTTGTGATGAAATTTTTATATGAATACTTTTGATGGATGTTTTTTTAAAAGTCAAATTTTGTGTGGTTGCTGCATTGTTGACTTAATTGGATAAATTAATTATCCAATTAATTGTGGGTTTGGTTTAAGTATTTTGGACTATATAAAAATGTAAAGTGTTTTATTTTACTTTGTCTGAAGAAGTGCAGGCAGTGTCCTGCATGAAAGCGCTAACTAAGTAAAAGTTTTGGATTCATTTGACTGGCGTTATTTGTTTAGCCTCCGTTTTATTTCTTTTTCTGAGTTTGTGATTTTTAACCTTGTTTAAAGCATTGTGGTTTGTCGATCATGTCTTCCCAGGCAGACAAATACTGGATCCCCTTTGAATGACACCAGAAGCTTAGCCAATTGTTGAAGTCAATCATTTTGTCCTTATACTGTGATATCATTCTGGGCGAAGGCAGGATGCTACTCAGGGTTAGGGTCATACCTGCCTGGGTCACATGCTCCAAGAGCTCTTCCATGTCTCTTTTCATGTAGTCCAGGGAGGTACGTCTCAAGTCATTCATTCCAGCATGGACAATGACAGAGTCGTATTTGACTTGCTGTGGAGTGACTTGAGTGCATGCGTTATGTGGCGGATCCTGGCACCTGACAGGCAGCTGACTAATTTTCTCCTTGTTCAGCCTGGTGAGTGGGACATCAGTGTGCCTGACTAGAGAGTCACCTACGACTAAAGTGTTGGGTACATGACAAACAGGATGGATTGCTTTGCTGAAAATTTGTTTGTTCATAGTTTAAGATATCCAAGAACAGGCAGAAATGCAGCAAGTAGTGACTGTTTTTGGGTCGCTATCAGTTTTCAGAAACTCGAAATACGTACAGTTGAGACCATATGACTGAGATTTTGAAAACCCAAAGCTTCTGAATGGAGACTGTGGTACAGTGTGGATCAGGAAATTTACCCTTTTCTTCACTATAGTCTAATCAGAGAGTTGGCATATATAATTTGCAGGGGGGGGGGGGGGTTTGCAGGGGGGCTTGCCCCTGCAAAAACATTTTTTTAATTTTTTTTTTTTTTGTTCAGGTTTTCAGAAACTCAATCATATGGTCTTGACCATATGAATTTCGAGTTTCTGAAAACTATCATCTGATACAGACACATGGCTTCAGGAAAAGATTACCTGGTTGTAGCACTGAGCAGCCAGTCATCTAAATATGGGAACATACAGATCCCTCAGTCTCATATGGGCTGCAAAGTACAATCGTGTACACTTAACCATAAATGTAGATGTTCGAGTGTATTCACTGCTGAAGTCATCACACTTGGGTTATCCTGCCAGGAGTAGCCCTCAGTCGGGCCGAATAGCAGAGGCTTAGTATTTCTGTGTCAGTTGCTGTCGCTTCAGGACTGACGTCAGGTCATCAGTGGTATAAAAACAGGCAACCAACGTCATTACATCAGTATTTCTTGCCCCAAAGGTCAGGAGCCCCCAAATAGGGAGCTAAGTTATGGTGGGAAAACACCACTAGTAAAAAGTAGATACCAACAGCCCTGTAAGGAGTGAGGAAGAGAGAGAGACAAGGGGGCTGGAGGGTGGGAAACCAGGACTGCAACAGTGAATGCACTCTAACATCTACATTTATGGTAAGTGTACACAACTGTACTATGTTCTTCATGTTTCACTGTTACAGTCATCACACTTGGGTTGATTCCCAAAGCTGAAGAATGGGTGGAGGCAGTCGAGAAGAGTTGGGACTGGATAGTATGCCCCGCAGGACTGCGGTTGCAAAGCCCGCCCTGGATTTGGAAAAGATAGGCAGGTGGTAATGCTTGGTGAAGGTATGAACAGAGCTCCAAGCTGCAGCTTCCAGAATGTCCCTGGTAGGACTCCTCTGAGAAAGGCTGTAGAAGTTGAAGTTGCCCTAGTGGAATGTGTTCTGACCCCCTGAGAGGATTGTTTCCCATGGTGTTTGTAAGAGAAATAGATACAGTGTGCTATCCATTTGGAGATTGTTTGTTTTGATATGGCCTAGCCCTCTGCCCCTGTTGCAAAGCTGACTAGTAACTGGTCAGATTTCCAAAAGGGCTTAGTCCTATCAAGGTAGAATCTGAGCTGTCTGTGCACATCTAAAGAGTGCAGGATCCTTTCCCCCTTATTTTGAGGATTAGTGAAAAAGGTGGGCAAATGGATAGATTGGTTGAGAGCCACACTGGACACCACTTTAGGCATGAAAGTAGGGTTAAGTCCTGAGGGAGACTCTGTCAGCATGAAAAATGAAGGGTTCCACAGCCATAAGTGCTTCTTCTAGCTGAAGTGATGGCCAGAAGCAAGGCTGTTTTCCAGGCGAGGAATTTTAATTCTGCTGACGCTACAGGCTCGGGGGGGGTTTCCAACACAAAGTTAAGGTCCCAAGCAGGGTTGGGGCTCTTCTTGGTGGCCTTAAGTTGTTAGCCCCTCTCAGGAACTGCTTGATGAAAGGGTGTGATAAGAGAAGTGGCTCAGTGTTGTAATGAGCAGAGATGGCAGAGGCATAGATCTTAATGGAAGAGAAGGACAGGCCCCTGTGGAGTAGGTATGCTAGGTAATCCAGGATGAGAAGTAAGGAGGGCTGTGCTGGATCCGATCCTTTAGTCTGGATCCAGGAACAATACCTTTTTTTCCACTTGTCAGCATAGGATTTTCTAGTACTGGGTCATCTGGCTTCACGTATGACATCCAGTACCTGCTTGCTTAGGCTGGCCATTGGAGGAGAAGTCAAGGAATAAGCCAGGCTGCAAGGTTCAGGGTCTGCAATTGCAGATCCAAGAACTTTCCCTCCTGCTGAGTCAGGAGAGTTGGGATCTGGGGGAGGTTCCATGGAGGCAACGGTGACAGACTGCACAGTAGTGGGTACCAGTATTGGCATGGCCAGTCTGGGGGAATCAGAACTGCCCTTGGTCTTTCCTCCCTTATCTTGAGTAATACTCTAAGAAGAGGTAGAGGGGGAAATACATAGATTGAGAGGTTTGCCCACTGGAAGGATAAGGCCATCCACTTTCCAGGCCTTGCTGTGAGGCTCTCTGGTGCAGAATTTGCTGAGCTGGTGGTTGTAGTGGAGGCAACTAGGTCCACCTTCGGTGAACCCAATTTCTGGGTCACAAGGCTGAAGGTGTTGTGGTTTAATTGCCAATCGTGAGGGTCTAGGAGATTTCTGCTTAAGTTGTCTGCCAAAGAGTTTTGGTTGCCTGGCAGGAATTGAGCTTGCAGGTGAATATGCATGGCTGACGCAGTGTTCCAGAGGGTCATGGCTAGCCTGCAGAGTGGGTAAGAGTGGGTTCCCCCCCTGCTTGTTGATGTACCACATCACTGTGGCATTGTCAGTTTTGATTAGTAGAGGCCCCGGACATAGTAGGGATCTGAAAGCTGTCACAGCTAGCATCTCTTTTTTGGTTGATGTGCAGATGAATTTGATTTGGGCTCCAGTGGCTTTGAATGCACCTGCCGTCCAGATGTGCACCCCAGGCATAGTCCGATGTGCCTGTGGTTAGGGTCTGGGCGGCGTGGGGTTGTGCAAAGGGAAGCCCCTCGTTGTGGTTGCATGCTGCTGCCCACCAAAGGAACACTTTCCTTAGACAAGATATCATAGGTATGATAGTTTCCAGGTATGATAGTTTCCAGGTCCTGAGAATGTTGGCACCAAAGACTTAAGTACCAGTGAAGTTTCCTCATACGCAGTCTGACATATGGAATTAGTGGAATGCAGGAGGCCTTGAACCCTAGAGCTTGCAGGACTTTCCTTGCAGATAACTGGGTTCTGGTGGCCATTTGAGAGAAGTAGCCTGTCAGATGGGATTGTTTTTCTGGAGTAAGGAATGCCATCTGGGGTGCTGTGTCCAAGCTTGCTCCCAGGAATACAATTTTTTGACTGGGGACTAGTTTGGATTTATTTTCGTTGATCTTGTACCCCAGGGAGGTTAGAAGATCCTTTACAAATGTCAGGTGCTGCAACAGCTTTTCCTGACTGTCTGCCTGAGTCAGGCAATCGTCCAAGTAGGGATAAATTTGATTATTTCTCTGTCTGCAATAGGCAATGGCTGGAGCCAGGCATTTTGTGAAAACTCTGGGAGCAGTGGATAAGCCAAAGGGAAGTGCAGAGAACTGATAATGCATAGATCCTGTCCTGAAAAGTAGATATTTCCTGCAAGAGTCCCTGATTGGGATGTGCAGATAGGCCTCCTTTAGGTCTAGGGTGTTGGCTAACCAGGCAGCTTTGGACAGCATAGGGAGAAGCTGCTGTAGGGTGAGCATTTTGAATTTTGGTACCACCAGGAAGGTGTTTAGAATGGATTGATCTAGGATTGGGCTCCAGGTGTCCTCTTTTCTGGGTACCAGGAAAAGTTTGGAATAAAAACCTTGGCGTATCTGTTCTGCAGTAACAGGCTGAATTGCTCTTATGGAGAGCAGGGACTGAACTTGGTTTTGTGCCTCTGCAGACTGGTTGGGAGGAAGGTCTGGGAGCCCTCTTGGGGTTGGCAGCATGTGGAAATAAAATTTGTACCCCTGGGATACTATGTTGAGGACCCATCGATCGTTGGTGATGGAGGTCCAGTTTTTTGCATGGAGGGCAAGTTTTCCTCCTAGGGGCACGAGCAAATGGGCAGAGGTGAGGGGAGGAGTTGAGAAGTCATTGTGAATTCTTTCCAAAAGGGGGTGGCTTTGCACTCCTTGTTTTAGAAGTGGAGGTACTCCACTGCTTAGATCTCTGCATACCCTGAGACTGTAGTCTGGGGGGTCTGTTTCCCCCTTGGTCTAGTTTGAGGTGGCCTTGAGGGGGCTGGAAAGGACCAATGTTTTGAGGGGAAATGCCTACTGAATCTTGGAGGCTGCACTTGAAAAAAAATCTTTGACTGTCTGCATAGACTTAACTTTTTCTTCCACCTTTTTTAAAACCTCTTCTACTCTGGTGCCAAACAGATTGTCCTTGTTCAGAGGTGTTTCCAATAATTTTGATTTGACATGGTCTGGCAAGGTCTGCTCCTTAAGCCAGGCATGTATTCTAAGTACAGAACCTGTGACTATTGCCCTGCAAGATGCTTCTAGGGTGTCAAACCCACATTGCAGGGTATGCTTGCTGACTTGGCTTACAGAATGCATAAGCTCCTGTAATTCTTTATTTTCTGCACAGTCAGGGAAGGTAGATAATTTTTGCTTAATAGGTTCCATAGTATGTTGCTAGTATTTCAGCATGTGGAACTGACAGTTTAATGCTCTAATGGCAAGAGTTGCAGATGTGTATACTTTTTTACCCCATCTGTCTAAAGCTCGGGAATCCCTGTCCGAGGGGGTGGGATTCTTAGCTGTAGTTGCTTTTATTCCTTTAGGTCCTTGGGAGATTACCGCTGGGTTAGCAGTAGAATTTTTGAAAATAAATTTGTGCGAGTCAGGGACTCTGTAGTACCTGTCAGGTTTCCTGGGAGCAGGGGTAAAGTACCAGGAGTTGGACTGGATTCCATAAAGACATCATCCACAACAGGAGGGATAGCCAAGGGTCTGTGATGTGGTAAATCAAAAAATTCCCTGAGTCTCTTTTTGGATGGAGGATAATCCTGGTATTCCCAATGGAAACGCTCTCTCAAAGTACGTAGGGTTTCACCAAAAGAAAAATCCTCTGGAGGGGAGGGAGAAGGAATGGATTCCTCTGCATCTGAATCCCCATAGGCAGAAAAGGGCATGTCTTCATAATCAGAAATCTCAGAGTCTTCGGACTCTTGGTCAGATAAAGCTGCTGGGGACAAGTGTCTTTCTTTTAGCAGGGGAAAGCTGGCTTCCCCTAATCAGCATGATAAGGTCTTCCGCCATTTTAAGCATCTGTGACTGTGGCAAGGAAACAGGTGCTTGAGTTAGGGTCATTGTTTTTTTTTTAGGCATAGCTCGTACTCTTGGCCTTAGAAACTTGGTAGTTTTAGAAAGAACTGAAGACGTGAAAAGTCAGTTTGTGTTAAATATCGGTAGTGTGAAGAACTTCCTCAGAAGCCAGTGCCTGCACAACAGCTCCAGACCCATCCAAGGTAGAGACATCCACAGGTTCCGTAGTCAAAGAAGAGTCTTGTGGCGGCCAGCGAATCCATCGAAGCAGGAATCGGGGGCTGCGAAAGCACCTCACTGAATACCAGCAAACTGGTGACTAGCTTAATGGATGCATTGTTGGCAGTTTTGGACTTGGGCAGTCTGTCTCTGTCCTTACCCTTACGTTTTTTCAGAAGATCAGTAGTCGAATGGCTTACCGAAGCCATTTCGGAATATGGAGATCGAGAATGGAAGTATTTAGCTAGAATAAGGGCGTGATGAATACTTCGGGTGTTCAACAAAGCACAAAACTGGCAGCAAGGTACGTCATGGTCTGGGCCTAAACAGGTGACGCAGTAAGAATGGAAATCTCGGTGTGGTACGTTTTCCACAGGTGAGAAAATTGTTAATTTTTTCTGACATCGGTTAGAGCAAGAAAAAAGGATCCCCAACAGGGTACTTGGCTTTAGAAGACTTCAACTTCAAATTCGGAAATGAAAACTCTGGTAGCGGCCGACCAGCACTTGTGCGAACTGCTTCTGCTTCGGGCTCCTCGGCAAGAAAGACTGATGTAATGGCGTTGGCTGCCTGTTTTTATACCACTGATGACCCAATGTCAGTCCTGAAGCAACAGCAACCGACGCAGAAATACTAAGCCTCTGGTATTCAGGCCAACTGAGGGCTACCCTGGGTAGGATAACAAAAGTGTGATGACTGCAACATTGAAACACAAAGAACATCTACAACCATGCACTTGGTGTACACCAAGGGGTGTGCCAAGACCTAAGGACAGAGCTCTGAATAGAATGACTAGCTCCTAACTGGAAGGACATGGTGCTCTGATGTGGAGGTAGGCATCATGGGGCTCTATCAAGCATATTAAACCAGTTGTTTTTAGAAAGGGGAAACTGACTGCACCATGACTACTTCGAATGGGGTGTTTTGAAGAAGAAATTTAGTCCACTAAGACCTAGAATTGAGCCGAGGTCCTTTTTTTTTTTTTGGTACTAAAGAAGTTTGAATGGACTTCTGACCCTCTCTGGTCTGGTGGGACCACCTGGATTGCTCTTTTTTCTGAGAGAGAGCGCAAGAGAATTTTTCTTACACGAAAAGAAAAATCTGTGGTATTCCTCGGTCTCAAAACCCAGTATGCAACCTATACTGGGTCAAAAACAAACCAAGAAGAAACTTTGCAGTGTGGAGGGTGTAATGTTCATTTCCTGAATTATGTTAAGCACCTAGTTCATTAATAAAAATCAAACTGTAAAACACAGGCTACAAAAATAATAAAATAGAAACAGTAGGTAGTCCACAGTTGAGTTAAAAATGGAATGTCCTTTACTGAAACACACAAACAAGCAATCCTCACGGAGTATAATGAAAAGCAAAAAAAAATGTTCCTTATTTATATGTAATTAGGTCATTTGGAGGAAGGGAATGGTTACAGAGGGTGGTTCTATTAAGAGCAATAAAAGCATTACAATCATTCCTTTAACCATGTCCCCCCTTCCCCCTAAACACCATAGTGTAATCAGACTGTGCTACCCAAAACTGAAACTAAAAAGCTAGAGACAAATTACAACACAAGACCAGCTTATTAACACTTTATATAGGCTAACCAAGCAATCCAAACTATATTAAGTAACTGATTAGCTAACAAAAAGGTCTACCACTAGACATCTATCAGCACAAATATTAGTAAATATAAACTAAACTAATTTTAACAAAAATTGCTTTTGCATCAAATAAATACTTCATCACGTTTGTGTGTAAATAAATTATTAAATGAACGAACATGTGTATAAATCCACAAGTGAAAACCGAACTTGGATGAAAACCAAAACTATAGCTGCCAAGGTGGAAATACAGTGATAAATGCTAATAATGAAGCACTAATGGCATAGGGATCTGTTAAAGTGAGGCATCTAACTACGAAAGTACTTAGTTTGAATGTGTAAGAATGTGCTAAGACTGCATTCAAGAGAAGAGTCATTTCAAAAACAAATATTTTTGATGGCGCCCCATATAAAGGAAGACTTGTTTTTCAAATCTATCATAATTGTTAGCAAGAGGGACCAACCAGGAGGTATAGTGTACAGAGCAATATGCCTTAAAATAACACTTCATCCTGAAAGGATGGGTCAAGTAGGCCACAAGCCCCTCTGCCTCATAAATTTCAAGATATTGTTAAACATGTGGTTTTCATTGTGGCTTTGGAGGAGCCCGCTCAATTATCCAAACAGGTGTCAGACGTGAGAGATTCAGTACAGAAATCTATGAGTCTTCTCTTGCACATTCTGTTCATAGGTTAAATACACTAAACATTTGCGGCACTTTCAAATGTTAGGTTACTACTGTCTACTAATTATGTTGTTTCTGCTTAGGCATTGGACATTGATGGTGGTGTTTGAAAGAGAGGGTGTCCATTTTACTTCTCCCTTTCAGATTTTTTGGCTCCGGCTCCTGCTCCACACAACACTGCTCTGCTCCAGCCTACCAAAAAGGAAATAATTTTAATTTCATTAACTTGAGTCTCTACAATTAAGAATTTTTTGTTAAAAACCTATTAAAACTTATTGAAGGCACCATTGCTTTGCCACTCGAGCCCTGTATGATTGCATCCCTGAAGAAATTCGAAAGGGCCGCAAATGTTTAGTGTATTTAACTTACTTAGGCACCCATCTGACACTTTTAACATGTGAATTAAATTACTTTAGTTTGTGGACACTTTTACTCACGACATTTTACTCATTACATTTTAGTGAGTGAACTCTCAAAAGTTATTTAAGCTGTAGATGTAACTAACAATTCTGACTGGTGTTTTATGATCTCTCTGATAATCCAATGGGAGTGCGAGGACTGGGTTCACCTTTCAACACAAATTTGAATAAAGGCTTTGGCCCACTCTTAGACACCTAAACATGCCAATTGGCTACCAGCTCTAGCCACTCCCATTTACTATACAATAAAAGCAGTGACTTATCCTTGTAGTAGACTGAAACAAACTTCTGTCTACTGGTTAACTTGGAATGCCTACTATACATTTCTTGGGGATTCAATGGGATGCTGGCTGAGTGATAAGGCAGAAAGATACCTCTCTCTGGTGCACTTCCTACCTCCACTGATCTTTTTGGTTTAGTATACTGGTCCTGGCTTTTTACTGGTACTAAAATATCACTCAAGTTTAAAAGGACTAGGACTTTTTGATACACGTCTACTTTCCCTTTGCGAGTATACACTAGTATTTAATCATGTATTCAGACGTCATCTAGTGGTGTGAATTCAACACTAGAAAAATAAGTATATATAAATGCTCCCAGTCAAAGCAATGGCAGTAACACTCAACATACTTAGAGTACATAAATATGCAAATATAAAAATACATAAAATATAATATATGCAGTGGAAACAAAACAGGTAAGTCCCTATAAAATGTAGAGGGTACACAAATCTTTGACAAAAACATACATTAAAATAATTCTTATAAATATCAAACAAATCCCTGAAAAAATAACTTAGTGGTCAAACACTATTTCCTAAAGTCTTGCTCCCCTTAAATTTAAAACTGGGCCAGGGAAACCTGCTCATTTAACCCCGGGGCTTTACTAGCTTCTAATATCAGTTGCCAATAAACTTTGCTGTACTCGGTTCTAGTTTCCCATGGCCCGCCTCTAGGATCTTGGGTTATTTCTTCTAAAACAAAGAAGCTAAAACTAGCCCTGTGGCATTTCAGGGTATGTTTATATAGTGCATTCCTCTCACCTTTACTCTGTATGTCATGCAAGTGTTCATATATTTTTTTATGTTTACATACAGTTTTCCTATATAGAATACCTCAACTCTTGCAAAATACTAAATAAACCACCCCCATACTATTACAATTGTAATATATTAGCCTCTATTATTCTATCCCTTTCCTAAATAAAACATAATCCATATTCATAATGTAGAGGCACTGCACATATGCCTTACATTTAAAGTACCAATCTTCTTCCCTTTTCTCCTACCAGAGTTCTGCTCCAATAACTCTTATTTTTTTTAGTTTCTTAAAAACAGATCTAAAGTGGATCCTCAACAATTATATCCAGGTCTGAAAAACTAGCAAATTTCTTCCAATTGTTGGCAAGCACTTCCTTAATATTGTTGACATCACGGTTATAGTACATAACATATGCTCCCTTGTATTTTCCCACAACCTCATCTCCTTTCTCCTTGGGCTCCTTAACCAAACCCTCATCTTCACAATCGTTCTGGTCTACCCCTAAAATTGGATAAAATTTGCCCTTTCTTTCCTTCATTACTTTTCTTTTCACCTCTTCAAACTAATTTAGGTGGATATTTTCTCTCCTTGAACATCCTTTCATCCTTTATTACTGTATTAGTTTGATTTTTGCTAGCCTATTTTATATATTTTTTTAATATCTAGGCAGATATGTTACATACTTCAATTTTTAAATTAAATATAGGTTTCTTTTACATAAAATGATTTTACATTTTTATGCAATTAATGCTGGCTAATTAAGTTATTAGATGATTTCTAGGACATATAAGATATGGAAGCACATGTTTATTATCTGATGAAGTCCTGACTGGAAGGGACGAAAACACAGTGATTCGTTAAGGCTTTCATATTTCAATAAAAGTTTTACTACGTTCTACCTCCATGTGGTTGTGGTCCTCAGTGCCTAATTTGTTGGATTTACTGGTTGCTGCTTTGTGACCATTTTGGGGGCATTTTCCTCTTGCGCTTTTTTTGAAAGTCTGTATTTTCCCCATCTCACCTGCTGCCACAACATACATCTCCCTCCTTATCTGCTTCACTTGGTTTATTAATTTTTGGACCATTCCTGCTTTTTAAGTACTATTGAGGTGCCTAACACTAGTGGACCATTCATCCCTATACTGCCCTGGTATCCAGGGATACATGGGAAATGGAGGGGGCAAATGGAATCATGGTTATCATCCAACTAGTATTATGAAACTTCAGTCCCAAGTCCCTCTCCCCCATGTACTCTCAAATACAGCTAGTCTAACTTCACAGGCCTAGGCATAAATCTATCCATCCCTCCCGCCCTCTATGCCTGCCCTGTGCTGCTAAGCCACCAGGCATTCACCAGGTCACAGTCTAGCAACAAGCTGAAATCACACCCTCTCCAAAATACACAAGGTGACATCCTCC
Organism: Protopterus annectens; assembly: GCF_019279795.1. Taxonomy (NCBI): domain Eukaryota; kingdom Metazoa; phylum Chordata; order Ceratodontiformes; family Protopteridae; genus Protopterus; species Protopterus annectens. Next base: position 261,412,244 of record NC_056750.1, read on the forward strand.
AACTAGTTCCTTCTGTACCCTAACCTGCTAATTGAAGTTGGGTCACCAAGATTGCAGTCAGGGTTCTGTTACTTGCACTGCAGAGCCAGCTACAGATGTCATAACTTGTCATGCAAACTAAACTTTACCTGTAACAATTGCTCTTTTTCATTTAGGTTATCCCTCAAGCGGCTTATTGTTGCTTCTTGACTTTGCAGTTTCTGTCTGGATTCGCTCAGAAGGGTATTGTAATGCTCTTCCATCTCTTGCCTTTTCTCCTCCATTTCACAGCGCAGCTTCTCTATTTGGTTCCGGAGGTCCTGTAATAACACAAGACAGGCTATGTGCATTTTATACCATCAAAAATCCTCCACTGTAAAGATGAACTGTAACAGAAAGCACATTGTGTAAGACACTTAGCATAATTGCACATATCTGAAAAGCAGCAACTCCAATAACAAATAAGAATGTGGGTAATCCCAGGTGTTTTACCCTCTTCAAGCTTAACTTTTTATCATTTCCGCCATTCTTCCCAATGAGAATGAATACTGGTCTTTGGTACTAATATAGTATATATACACAAACACATAATTATACACACATTGAGCACTGCTATTTGCCAATTTCTGTTCTTTACATCACAATGGACTCTTCCAGAGAAATGTTTCACAAGCAATTAAATGCAAACATTCACTAAAGCCACATTACCACAACAAATGTAAGATAATGGGTAAACATTCGTAAAAGTTGAAACAAACCTAAAATAGATCCTTTAGGTGGATGGAAGGAGAGTAGCTTTATTGTTAGTCACCTCCTCAATTACTGTTACAGCAAACATGTTTACAAAGCTGTACTACATTCTTAAAGGAAGGCCACTGTAATTGTAAATCCCAACATCTGGGAAGACTCTCTTAGCAGTGCAAAATTTGAGATGGACAGTTGCACAATCCCCTATAGCAATATCATACCAAAAACCTGCTTTGTTTCTAAAGTGTGTTGGTAACTCAGAAGATACGGCAGGCATAAATGGTAGGTTAGTTCACAATAACACAATACCCCTGTGGAAAATAAAGTATGGATCATGGCGACTTATGTTTCGCAGTTCATACATTCATCTAGAAGATGCTATAGCTACCAGAAAAAGGTGTATTCCAAGATACATACTTCAACTGCTGAAGCAACAGTTAAAATCCATTTCTTAGAACTGCTGAAGCAGCTGGTTTGAAGGAAGTGCCATCTTCTCAAAGATGGGGCAAGGGGCTGGCATAATGGTCAACATCTTAACCTAACACACACAAGGTACAGGGTTCAATTCTGACCTCTGGTTACTGGCTAAGCTTGTAATAGGCTTTAGACTGAAAGGTTCATAGGTAAATATTAGCCTATGACAAAGCACAAATCTCACAGAAGAAGATCCCTAATAGAAGGCCAAATAAAGAAAGGATTTACACACTTTCAAATATGCTAGTGAGAAGCAGTGAGAGCCCTTGACTAAAGTTTGATATGGCAGCAATGTGTACCTTAACTGAGGAACAGCTTCTTCCCGAGTTAGACTAAAAAAGATTTGTCTCAATGGACCTGCTGGTCATAAAATGATGCACAAGATGGCAATGGCATTACCTTTCTGAAAATAAAAAAAAAAGTACAAACTATACACAAGGCTTATAAATTACAGACTCATGTATCAGAGGATACAGCCACCAGAAAGCTTTCATATGTTAAGTCTGCCATGGAAGAGGACTCAAAGAGAGGATCATAGCCCAATTATTACAGCCCATGGGCTAGAACAGCTTTGTTATGTGCCTATCCCTTAGACCATCGACAAAATGGGGCCACAGGCAACAAGTCAAGCATGAATTTGAAATTTCCCACCAATTGGTCCAAACTGTTTGAAAAGGCTTAGGGAAGAGCTCTGTCAATTTCTCATAAATGTAAAATCTGGTGAAGGGACAGAATTTCAACATGAGGCTAGATAAGGAAAATGCCACGTAAAAAAGCTTGGTGCACTTTCAGGTATATCAGTTATAGAAAGTTACAACCTTGATGAAAGTTTGATATGTCAGCGTGGTGTACCTTAAGTGGGGAACAGCTTAATCATGTGTCAAATATCTAAGAAAGGTAGGTTAATTATGTGGCTGCGAATGAATCTAAACATCTGAAAGGAACCCATAATAAGAGTGTCTGCTTTTTTACATTTCTCTCTGTTTCTGTACCGATTAGGCTTCTGGGAAGAGAGCTGTGCTTTGGCTACCCTGGGAGGGTATGAAGATTCCCTAGTTATTACAGAACTAGACACAGGGAGTGAAGATCTGGCTATAGCCTGGTCAAAAGGTGGGTAAAGATGATTCTGAAAAGCCTTAGAGGTTTCTCCAGAAGAAAGGGTTTGTACAGGGGAAAACCACAGTTGGAGGCCAAATAAGACAATGAAAATTACTTTGGAGTTACTCTGCCATACTTTCTGGATGAACACTGTAATAAGGAGAAACCGGGAAAACTGTAAAGGACTCCTGGAGGCAGCATCTCTAGGATGTTCCTCAAGAGATGTGATAAAGAGAAATAAGTTTCTGTACTTGGCATCGGTTGGAGAAGGAAATATCTCGCAGCAATGCTTACCCTTTGCTGGAACTTTGTCCATCCTACCCGACAGGCTGAGGGAACAGCTCAGAAACTTCAGAAAGCAATGACTGAACTTGCCACTAGAGAAAAACATTTCTCAGAAATGTGAATGGCAAAGAGAAAATTGTTTGTGGACATAACCTATTCCCATATTCTCGTCCTCACTGCTTCTCAATACAGAGAGTAGCAGCGAGCTTTCCCTATTTATGTACTAAGCCACTATCATGCTGTTGATGTGGATAACAGAAGCACCTAGGTGAAACACATACAAGCACCAGGAGGACTGCCTCCTATCCAGAATGCTGATGTACAGTCTCACTTCTGGCATACATACCTTGCACTGTCTACCCTTGAGAATACCTCCTTGCTCTAGTGTAGTGGCATCCTCAATGACTGCTACTACAGGAATGGAAAATGAACAGAAACCCAGGACGATGCTTGAAGTGTAAACTAACTACTTCAAGCGTAACTTGCAAGTGCTGGAAATTGTGTTGTGTACTGGCATCTGGCAATTATGACTGAACATTTAGGTCAATTAAAGAGCATTTACATACAGTCTGGCACAAAAAAAAAAACATGCAACTGTTTCTGTCAAACAGACCTAATGCTTCCAGACAAAGAAGAGTGACTGTCTGGGACTAGGTAATCTGACTTGCTAGGTTTTGCAAGTGAATATTCATCAAGGATACCCACACCTCCAGGTTAGTGGCACTGCACGAAGCATAGGAAACCATCCATGTGCAACTAACAGTGGGCAAAACTGCCTTTCAGTTTGTAACCTGCTACAGACCACCATCCCAGACACGGGAACCTCACGTGGCTTTCCTGAGAACATTGGAGAATATGAAGGTCTCTCCAAACACCTTTATATTGGGTGACTTCAACTACCAAAACATAGACTGGGAGCACTACTCAAGCCCCAACAACCTAGCCCAAAAGTTCCTAGAATTTATAAACTGAAATGCTATGGAACAACTGGTCACCACACCCACAAGAGGGGAAACATACTGGACCTGATCATCACAAACATGGGGACTCTATGCTCTGCACCAGAGGTACACCCCTCATTGGTAAGATTGGACCACAAATTAATCTCTTTGGACATCCACATCCCAACCCCACCACCACCCCAGAAAACCACAGTAAAAAATTTCTCCAAGGCTAATTTCACACTTCTCAAAACAGAGGTGAATTCACTCAAAGCCCCCAGGCCAGTGGAAACTATGGCCCAAACTGCAGAATCCTTTATAAACGCATTCTATGGACATCTTCAGGAATGCATGGATCATGCAATCCCAAATAAAACCAAGACCCAATCCTCCAAAGGCAGGCGTCCTATCTGGTGGACCCCAGCCATAAATAAGCTATACAACAAAAGGAGGAAGCTACTGCAGGATAGAGCAAAATCCCTTAATAAGAAAGCATCACTGATCAGTACTAGCAAAAAACTATGGTCCCTCATAAAATCATCCAAGGCCAGCTTCGAGAGAAAAATTGCACAAGACACTAAAGATAACCACAAGGCCTTCTTTAGTTATGTTAGGAACCTGGGTGGCAACTACCAGATATGTTTGGAGTTAGTCCAAAATGACAAAAAATACACTGAACCCACAGACATTGCCAACATCCTGGCGGATAGGTTCAGTTCAAACCCCCCCTTCCCCCCCAAAAGAGCAAATATCTATCCCAGCAGAGAGTTGTCTCCCTGTCATCTCAGATGTTCAGGTGAGAGCTGCCCCCTCCAATGCAAAAAACACAGCATCAATGGGACCGGACGGTGTCCCGGGCTGCATCCTACATGAGCTCCAAGAAGAGCTAGAACCTCATATTAGGTTACTGTTCAATCTCAGCCTTACTACAGGATATGTACCCAAGGAATGGTGTACAGCAACAGTGGTCCCACTCCACAAAGGTGGTGCCTCAACAGACCCTGGAAACTATCACCCCATAAGCCTGACTAGCCTGGTCTGCAATGCTATGGAGCGGATCATCATGGAACTCATAAACAAAGACATTGGGGAACTACAGACACTAGATCCTACACAATTCGGCTTTGTTAAGGGCAGATCCTGCCTCTTGAACCTGGTCAACTTCTTCGAAACAGTCACCAAGGCCATAGATGAAGGGATGGTAGTCCACACAGCCTACCTGGACCTCGCAAAAGCCTTCGACATCATACCCCACTCTGGCATCATAAATAAGCTCTCCAGCCTAAATATCAACCCCTAGGTCATAAGATGGGTTGCAAACTGTCTCAAGGACAGAACCCACATGGTCAGAATTGCGGGAGCCATGTCAGAGTCTAAACCTTTTACAAGTGGCATTCCACAGGGATCAGTCCTGGGACCGCTCTTGTTCGGTATATATTTTTCTGAGGTGCAGGCCAACACGGGAGGACTATGGCTGACCAAGTTCGCAGACGACTGCAAACTGGGTGCCATAATAGATTCTCCAGCTGACACAGGCATCCTCCAGAAGGGTCTCACAGAGACTGACAACTGGTGCCAAAGCCATGGCCTAAAACTAAACGCCAAGAAGTGTATAGTCATCCCCTTTGGGAAAAACAAAGTGCCCATAAATTACCACATAGGTGGTAATCCATTAAGTACGGAGAAGTAATTAGGGGCCTGGGAACCCAAGTTGATAGTAATCTCTCCTTTGACAACCACATTGCCAAAGTGATGAGAAAGACCTTCTATATAGCCCACCTTATCATGAAAGGATTCACATCTAGATCAAGGGAGGTCATTGTGCCCCTTTACTCGTCACTCGTCAGGCCCATAATTGAATACAATTCCCCATTTGGGATGTATCTTACCAGACACCTGCAGCAACTGGAAAGACCCCAAAAGTACCTCACCAAGAGGATCAAGGGTCTCAAACAGATGACGTATGCTGCCAGGTTAAAGAAACTCCAGCTCTACTCAGTTGCATACCGCCTACTTAGAGGCGATCTGTGCCTGACGTATAAAGCCATGTCCAACCCAGAATTAATGGATATGCTCCACCTCAAAAAATCCAAATCCACTAGAGCTACGCGCTCAAGGGGCTTGAATCTCAACACAGAAATTAATAGGACATGCTGGAGAGACAGATTTGTGACCCAGAGGCTGCCAGCACTCTGGAACAGAATCCCAGTCCATATCAGGCAGAGCCCCTCACTGACTCTCTTCGAGAGAAATCTTGACGAGTGGATAGGAGATCGTAGGTTCACCCCGGGGATAACTTCTGTGTCACTATACTAGACAGAGGCACAGTAAACTAACCTAAAAAGGCCACAGTAAAACCCATTTTTAAGGGGTGGTGAAAGCCAAACACACACTGTCTAGGCTGATAAATGCCCTAGGGCATATAGCCTAGTATGAACCTATAAATATATGCTTTGTAGAACAGAGTACCCAGCATGCATTCAGTGAATGTCAGTGCTTGAGAGGGCTGCATTAAAGACATTGCAGTGATTACAGATTCCCAAAGGCAGGAAGATATTGCACAGAAATATGTCTGTTCTATGTTGGAGCAGTAAGGAGTCAGTAGTCCAGGTAAGGATATATCTTTATCCTCTACATCCTCTAATACATTGTGATTACTGACACATTTGAACACACTAAGGACACACATAAAGCTCAACTATCAAGAATAGCTGATGTCTGCCCAGAACTTCAAAAACCTCTCGGCCTTTTTGGCAATCTTAATATGGATTAAGAGTTCCTGGAGGTTAACGTGAACTTGTTAATATGGTTTGATTACTTTTATACAAATGTAAATTTGTCTATGTAGCAAGTGATGATTCAATAAAGGTGTTTAAAAGAAAAGGCTTCCTGGAGGTCCATACAACACACTAGCCCCTCCTTCTGACAGACAGGGGGAGGACAAACTGCAGTATGACAATTCAAAACAACTTTTTGAGGATAACCTCATTTAGGCCACTAAGATTATTTATAATGCTGATGTCTTCTGGAAACTAAAAAAAAGTCTACAGTAATAATTTGATCCTGTTCTAGGTACTCCTGGAGGTCTCTTTCTTTAGGATTTTAATGCCGCTCTTTTTGCCACACACTTAAATGAGTAGGAGAGGGGGAAGGAGCAAAGTGTGGAAGGGAACTGTGCAGCCCATGGAAACGACTATTCTGATCCACATTTCTCCACAGTAGGACAGCAGTCGGGCATGGTCTTGGGGATTAGACTGTTGCCACCCCAAGTGGACCATGATATCCCCCCTTCTGTTGCCAACAGTTCTTGTGACTGGGCCAGCATCCATTCTGGAACTTGCTATGGCTATGCTTGTTTCCATACACCTCTAGTCTGATGCTGGTGGTCACATTTTCGAGCTTGGAACTACATACCAACATTGAGGGTTTTTCCTTTTTCTATGCTCCCCAAAGGACTCAAATTAATGGGCCCAAAAAAGCTAAGCTGTCAAACAGTGAGTTAAGAAAGGCTTCCTGAGAAAAATCTGAAAGCTACAAAAAAAAAAAACAATAGTAAAATGTTATGCTGGCCCCGGCAGGTGTGAGTGCACCATCCAAAGACAGAGAAGCATGGTGTGGTTGTTGACAGAGGAAATGACTGCCACTTCACACTAATTTGCACTACAGAACTCCAACAGGGAAATTTTTCACAGTGACAAGTTTTTTTTTTGTCCAGTGGCTCCCCCAGAATCACGGACATACAAAACAGGCACTCTACAACCCTCAGTGTCAACATGGAAGACTTGTAAACATTCTTTCCAAGTCTACCCTTCATCTATGGTGTCTTATTTATGGAAGGGACAGCAAGACTTGTGGATTAAAAGCCTTTTTAAGGACTGCCAGAGCAACAATGGAATATGGCTTAAGAGTTTCTGTCCAATAGGTCAAATCTTTAGGAGGTCAAAGGATCCTACCTGACCTCTTGAAAACAAGCACCATGATTATTAGTAGTTGGCCATGCTGTCTTTATCACCAAGTGAACCACATGTTTACTAGAAGAAACAAGCAGAAAGCTGGTGAGTCAAACACCTCTTCAGGGATCCTTTTTTGAAAGATTTAGGATATGTCGACCAAACCCCCCCCCCACACCCCCAGTAAAATATATATATATATATATATATATATATATATACATATACATATACATATATATATATATATATATATATATATATATATATATATATTATACATACAACAGTGGGGAAAGGGCAAATTTCCCAATCCCTACAGTAATACGATCTCAGTAAAAACAGTTCAATGAACAGCATGTTTGATAAAATGCTGTTCAATGATTTGTTCTTTCTATGAAATAATAGAGACTCATGCAGACCACCACCCTCTCTACTACGTCATGGGGATCTCAAACACCTTTTCCAGGATCCTTTGCAGAAGACTGAGATATGCAGACCATCTCCCCCTCCCAACCATATCATATCTCAATGACTTTTCCCATCTGGAAATAATCCGGTGAGGGGGGGGGGGGTGAAAATGGAGAAACCCTGCCTTCATCCTCCAACATCTATAGTGGATGATGTGCAAGTGAAGTTCAACTTCTTCCTCTTACTTTTGCTGCCTACCCGGTCCTGGAGATGATGGGTCAAAAGATAAAGGAACCTAAAAAGAATCAAATATCCGAGAGAGATCCTACAAAGGATCACTGACCCCTCTGTTCTCATAACTGAGCAGAAGTTTTACAGCTTGTGAAAAGAGCCAAGTCTCAAATATAAAAGATGAGGCTAGCAAGTGCAGAACAGGGTATCTTGTTAGAACCTAAACTAACGTCAATGCCTCATATGAAGTCAGTGGAACAGACTAACAAAGTAACATATGAAGCCAATGGGATTGGTGCCTGCTGCCCAAGGACAATGCTAGCTGAGACCCCTTTTCTCACCAATGAACATCAAGCAACTCGACTCCAAAGGCTGAAAAGATGATCTTAGAAAAATAGCATCAGTGCAGAAATTATCCTAAACTAGCCAACCTCAAATTCCAGGCCTGAAGAAAAACCCAATGCCAATACCACTGGTGCCAAAGCCATCGACACAGGTGGTAAGGTCAATACAGGAAGTGCCTACACTGAAGGATATTTCCAGACATTGAAACCACAAATGATAAACCTGTTGACAAACACCGGCACCTGCTGGACAGAATTAGATACTGGGACTGCCACTTAAGATCAGTGACAGATGTGTCAAGTCTTAGCTAAAAACTAGGTAAACAGTGATGAGGTACCTCTGCCCCCCTTGGTATAAGAAGGGGAAAAGAGGTCAGGTCATTTTTGCTGGTCATTTATTAAGACAGTTATATTATTCTTTTCTGCCCCCCCCCCCAATCTCCACAAAGCTTAATGTCTCCTCTACCTGCACCTAATCAACCCATTTGTTCTGCAGCTATGGCACCCAGGGACTCCTAAGCAGGCAAGAGCTATCTGCCCTCTTCATTCCAGCCCAGAAATCTCTCCATGAGCTCATTTGCTCACAGCCAGAGTTGGATGGTAGCTACCCCCCAAAAAGGGAGAGTGTTTTTGCACCCTGAATTCCCTTCAAATCAGTGCAAACTTATAAACAGTAGTAATGGCCTGATAGAGTCATCCTCCATGGGGACAGACATGGTACAGTTGTATATCGACGTTCCATAAATACAGATGTTCAAGCACCTTCCCTGTTACTGTTATAACCTTTGGAATTTCCTGCCTTTGAAACTCAAAATTGGGCTGAACACCAGATACTATCTTTTCCTCCCCAAGGTCTACTGAATATAGTCCCAAATCCTACATCAGAATGTTGGAGTACAAAGGGTCATCAGCCAGCATCATTTCCCAAGGTCTTTCTTGTGCTGTGACTGGAGTCCCACTCTACCTGCTGTTGGCAAACAGCATGACCAGTCCAGCACTGTTCCTAGGGTGAGAAAAGTTACAAAGGGGGACCTAACTGGAATTGGGAGAAGGGACCTAACAGATGGAATGGTAGGGTACCTACACCAAACCCAAGAAAGACCGTAAGAGAGAGGGGGAATATGTACTGCAGTAATGTAGATATCTGTAACATCTACATTTAGGATAAGTAGATAAATAACTGTACTATGTTCATGTCTCACTGATGCAGTAATAACTTTTGGAAGGATTCCCAAAGCTACAGAAAGAGACAGCAGGGTGGTTGGCCAAAAGATGGGCAAGAGAGGTTCCTTTAGAATTGCCGAAGCAAATAATCCTACCAGGTCACAGGCACTGCAGCCAGACTGTAATATCTACACAAGGTATGCATGGAAGACTAAGTGGCTGCCTCAAGGATGCAGTAGGCAAGACACTCCTTTCAAGAAGGCAGTAGTGGTTTCAGTCCTCCTGGAGGGCCGTCCTACTGTCAGGCACCTGCTTCCCTTAAAGTCTGTATAAAAAAAAATACAGCTCTTAATCCTCCTAGAAATAGTCTGATATGTTTCCCATTTTAATTCTTTGTGAATGCAACAAACAGCTGTTCAGATTTTCTAAATTTTTTTCTCTAAATAAAATAAATGCACAACCACAGAACACAGGGATTTCTCTCCTCTGTTCTGAGGGATAGGGAAGAAAACAGTAATGTGGATGGCTTCATTTAGAGAGATCTCAGATAGTAGTTAGGCATAAAAGAAGGATTGGTATACATGTAAACCCTGCCCTTATGAAAGATGAGAAATGGTTCTCTACATATGAGGGTTTGTAACTCAAATTCTCTTGGTTTTAAGTAATGGCCACCAGGAAGGCAGTATTTCAGATAAACATAGGGTCAATGGAAGCAGCAGACTCAAAAAAGGGAGGCAGGGTGAGGTTTTACATTTTTCCAATATATAAAATTTAGATCCTGAGGGGCCAGTGTCATTCTCAGAGGCCTCAGGTGAAGCATGCCATTGAGAATTTATTTCAAAGTATGGTCTGAGAATAACTGAGGATTTACTGGCAAGCAAGCTGAGGTAGCAGAATGACGCATCTTTATGGAAGTATAAGACACACCGGAGTGCTATAGTTCTGTTACATAGGATAGGACAGGTTAGGACAGGATGCGACTTGGGGCAGCCTGGCTTGGAGTGTTTGCTGCCTCCTGATCATGCACCAGTGGGAGAATCTAACCCATTTGGAGAAGTATGGTTTTCTGGTGCTTGGTCTATTTACTCTGAGGATTTGTATGATGTCCTCAGAAAACAGCTGCCTGGTGGGTATGAATATTAAATCATCTACACTGTCTGCTTCAGAGTGAGTATTGTAGGGGGTCTTAAAGCCCTGTTCTGAGTCAAGAGATCCACTTCCAGTGGCAGCACTCAAGATTTTCTCCCTTGTCATGCTGAGAAGCAGGACCACCAGTGTTGTCTGACCCAAAAAGGTACTATTAGAATCACCCCTGGCCTGTCCACCCTGACCTTCTGATGTACCTTGGGAATGACAGGCAGGAGAGAAAAGGCATACAGGAATAGGCTTGTCCAAGGGAATTAAAAAGCATCTTTTCTCCAGGCCTTTTACCAGGAACCTTTGAGCAAACCTTTGCCCATATTCTTCTGAAGCAAATAGGTCTAATTTTGGTACACCCCACTTGTGAATGCACTGACTGATGACCCTGTCTTGCACAGTGCTACATTTACAGGCAGTGTCTATGCTCACTTAAATATTGCATGGAGACATCAATCCCATCAGACAAACAAACTGCTAAGTTCAGTAATAAATAACTATTGTGGAATTTTAGTATAAATAAATTATATGATAAAGGATAAAACTTATTGTCTATAAGAATAAACTAGATACCTCAACTTCTGACAGTGAAATCAGAAAAGATAAACAACTTAAAAGCAAACTCAAAAACCTCAAAGATAAGCATCAACTAAAGATGGTCACCAACATAAAGGACAACCACAAAGCCTTTTATAACCATGTCAAAAACCTTGTAAGCAATACTCATCACTGCACAGAGTTACTACACAACACATACTCATCCCCAGCCAATATAATAGCTACAATCATTCTAGACAGAAAAAGACAGGAGAGAGGTTCTATCACCTCACCTGCTATTTTCATTCCAAGTAAGATCATCAAGTCCAGATGATGCCCCAAATTTGTTTTGGTAATAAACTGAACAAACAAAATCTTTCATTGTGCAGCAAGAGCTACCAAATCATCATTGACCTAGACATTAAAATAAAGGACTACAAGACACTGGTAATGTAACACCAAATTGACAAGAAAATCAGTGAACTCTCGGAGAAAGAGTACATGTGGAAAGAAACCTCCAGTTTAATCATGCAGCAAGGACATGATCAAATAAATTTAACTTTGTAATTGCAATTGTGCAAACTACAACCTACAGCTGTGTCAGCTATAAGACAGCAAACCCATCTCCAATCTTACCCTCCCCTGAGACACTGAATGAAGGAGATGCCAGGTGAGATGGAGGCAGCCAGAAGAGGACAAATGTTGTCATTAAGCCAGATCCATTTACAACCCCTTTTCCCATTTTTTTCACACAGGGTATCAACTAGCAGTAACTATCATCTTAAGCCAAAATTTACACTGTTGGGTGGCTAGCCCTGCTGCGATATTTCTTCTATGCCATACATTCGCGCACACACACGCACACACCTATTTCGAGTGTCCAATCCACCTACTGCATGTCTTTGGAATGTAGGAAGAAATGAACACCCAGAGGAAACCTACATGAACACAGAGGACATGCAGACACCACACAGAAGGCATTTCAGCTTAGAATCAAACCAGGGAACCTCTTGCTGTGAGGTGACATTGCTTTTCACTGCAACTGCAGTGATAAAATCAAGGACAATATTAAGTAGCAAATGTGATACAAAGCTAGGCTTGTTGCAACTACATCTTGCAGTGGAGTACAGTGTCTTAAGTGTGGCCACACAAAGCTAAATGCCATGTACCTGACAACAGAAAAAGGACACTGGGTATCACATGAATTATGGAACGGTGAGGGGAGCTTATTTTCTTTCACCCCCACAGAGAGGACTGCAGAACCAAGAGCCCACCACAGCTATGCACCCTGATGCAACCACACACCATGCCTCCTAAGGCTGTGTCGGCACAAAATCTGCAAACCATGGCCCAGACAGAAAGCAGGAATTGGCACATGGCGATGAGGGATTATGGGTGAAGAGAAAGAGTGATATCCCATTATATTTAATGGGAATACAGTTTGTGAAAAGTGACAAGAAGGAAATGAGAGAAACATAAAATAGGGAATAAAAGGTGAAGAGAGAGGGACGACAAAGTAATCAAGTATGAGAAAGAAGTAGAGACAAAAAGAGAAGTTAAAAAAATATGTCATATCAAAGTAAGTATCAGACAGAAGAAAAAGATAAGATGAGGCAATATAAAGACAACAGAAACGGGCAAAATGACAAACAGAAAAACAGACATAGAAAAATAAGATAAAGAACTGGTGTCCACTTGTATAAATAAGGTAGTAATACGTAGAACAGATGAGAAAAATCAGGTAACTCACTCAGAGCTCAAATAAGACCAGATACCAAGTGCTGCAGATAAAATGACAACTGAATGAATGTAAAAGGTACCATTCAATGAACTCGTACGTGAGCACAGTGCCCAACAATGCTTAGCAAGTGTAGGGTTTCTAGCATACAGATGTTTAGCTGAACATCTAAAACCCACTCCTCACATAACAGAAATGTACACAATGAATACAGAAAGTAAAGAAACAATACAGAAATCTGAAGTTCAAGCAGAAAATTCCACTGACCAAGTATATGCACAAGACAAGAAAAGCAGCTTAACTAAAATAAATATCAACAATTCCAGGATAATGTTAGACTATCAACAAGTGAGACAATAAATATGACTATGGGAGAAAACTGTGAACAGGTAAGTAAATAATTAACAGAGTCGAAGTAGAAAAATGCTATAATAAAACAGATGCAAATAAAAAAAAATAATACAAACTATAAACCTAAGAATAAAGTAACTGGAAGCAAATATTTCACTAAGGAAATAAGCCATACAGCTAAAGGTGAGAGCGAAAGATATAAATAAAATGAATTGATAATTATAGTGGTCTATAAAGTTACACCGTAAGGTAAAACAATCCCAATAGTTCATTACAAAGTTATCCATACTGAATGCAAAACTGAAGAAAAAAATGACGTTTTTGTTTAGATCTAGTGAAATAGTAAAATCTTAAGAAACGTGGAACACCAGGAAACAAAGCTGTTAATGCAGAAATCCAGAAGGAAGTCAAGGTGACATTCTTAAAAAGGCAGACATAGGTCAGGTCCTGTTGGATGATGGAGTCACAAGAGACCGTGAACAATATAGGGGTAAAAAGATAAAGAAGCAAAAATTCAAGGACAAATTGCGATAGCTATCGCAGAGATAGTAATCTCCAGAATGTAGCAACGGAGCTTTAACAATACGTATGAACCTACACATTGCAAACTCCAGAACATATAAAAAATGGCAAACTTCCAGCAGACAGGTACTAGATAATAAATTCCAAACAAGTGATGAGACACTTTTGAGCATCAAACTCCACAAACTTCACAAAGGTAATAAAGTGCAAATGGAAGTCAGGAACAGAGGAGTCAGCAGTGCCTGATATAAACAAATTGTTAAGAGGCTTGGAGGAGCACAGGCAGGTAGAAGGTGCAACAAATATAGCAAAGGATAATATTAACACTCAAAACAGGACAGGTAACATCCAGTGAATGAAACAATCTGCAGGAAGCGGAGTTTGTTAAAATGAGTGATTCCTGTATCTTTCCAAGTAGGAAACGTTTTTGTAACAAATAAAAATTACTAATGGTAGCCAGAGTCAGTAAGCAAAACAGCAAGTAAGAGAACCCAGGACAGCAGCATAAACCTAAAGAAATGTAGCTCTGGCTTGGGACTACTCTCAGAAGCAGAGGTACTATAACAGAAGCTGTTGGGGTGGAGCACAGTAACAGACACTGCGATTCACTGCCAAAACACAGTAAAGCAAGCCCAGAAACATGCTAAATGGAGCCAAGCGAAGCTGACAAACAGTGGTATGTCAGGCTAACTGGTAGCTAGGCAAAAGACTGAAGAAAGCAAATGACAGAATGCAACTGCGTTACTGGCAGAAAGGACACAAGTGATTGCAGGTCATGATACTCGGCAAAGAATGCTGTCCCTAAAATATCACCATTGCAAAAACTGACAAAACAAGCTTGAGAAATAAACATGCATCAATTGTCCTCATTATAATGGCAGCGTGCTGTGACTTTATTGTATGATATTCCATTTTAATGGCAACTATTCACTGTACTTGGGCACTTCTTTCATTATAAGAAATGTTATTTTACTTTTTTTTTTTTTTTTGCAAAATCACCAGCACCGCAATCTAAACTATCATATTGCTTCTATGCAGGAATAGAGAGAGATGCACACAGCATTCCAAAACCTTAGTAGCAGTATGAAAACCTTAATCAAATTTTAAACTCAAGCACAGTACATAAGATATGAATGTATTAAATAAATATAAAAATACTTAAATGAATCTGGTCAGTTTTACTACAAACTAAAATTTTAGAGCTTCTTGGAAAAGGTGCAGTAAAAATAACTTTACATGTATGCTGGAAGTAAAACCACATTCATGGATGAAAGGAAAAGTGAGGAGTAATAGAGAAAACTCAAAAGGCGACGAAACAATGGTCTGATTATTCTGAATTACACAGTAGGGTGACAATAGAACAAACTTTGCAGTAATCTTTATCACTCATTACAGCTTTAAGGAGAGATAAACATCCATGTAGACAACACATGCTACATAGACAGACCAGTTCAAAAAGAAAACTATAATCTTCATTTCATAAACAAAGTATACAACAGTGTTAAAGTATCAGCACACAACCTGAAAAACCATGTTTCCATTCACTTCCAGATCCATTTTGATTCATTCTTGCTGTAGAAACAAAATTCCAGGTCATAGTTACTCCATATAAACTTTCAAAAATCTTACTTTCTTCTATAACATTTTTGTTTTGTTAAAGGCAAATAGTGTGAAAGGGCTTGATGAACAAAAAGCAAACAGTAAAGCAGTCATACGACAGCCAAGTATCACAGAGCCACACATACTCCGCTATCATATGATTGGTTAAAAGTAAGAAATTGAAAATCTCAATTAAATGCATAATAAGAAACATGCCCAGAAGGGTGGGAGTAACGGATCACATTTACAAGTGGCAAGAAAGAGACAAAGAGATGGTTTGTTTTTCCCTTTAGTTCTATGTAATAGTGCACATCCATGCAGTGCAAGGACTTTTTCCTTGCAATCAAACACAGTCAGTAGACAGTTACTGTCTATCTATCCAAAGTATATTCTTATTAATTACTTTTCCAAAGTTAAAGCCAATACCAAAGTTATTAAGTTAAGTTTGCAGATGACTGCAAGATAGGAGCAGCCAACTGAATCCCCAGATGACAGCCATCCTGCAAAAAGGTTTGTCTCAAACAACTGCAGTCAAAATCATGGTCTGAAACTGCCAAAAAAATACATTATTCCTTCTTTTGAGAAGCCCTCTATCCCAGGGAACTACCACACTGACACAATAAGCCCCTAAGAGCTGACTCAGTTGTTCAGGACTTTGAATTTATAAGGACAGACTTTTAATCAACACGTGTATAGTTTTAAGAAAGTTCTTCTATATCGCACAGTTTATAAGCAAAGGGATTGTGTCTAGATCTAGCGAGGTCATTGCCCCCCTATACTTAGCCCTCATTAGGCCAGTCATTTAATATAATGATCCATTTGGCATGTACCTGTCTAGACACATACAATCAGGACAGAGATATCTTACTAAAAGGATACAAGGCCTACACACAGCATGTCCTACATGGACCAACTCAAAGCCCTGTTACTATATTTGGTATCCTACAAAGTGCATAGAGATGACCTGTGTCTGGTGTACAAGGCATCCTCCGACCCATTACTGATGGATTTACTGCAGATCAGCAAAGTCAAATGGCATCAGAAATACTTTGTCTTGGGATCTAAACATCTTCTGCAACATCAACAGAACAGTTTGGAAGACCAGGTATATTTTGCGGAAGATACAGCTGCTGCGGATCAGACTACCCATTTTCAAGCATAATTTAGATCTATGGATGGGAAACAGAAAATGTATCCTAGGTCTGACCACTGTACTAATAATGGACAGATGCAGCTACTAAATACTTCATACCATGCAAGGGTCTCCTCAAATTATCCGCAGTATGATCCCAGTTATTTTCATTAGAGAAAACATATAATTATTGACCATGGGACGGGTAAGGCCAATGGGCCTATATTGCTGTAGTAACAAAGTTACAAACTCTAATTATGCCCTGTAAGAATCTGGTAAAAAAAAAAAAAAAAAAAACTTTTTTTCTAGAGAAGCACAATGAAAATGAATAAATTATAAAAATCCTGCTTTACAGTACTTACCTCCCCAAGCACAAAACATTAAATATGCTTTTCTTTGTCTGGCTTCCATGAAATAAAACAGTTATGTGAGCACACTCATCAAGACCACAGATGCTGAAGGAGGATCACTGCTGCAGTATCATTCATATTGTGGGATAATCACACTTCATGCAGATGTCTGACCATCTGGCCAACTTCCATGGCTTTTGAGCCCTCCCTGGACAGAGACATATTCCACCACGCTACACATTCCAGGAAGACATACTGCATAAAGGGGAATGGTGCCCATGCCACATTCAGTCTTGCTCCATGAGAGACTATGGTGATCAGTAACAAGTGTGCTTATACAGTCTTGTAAAGCAGGCTGAAATTCTGTTCCCAATAAAACTGACCACCACCAACCAATAAATTTGACCAGACTTTACATCCGAAACAGAAAAAGCTTTAATGGAAATCCACAGAACCACAAACCACAAAATACAATAAGCGAACTGTTCGTAAAAAACGAAGCGCTTTCACCCATACAATAAAACAGGCTTCATCAGAGTTAATTAATAACTGTTCTAAGACGACTTTTAAAATCCATAGATGTCATGCACACTCCTCTTTATCAACCAATCGTAACCAACTATTTCATGTGTAGTGAGAACTAAATTGCTAAAATTTTGAAAAGGCTGTTATAAACTTAACAATATTCCTAAAACTAAACAATCAACATTAAATAAAATAAACACCATTGTAAAACCAAAATGATAATATTTAACATACCTAAAATGTATCTAACATACGTTGAAGTGCATACAATATATTACTGTTCTAAACCCTGTATGTTTCCTGTATGTTTATATACAATAAGACTTCAATTTCAACATACTCGAGATAGAAATATGATCATTAATTCCGGGAGGTTTTGAGGCATCAAGTCTAAGTTGCCATAAACTTTCCTTTACCTCCAAGAATGTCTTAACATCACCCCCTCTATCGCTATGTGGAACCCTATCTATCACAAAAAATATAAACTTGTTAAAGTTTGAGCTACAGTCTGGTCGAATTTATTGAAATTCTGTTCCAACTTATCCACAAGGCAAGAAGCTGAGAAGGAGAATGCACCTCCAAGACAGAGGATGGAATCCTTCCTAAAAACATAAAAGTTTAGATTTAGAGAATGCAGGGAAGCCTACACTACCAGTAGTGATCCTCCTACTGAAATACAGTCAAGTTAATGTACTTACTATAGTGCTAGATCTTCATTACCCCATTCCATCCACCAAGGCGTCTGGGTCATCTGCCCTCGCAGCAGATCAGTTAACTTTTTTTTAGTTACTTGCATTCATTCCTGTGTTCTAGCTTCTCCCTCTTCCCTAAATACACGTGTGTCCTCTCAGCCACTCAGACTGAGCTTGTCCTCTGAAACAAGAAATGCTGTTGATAAGAAAGCAAGAGAAATTGTTGCAATATGGTAGAATACAGGCTTTAGGCTTACATCTACAAAGTCTGACTGAAAGCCAGAAAGTGACAATTTGGAGGGAGAAGGTAGCCAGGATGTCAAGATGGATGGAGTGGGATAAAGAAAGAATGTGTGTCTTTCGGCTTTTCCCGGTTAGG
This sequence comes from Protopterus annectens, assembly GCF_019279795.1. Taxonomy (NCBI): domain Eukaryota; kingdom Metazoa; phylum Chordata; order Ceratodontiformes; family Protopteridae; genus Protopterus; species Protopterus annectens. The sequence goes on from NC_056750.1 coordinate 261,430,830, forward strand.
GGTCGCCACAGTGGAACTCCGGTCCGCTAATGATTGGCAGTTCATTTTTACGTACCGGCTTGCCAGGCCTGACGCACAACCTTCAACAAAGGTACGCCCATTCACGCATGTCTCCATGCAGAAGACGCTCTAGCTGAGAATTGAACCGGACAGCGTCTTACTGTGAGGCGACAACGCTATCGCAGCACCACCACCGTGGGTTGGGATAAAGAAGGAATAGTTGTGTAGTTGTGTAAAATCTTACCATTACCATAGATGTCCTTCTCTTCATTGTTGCAGTATTCCAGTTGTGGGATTTCCTGCCCTCAGGCAACTCGTACGTCGGCTCCTATACAAAAGCTTCAGCTTGGCCGTTTCAGCATGCGTTGGACGTCAGATGTAAAGCCATAAACCAGGGGCCTTAAATGTGACGTCTGCAGGCACAATCCTCAGAACTTGAAGGCCAGCAGGTAGAGAGAGGAAGGCCCAGCAGGAGGGATGCCAGTGGGGACAGGTGTGTGGCCATGGTGTCAATTAGTAGATTAATTAGATCCAGGACTTAGTTGGGACTAAAGGAGCAAATACAGGGGGTAATGGTGGGTAGGTGGGAAGTAATACTGCAGCATGTAAGAGAAGGACATCTATGGTTATGGTAAGATTTTTACACAACTATTCTATGTCCTTCTATTCATATGTTGCAGAATTCCAGTTGTGGGAGAGTACCACAGCTTAGTTGCATAAAAGGGAGGTGGATCCTGAAGAGGATTCTAACAAAGCCCTGTAGGATGGCCCTGGCAAATCCTGCCCTAGCGCTGGAAACTTGGTCCAGTTTGTAATGTTTGGTGAAAGTGTGTGGATAGTGGACTAAGTGGCTGCTTCCATGATGGATGCCATGTCCAGACCTCTCATGAATGAATTGGAGGCGTCCACCGCACTAGTGGAATGGGCCTTTACTCCCACTGGAGTGTCTTTTCCATGGTGAGTGTAACAGACACAAATAGTTTTCCTGATCCAGCAAGCGATGGTTTGTTTTTAGACTGCCTTGCCCAGGGCTCTGGGGTGAAAGGAGACAAAGAGCTGCTTAGATTTCCTAATGGTTTTGGTTTTGTCCAGGTAGAATCTAAGTTGCCTGTGCACATCCAAGGAATGCAGAATCCTCTCCCCTTCATTAGTGGGGGAGGGAAAGAAAGTGGATAGATTGGGTTAGAGACAAGTCATTGACCACCTTAGGCATAAAAGAGGGACTGGTCTGCCGGGTGACTGTCTTTGTGGAAGGTGGTGTAGGGGGGCAGGCCATTAAGGCCTGCAGCTCTGAGACCCTTCTAGCAGAAGTGATAGCCACCAGCAGGATGGTTTTCCAAGTACAGATCTGTAAGGAAGAAGGCCCAGCTGGTTTGAAAGGGTGCTGGGTTAGTTTTTCTAGGATGTAATTGAGGTCCCAGGGTGGAGGGATAGGTTTCTTTGGCGGCCTCATGTGTAAGATCCCTTTAAGGAAGAGCTTTAGGTCGAGCCTGACTAGCAAGGGAGGATCCAGGGGCAAGCAGGCTGATATAGCGTAAAGGTGTACTTTCACTGAAGAGAAAGAAAGTCCATTTTAATCAGCTGACACACAAGTGAGAACAAGGGGGCATCCGCCAAACAGGGCTCCCTTCCCTTGTCCAGACACCACTTAGTAAATCTTTTCCACTTAGCTAGGTAAGATTTTCTGGTGGTAGGTTTTCTTGCCTACCTCAGAACTGAAAGCACGTCCTCTGAGTACCGGTGTCTGAAGGGGATCAAAAATTTATCACCCACAGAGTCAGGGATAACATCTGCAAGTGTGGATGAAGGGTTCCTTTGTCTTGTGTCAGTAGGTCCACCTTGTAGGATAACGTGTAGTGATTGCCCTTGGCTAGACTGATAAATAGGGGGAACCAGTGCTGCCTTGGCCAGTAGGGTGTCACTGACAAGATTTTTGGTTTGTCCTTCTGTATTTTCAGGAGGACTTTCTGAATCATTGGAAGGGGGGGGGGGGAGGCATAAAGAAACGTCCCCTCCCAAGAGATGCTGAAAGTGTTCACTCTCCAAGCTAGAAGGGAGTGCATCTTTGAGCAGACTGTTTGCAGTTGCCTGTGCTGGGGGGAGGCAAAAGTACAGTTGTAGTTGTGTACACTTACCATAAATGTAGATGTTCGAGTGTATTCACTGTTGCAGTCATCACATTTGGGTTATCTGCCTGCAGGTAGCCCTCAGCCGGCCTGAATACCAGAGTCTTAGGATTTCTGCTTCAGATGCTGTCGCTTCTTCCATGACGTCAGGGGTATAAAACATGCAGCCGATGCCATTACATCAGATTTTCTTGCCCCAGATGTAAGGTGCCCCCAAAATAGGAAGCAATTACTTGGTATGGAACACCCCCAGCAAAAAGCAAATACACATGAAATAAGATATGCCAAACAAAAGATAGGTAGAAGTAAAGATAAGTCAGGGGGCTGGAGGGAGGGTAACCAGGACTGCAACAATGAATAGACTATAACATCTACCTTTATGGTAAGTGCACACAACTGTACTATGTTCTTCAGGTTTCACTGTTGCAGTCATCACATTTGGGTTCATTCCCAAAGCTAAGGAAGGGTGGAGGTAGTTAAGCATTAGGGCTGGCAATCAGGCCCTGTAATACTGCTGTGGCAAATCCAGCTCTGGATTTAGAAAAGATAGGCAAGTGGTAATGCTTGGTGAAAGTGTGTACAGAACTCCACGTTGCAGCTTCCAGGATGTCCCTGGTAGGGACTCTCCTGAGGAATGCTGTAGAGGTTGATGCAGCCCTAGTGGAATGTGTTCTGATTCCCTGTAGGGTAGGCTTCGCATGGTGTTTGTAGAAGAAATGGATGCAGTGTGCTATCCATTTAGAAATGGTTTGCTTTGAAATGGCACTACCCTCTATCCCTGCAGCAAAGGTGACTAGCAGTTGGTCAGGATTTCTGAAAAGCTTAGTACTGTCCAGATGGACCTGAGCTGCCTGTGCACATCCAGGGAGTGCAAGGTCCTTTCCCCTTTACTCTGAGGATTAGGGAAAAAAGTTGGCAAATGAATGGATTGGTTTAAAGTCACACTAGATATCACCTTGGGCATGAATGATGGGTTAAGTCCTGAGGGAAATCCTGTCCGCATGGAAGATGATGAAGGGTTCCACAACCATAAGGGCCTGCAATTCAGACAGTCTTCTTGCTGAAGTGATGGCTAGAAGTAAAGCTGTTTTTCAAGAGAGGAATTTTAACTCTGCTGAGGCAAAAGGTTCAAAGGGCGGAAGCGTGAGGTTTTCCAATACAAAGTTAAGGTCCCAGGCGGGAGTGGGAGCTCTCCTGGGGGGTCTTAAATTTTTGGCTCCGCTCAGGAACTGTTTGACCGTAGGATTGAGAGAGCTCAGATGACAGAGGCATGAATCTTAATGGAAGAGAAGGATAGTCCTTTGTGGAGCATTTCTGTTAAGTAATCTAGTATAGGAGGTAAGCTGAACACAATTGTGTCCAATCCCAGTGACTGGCTCCAGAAGCAGTATCTTTTCCACTTTTCCCGAATAGGATTTTCTAGTACTAGGCCTCCTTGCTTCAAGAATGACATCCAGCACCTGCTTACTGAGAGTTGCTGGTGAAGAATTCAGGGGATTAGCCAGGCTGCTAGGTTCAGCGTCTGTAGCGGAGAGTGCAAAATCTGGCCCCCCTTCTGGGACAGCAGGGAAGGGGTCTGAGGCAGGTATCATGGTGGCACTACTGTCAGACTACGGCAAAAGAGGATACCAGTGCTGGCGTGGCTAGTCTGGTGCAATCAGGATTGTCCTTGGCTTGTCCCGTTTGATCTTTAGAAGAACCTTCAAGAGGGGGGGGGGGGGGCCTTTCCCAGGTAAAAGACAGGGCATCCACTTTCCAAGCTTGGCTGTGGGGAGTTCTGGTGCAATATTTGCTTAATTGATAGTTCTGAGGGGAGACAAAGAGGTCCACCTCTGGTGCCCCCATCTGTTCCTCAAAAGCTTGAATATTTTGGGTTACAGTTTCCACTCATGTGGGTCCATGAGAATTCTGCATAAGTCTGCCAGTGAATTTAGCTTGCCTGGCAGGAAATGAGCTTGCAGGTGCACTTGGTTGCTCAAGGCTGTGTTCCACAAAGCCATGGCTAATCTGTAGAGCGGGTAGGAATGGGTTCCCCCCTGTTTGTTTATGTACCCCATAACTGTGGTGTTGTCTGTCTTTACCAATAATTATCCTGGAAGAATAAGGCTGTCAAGAGCATTCTGTACAGCTAACATTTCTTTTTCATTGATATGCAAGTGCATTTGATTTGGGCTCCATTTGCCTTGAATGCATTGTCCTGCCATGTGAGCCCAGGAGACGCAGGAATTGCCTTGCCATCACCTTCTGGGAATGGAGGGTTTCCTGGAAGTGGTTAGTCAGGGATAGGACCTTGTCCTGTGGGAGAAAGGCCTTCATTTTGTCCGTCCTGATTCTGCAGCCTAGGAAAATCTTGTCCTGGCCTGGGTTCAAGGAGGACTTTGGGAGGTTAACGGTAAACCATAGATTTTGCAGAAAGGACATGGTAAAGAGCAGATGCATTGAGAGAGTATCGTTGGACTCTGCTAGCATTAAGATGTTGTCCAGATAAGGGTAAATTTGGATTCCTTGCATTCTGCATAAGGCAATTGCTGGGGCTAGGCACTTTGTAAAGACTCGAGGGGCAGTGGATAAACCAAAGGGCAAGGCAGTAAATTGGAAATGAGAGGATGGTCCAGAGAAATGTAGGAATTTGTCTGTGGGAAGTCTTGATGGGTATGTGAAGGTAGGCTTCTTTTAGGTGTAGGGTGGCCATGGATGGAATAAGATGCAGTAGAGTGGGAAGTGACAGCATTTTGAAGAAGAGTATCTGAAGATGTAGGTTTAGGAAGGAGAGATCTAAAATGGGTCTCCAGGGACCATCTTTTTTTGGGGACCAGGAAGAGAAGAGAGTAGACAGGTTCTATGGTGCCTAGCTTTAGAAGTTCTGACAAGACTTGTAGTAGGAGATGAATTTGGTTTTTGGGGGAAAAGGAATACTTCTCTTGGGAGGTTTTTCTTTCCATGATAGGAAGTACCATTTTTGGATAATGGATAAGACCCACTGATCTGTGGTGATGGCTTGCCAGAGGGGGAGACAGTGTGGAAGGCATGCAGAGAGTGGAAGGTGGGTCAGGCAGTCACGCATTATTGGGACCTCCTCTATCCTGAAAGGGTTGTCTGTGTTGAGAAGGTGGTACAATTAGGCCTGGACGAAGGTCTTCTTGCCCCTCTTCTAGAGCTGGAAGAGGAGGCAGCTGGCTGAGGAGGGTTGCACCTTACAAAAGTGGTTTTAGCAAGGTAGTTCCTGTAATATTTGGGAATAGAGGACACCAGCAGGTGCTTGATGTCCTGTAATTCTTTATTTTTTTCCTGCAGATTTTTGAAGAGATCTATAGATTGTTTTCCAAAGAGGAAGTTGTGATCCAGGGAGCCGTCCAAGATTTTGGACTTGAAGTCCTCAGGTAGATTCTGCAGTCTTAGCCAAGAGTATCTCCCTAAGGTCAGAAGCAGATTCTGCAGCGTGGGCAGATGCTTCTGCAGCAACCTAGCTGCATCTGATTGAGTGCGTGGCTACTTGCTGAGCCAAGGACAGTTTGGAGGCCATGTCAGCCATAATGGCACTGTCAGGCATAGAGGCCAGCATAGAGGAGACCTGAGACACTAAGTCTAGAGCATATTTAGTCATGTGGGTCTGATAATTTATGGCTCTGAATGCCAAAGTGGAGGATGTGTATACTTTCTTTCCCATCCTATCCATGTCTTTGCTATCTTTATCAGTGGGTAGGAGAGAGGCGGAAGGCAGCAGCCTGGACTGTATCAGGAGCAGTGGCAATAAAGTACAGTTTTGTACCTACCATAAATGTAGATGTCCGAGAGGAATGCATCTGCAGTCCTTACAAATGGGTTGTCCTGTCGTCAGGCAGCCCTTCGGTCGGCCGGATTCCAAAGTCTGGGTCCGGCTTCGGCTGGTGTCGCACTTCACCCGACGTCATTGCGGCAGTTTTCGGGTATAAAGGCATCAGCCAGCGCCATTTTCCTCAGTGTTTCTTGCCCCAGATGCCAGGTGCCCTCTTGGTAGGCTAAATTTGGATAAATGCCAAAGTTTCCAAATAATAGAGAGCAAACACACAAAATAAACATGTATGTACATATATACAAACAAATACACCATAATAGATCCCCCCCAAGCTAGCTGAAGATTGGTAAGTACCCTAGGAGTACCTCAGAGGGGAAGGAGGGAGGGTAATCCTGACTGCAGATGCATTCCTCTCGGACATCTACATTTATGGTAGGTACAAAACTGTACTATGTCCTTCAAGGATGCATCTGCAGTCCTTACAAATGGGTAGAATACCATAGCTAAACTAGGGGAGGAGGAAATGAGAATAGATTATGGAGTAGTCAGGATCCCTTGCAATACAGCAGTGGCAAAGCCAGCACGGGATCTAGAGTATAGAGGTAAGTTATAATGCTTGGCAAATGTATGCACGGAGGTCCAAGTAGCAGCCTCTATAATGTCCTTGGTAGCCACTCCTCGTAAGAAAGCTGTGGTAGTGGCTGTGGCCCTTGTGGAGTGAGGCCTGATGTTCTCTGGAGTTTTCTTTCCATGGTAGGAGTAACAGAATCTAATGCAATTTCCTATCCATTTGGAGATTGTCTGTTTAGAAATTGGTTTTCCTTCTTTTCCTGTTGCATAAGCTACCAGAAGCTGGTCAGTTTTTCTATTGTTTTTTGTCCTGTCCAGGTAGTAGTGTAATTGCCTGTGTACATCCAAGGTATGTAAAAGCTTTTCTCCCCTGTTTTGTGGATTGGGGAAGAATGTAGGAAGGTGGATAGCCTGATTTAAAGAGACTCTGGATACCACCTTAGGCATAAATGTAGGATTTGTTCTCATGGACACTCTGTCTTGATGGAAGATCAGGAAGGGTTGTACTGCCATTAATGCTTGTAGTTCAGAGACCCTTCTTGCTGAAGTTATTGCCAGTAGGAAGGCAGTCTTCCAGGATAAGTATTGCAAGTCTGCTGTAGCTGCTGGCTCGAAAGGCAGTAGAGTCAGTTTTTCTAGCACAAACTTCAAGTCCCATGCTGGTAATGGAGGTTTCCTGGGGGGTTTTACATTTTTAATTCCCCTCAGAAACTGTCTGAGCAGAGGATGCGAGAAGACAGGAGGATCCAAGCTGTATTGTGCTGAAATAGCTGATGCATGTATCTTGGAGGAATAGGACAGGCCTGTGTGGTAGAGCTCAGCCAAGTACTCCAGGATGTTGGCTATGTTCACCAGTGTCACATCTTGCCCTTTTGCAGCGCTCCAGATGAGATATCTTTTCCATTTTGCTGCATAATTTTTTCTTGTTGAAGGTCTACGAGCCTCCAGGATTATGTCCTTAACCCTTTGGGATAAATTTGTGCTAATTTCTGTCATGTAATGTTCCAGGCAGTTAGTTGCAGAGTTTTTAGGTTTGGATGCAGGATGTTGTAGTTGTTCTGTGTCAGCAGTAATGGGATCAGGGGCAGTGTCCATATTTGTTCCCGGGACATGCTCCTCAGCAGTGGATACCAATGTTGTCTTGGCCAGTCTGGGGCTATCAGAATGATCCTCGGACGTTCCTCTTTGATCTTGAGAAGCACCTTGTGCATCAAAGGAAGTGGTGGGAATGCGTATGCTGTCATGCTTTTCCAACTGAAGGATAGGGAGTCCACCTTCCAAGCAAGTGGGTGGTAAGTCCTTGTGCAGAATTTCTTCAACTGGTGATTGTGTGGGGATGCAAACAAGTCTATCTGTGGCAATCCCCATTTTCGTGTGATGGCTTTGAAGATGTCCGGATGCAGCATCCATTCGTGGGCATCTGTTATAGTTCTGCTTAATGCGTCTGCTAGAATGTTTTCCTTCCCTGGAACATAAATTGCCTGTAACTGAAGGTTGTAACCCAGAGCCACATCCCATAGGTCTAGTGCCAGCCGGCATAGGGGGTATGAGTGTGTGCCTCCCTGTTTGTTGATGTACCACATAACTGTGGTGTTGTCTGTCCTTAACAGCTGACCTTCGTGGAGAAGAGGACTGAATGCCTGGATTGCCAATTTTACTGCCATCATTTCTTTTAGATTTATGTGCAGGTGCAGTTGGTCTTGAGTCCATAGGCCCTGAATGCACTTGTCCATCATGTGTGCCCCCCAACCGAGGTCTGAGGCATCTGTCGTGATAGTTTGTCCTGGATGACTTTTGCTGAAGGGCAGTCCTGTGTTTGATTGACAGGCCTGTGCCCACCATAAGAACTCTTGTTTCAGGCATGGGATCATTGGAATTTTGGTTTCCAGGCTGTGCTTGTGCTGAGACCACAAATTCTTTAGGTACCACTGTAGCTTTCTCATATGAAGCCTGGCATGAGGGACCAGAATTATGCAGGATGCCATGAAGCCTAGAGCTTGTAACACTTTTCTTGCAGTTAGATGGCTCTGTTTTGTTAATGCCAAAAAGTAGAGAGGAAGTTGTTCTTTCTTTTCTGCAGTTAGAAATGCCATTTGTTTGGATGTGTCCAGTTCTGCACCCAGAAAGGTTATTATTTGGGATGGAATCAGCCTTGACTTTTTTGAATTGACTGTGTATCCCAGGGCTTGTAGCAGGTAGATGACTCTTTGTTAAGTCTTCTGTTAATTTGTTTTTGTTGTCCGCTTGTATCAGGCAGTCGTCCAGGTAGGGATAGATTTGAATCCCCTGAAGTCTGCAATGAGCGATTACTGATGCCAGGCATTTCGTGAACACTCTGGGCGCAGTAGATAAGCCAAAGGGCAATGCTGAGAATTGATAATGCTCTGATCCTGCAAGAAATCTGAGGTATCTTCTGCAAATAGGTCTTATGGGGACGTGCAGGTATGCCTCCTTGAGATCTAGAGTTACCAGCCAAGACTCCTTGCCCAGCATGGGAAGAAGCTGCTGTAGAGTCAGCATTTTGAATTTTGGAACAATGAGGAATGTGTTTAGAGTGGACAGATCTAGAATAGGCCTCCACTTGTTTTCTTTTCTTGGTACCAGGAAGAGCCTGGAGTAAAATCCCTTCCCTTGCTCCATAGATGGTACCTTTTCCACAGCTCTCATTCTTAATAATAGAAATATTTGTTTTAGAGCTGCTGCCCTTTGAGTAGGTGGTAGGTTTGGCATTCCTCTCTTTCCTGGTAGAGTATGGAAATGGAACCTGTAACCTTGGTCTATAGTTTGCAAAATCCATTTTTCTCTTGTAATGCAGTGCCAGTTTTTTGAAAATAAGGTTAGCTTTCCGCCTAAGGGTGCTTCTAGTTGTTCCCTGGTAGGCGGTGTCACCGCCAAGTCACTGTGATTGAGTTGTTGTAGTGGTGGTGGCTGTGTCCGTGCCTCGTTGGTTGTTACCCTGCCACTGGCGACCCCTGTAGGCACCTCTGGGTTGGTTTCTGCCTCTAGAGCCTATTCCTGCCTCTTTGTGCCTTAGAGGACTCCGGAAAGGACCAATTCTTGGAGGGCCAATTCCTGCTAAACCTTGGAGGTTGAACTTGTAAGAAATCTTTACGGTTTGCACAGATTTTGCTTTCTCTTCCATCTTTTTGAGAACCTGCTGTGCGGGGGCACCAAATAAATTGACCTTGTCCATAGGTGCATCCAAAAGCTTAGATTTGATATGGTCTGGTAATGCCTGTTCTTTCAACCATGCATGCCTCCTGATAACTGTGCCCGTCATGGCTGATCTAAAGGAAGCCTCCAGTGCATCATAGCCACATTTTAAAGAATGGTTACTAACCTGCTGAATGTTATGTAACATTTCTTGAACATACTTTTTATCTAAAGATTCTTCAGAGGACAGCTTTTTAGTCAACTGATCAAGCATAAACTCTTGATATTGAATCATATGAAATTGGCAATTCAAAGCTCTAGCTGACAAGGTAGCAGAGGTGTAAACTTTTTTACCCCATCTCTCTAAGGACCTGGAATCCCTTTCAGAGGGGAGGGGGTTTTTAGAAGTAGCTGCTACAGCTTTAGGGCCCTGGGAGATAGTCTCTGGATCTGCAAAAGGGGCCTTATATAAGTGGTGATGAGTATCCGGGACCCTGTAGTACCTATCTGGTTTAGCAGGAGCCGGAGGTAAGGTATCAGGAGAAGTGCAAGCATCATTAAATGCATCATCAACAACATCATCAACAACAGATAGAACTGGAGGGATAGCTAAAGGCCTATGCTGTGGTAAGTGTAGAAAGGTCCTAAGCCTTTTTCTTGAGTCTGGGAAATCTTGGCCCTGCCACTGGAATTGTTCCCTCATAGCATGTAAGGTTTCCCCAAAGGAAAATTCCTCAGGAGGAGAGGCTGAAGGGATGGACTCCTCAGCATCGGAGTCTTCGTAAAGAGAATAAGAAGCCTCAGGAGGATCAGAATGTATTGAATCATCAGAAGAATCATCTGTGGCTACTGGCTCAGGGGGCTCTGCTCTAGGCCTCTTTTCTGGAGGAGGGAGAGAGGCCCTGTCTGGATGAGGCTGGGATCCACGGATTAAAGTGATGAGATCCTGTGCCAAGGAAAGCATATGGGAGCTGGTGCTGGGCCTGTGAGAGGGGGGCTTGGCAGGCACTGGCTTGGAAGTTTTGGCTGCTTTAGCCCTGGCAAAGGCCTTAATAGACATAGCTGGAGGAGGCCTAGCAGCTCCACGTGCAGGAGTAGAAATATCTAATGGAATGGTGTCTGATAAATCCTGTGAAATCGCAGCAGAAGGCTGGATTTCAGAAGCCGTTTCTACCAGAATGGAGGAGGCCTCGGTAGAAGGCAAGTTGTCGGCTGAAGAAAGAACCGCTTGCTCGGATTCAGCCGAAACCGAGACACTCGCGGATTGCTTGGTCGTGGTTTCAGCCGAAACCGCGGACCGCGAGTATCGGTCCTTTTCTTTGCGTTTTTTAGTTATTTGCGTAGTCGGAGGATCCGACGGCATAATGTAGGCAAAATCGGAGCCGAAAATCTGTTCAGCAAAGTCCGAGCGACGTCTCAGCGTCCGCCGGTTAAAAGAAGCACAGGCTAGACAAGCTGCTACGTCGTGGTCTGGGCCTAAACAATGTATGCAATAGGAGTGGAAATCTTTATGAGGTATTTGTTTCCCACAAGATAAACAGTTATTAACTTTCTCTGACATCGGCTGAGGCAAGAAAGAGTCCCCAACGGGGTACTTAGCTTTACAGAAGTCTTCGAAGTAGTATTTGGTAGAAGTAATCTCTGGATCTGACCGACCGGCAGTTGCGAACAGCTTCTGCTTCGGGCGCCACGCGGCAAGAAAGACTGAGGAAAATGGCGTCGGCTGATGCCTTTATACCCGAAAACTGCCGCAATGACGTCGGGTGAAGTGCGACACCAGCCGAAGCCGGACCCAGACTTTGGAATCCGGCCGACCGAAGGGCTGCCTGACGACAGGACAACCCATTTGTAAGGACTGCAGATGCATCCTTGAAGGACATCAGCTGGGTCGGCCAAGAGAGGTTCAACTAAGAATTTTTGCTCCATTGGCACTTTATAGAAGCGGTCAGGGAGCTTGGGGCCGGAGGCTGGGACTCTGGGGCCTTAGAAGCTGAATTAAAGGCATCAAGTAAGCAGGAAGCACTGGGGGGACCACTGAGAGGGAGGGTGATTCCCCTTGAAGCAGCTCAAAGTACCTCTTTTGGGTGTCAGTCATTTGGGAAATATCCCATTTGAAGCAATCTTTCATCTTGGTGATGGTCTCACCAAAGGTAATATCCTCAGGGGGGAATTCCCTTCTACAGATTTTTCATCAGGGGAGTAATACTCCTGGGGAGAGGCAATCTATGATGTGAAAGAAATGGAGTTCTCGGAGGAAAAGGAAGAATCATGCTCTTCCTCCCTAACCTGAGAGGTCATGGGTGGGAGGGAAGAGGCAGAAGCAGGCCTAGGGTTCAATAAAGGCAGAGTACAGGGGGCTGAGACTGAAGGCCTAAAGGCCATGAATGCCTGCATAAGTGAGGAAGTGAAAGCCTGCCAATCTGGGAAGGTTTCTGGAGAAGAGGAGGTATGCTTGGTTTTTTTGTTTCTTTTTGGCTGGGATAGAGGTAGTGACCGGCCTGGCATCAGACTTAGAAGACAAAATTTTCGAAGGCTGGATCCCGGTCGGAGGTACCACAGAATCGGGTTCTCCCTCTATATTGATGGCAGTCGGTGTATGGGCAAGCTCCGAGGATGTGCCGGTCGTCGGCTGTGCAGCAGTGTCCTCAAGGGTCGTCGCTGAAGTTGACGGAACCACCGAGCACTCCTAAACTCCTAGATCGGCGGCAGTTGGCGGGGTGTCAGGAAAAACAGCAGCAGGTGAGGAAGGCATAGGAATCTTGGCCTTTTGCGGAGGTTCGTGTTCGGCCTCCGATGCATCCATTCTAAGAGCTAACCATTTTAGGCACTGGTTTTCTAGAAAAAGGTTTTAAGCAGCCAGACAGCTGTGCAGGGTCTTCGGCACAAAAGATTGAGAAAATAGAGCAGGAGGAATGGTTGCGCTCCCAGCCTAAGCAAAAAACACACCTATCATGGGCGCTTTTATGGGGGTATCTGGCACCCGCATTGGCACTTTCCCTTTTTACCTGACATCAGCTAAAGGCTACAACAACCAAGCCTAGGCAATAACAGTTAGCAAAACAAGAAAAAATAGAAACCCAATGGGTTACTTAGCTTTACTGATGTGACGTCTGTGAAGGAGCGATAGTACGATGCGTAGGTAAGTCTGTGGTTGAAAAGATCTGTGGATTGTGCATGCAGACGTCGCATTTAAGGCCCCTGGCTTATGGCCTTACATCTGACATCCCACGCACGCTGCAACAGCCAAGCTGAAGCTTTTGTATAGGAGTCAACGTACGAGTCACCTGAGGGCAGGAAATCCCACAACTGGAATACTGCAACATAGGAATAGAACATCCAGCATTATGATAAATGCATAAGTTTCACATCTTACATTACACCCCTTTCATTCATTTCAACTGTTGGGACACAAGCCTCAGCTACGTATACACCCTGGTGGCATCATGACAGCATACCCATGAGGAAGTTAGAAACAAAGGAAGACCTAGATCTGGATGTCATAACCAGCTTGCAGTACTTGATAAGGATATGCACTGTTGACCATGTTACTGCAGCACAAATGTCAATTAAGAAATTTTTGAAGAAGGTTGTAGAAGTTGTTATGGGCCTTACAGGATACACTTTAGGTTTTGTTGGAGTGCATGTAACGCAATCTGAAAGTCATCTGCACAGAGTAATTTTGGAAACCTTGGATCCCAGCTTGGAGGGGCAATAAGAGAAACAGCAGGTGCTCCTTGGAGAGGTCTTTAGATCAGTGTAAGCAAAACCAAAGTTATCAACATCTAAAGAGTGTAGTGGAAACTCTCCTTAATCGGAAAGGTTGGGAAAAAACAATGGAAGGTGCATAGTCTGACTCCAGGCTAATGTAGAAGTGATCTTATTTATAAAAAAAAAAAAAAAAAAAAAAAAAAAAAAAAAAAAAAAAAAAGGGCTAGATCTGACTAACTATTTTTGTGGGAAGAAATATATATATGGAAGTCTGCTGGAGAGAGCATGCAATTCTGAAGTTATAGTGACTAGAAACAGTTTTCCAGGAGGTTATTTGCATCTGCAAGAACCAGGCTAAAATGGGACTAAATTCAAGTTCCATGGAGGAGAGGAGTCTAACTGGAGTCAAGTTATCAGAAGTAAGGTCCTTTTTAAGAAACTTTTACAAACGTTTTGAGAAGCCTTACTGAAAACTTAACATGGCTGCAAAATTACCCTCGATAGTGGAATAACTAGAGCCAGAGTCAAATATGGTCGCTACAAATTGAAGGACCGAAGAAAAGGGAGCTGAGAAGGGGGTCCAGTTGTTGATGTATTGCCCATATTGAAAATCTTTTCCATTTACTCTTGTGTCCTCCTGTGAGGATAAAAGGATCTAAAGGACCCTGAAGAAAAGGAAGAATCACTGGCCAACTCTGGACCTGAAGAAATCATATTGTTAAATTTCATTGAGGAAATGTCAGATTGATGCTTTCTAAACAGAGGAGACAACAGCTTTATTTTTTTTCTGTATATTTATCCACTGCTGACTGGGTTGGACGAATTAGGCTGGTGGCCTCTTTTTAGGAAATTTGGTCAGGACATTGGGGAATTTGTCCTACTCTGACAAGTGCCGTGGGACCTTTTACACCCACTTGAGCTACCACCAACTCAAGCAGATGGGTTCCCGGAAAGGATTACAATTGCCAGTGCTGTATCTTAAGGTGAGGCCAAAGCATGAGGAACCAAACTCCCCTGAGCCAAAAGGGGTGATGTTTTGCACAGAGAGGCTTTCTGCCGGAACTTTGTCATAACAGAAACAGGAGGGAAAACAAAACAAACCAGGTGGCCAAGGATGGACTACAGAAACCCTGGGTTCCTGTCCCTGTGGAACGATTATAGTGTAAAATAGCTGCTGCATTTGGTAATGCTCATGGATATAAAGAGGTCCTAGCAAGGCTACCTCAGCAGCAAAAAATTCATCTGTGCTGTTGATACATTGAGGGACCACTACTGAGGCACCAAAATGCAACAGCTGAGCCTGTCCACTAGGAGTTTAATCCAACCTGGACTATGCATTGCGAGAGTCCTGTGAAGACATCGCCCACTGCCACACTCAAAACCTCTCAGTAGAGCAACTATAATTGGGTTCCTTCTTGCTTATGTACTACACTACCAAAGTGCAGTCCATGTGGACAGATATCACACCCTGGGAAAGGAAACACTAAAAAGCCTGCAATGTGGAATCACCATCATTTTCCAAGGTACTGATGTCAAGATGGATCTCTTGTCAAGACGACAGCCTTTACACAGTTCTCCCTTCAGAATGCCTCCCACCACCAGAAAGGAGTCATCCATGGTGACTTTAGCCAACAGAAGCATAGTGACGGGTCATCTTGCTGGTATGGAGGACAGCTTTAGCTACCAAAGTAAATGTCGTCTACAGACAAAAGATATGAGAAAACAGAGAACTGAGAACACTGGACACTGAAGGTTCACTGCAATGCTCTCTTGAAATCTGGCTTGAGGGACTCTGAGTAATTGTGGTTGCTATCATACCAAATACTTGAAGAATAATGGGGGCAGAGGTCACCTGAAGAATCTTGGAAATGAGTGATTTGAGAAAAACAAGTCTATCATTTGGAAGTTTTGCACTTTTTAACCTTGTGAACAGACTACATCCCATGAACTCAAGAAGTGGGCTTCGGCTTGAATTTTCAGAGATTTATTGAAATGCCCAAGGACAGATACAAGGATTGCAAATCGTCTTTTGCTGAGATAAGGGATCCTTTTGTTGTGGCAAAAAGAGGCATTAAGTCCAGGTATGGGTGTGGGAATACAAGGATCACTTTCAGCCCGAAATGGATGAGCTGTTACTACAGACATGCACCTGGTGAACAACTGGAGGTATGCTGTTGTGAGACCAAAAAGGCAATATTCAGAAATGGTAATGATGGCTTCTGAGGCAGAAATGAATATACCTTTAGGATGGCTTTACAATCATTATGTACAGATAAGCATCCTGAAAGTCTACTGAACACATACAATATCCATCTTGGAGGCAGGAAAGTATTGCTTGCAACATGATAATCCGGAACATTGTTTTTTTTACATACTGATTTATTCTTCTTAAATCTGAAATGGGCCTGAGGTCCTTTGTCTTCTTGGGAACTAAAAGCAATTTGGAATAGAAACGGAACCGTCCTTGATCTGGAACCACCTCCTGTATGCCTTTTTTTTTGAAGAAGAAGAAGAAGCTAGGAAATCTCCACTGCCACTGTTCTCTTTTGTTGGGATGACACCTTTGAGAGTGGGAAGGATGACTGTCTGGGGGTTTCTGTGAAAGCAAATGTGTAGCCTCTGAAACGGATGCTCTTCATCCAATTGTCTTGCATGATGGTCAATGATGATTCCTGGTAAAGAGGAAGTGTTGACAGTCTTCAGGGTGAAATGGTCAGGCAAATCCTCTGGTACATATGGGTGGCTTCTGAGTAAAAAGGACCCCTGAAGCCTCGATTCTGTGTACTTACTATGCCCCCAGGGAAGCATCCGTTGATGTGACCTCCTCTGCCCTGGAAGCCCTGTCTGAAACTGAATCAAAGGAGAGACGTTGTGACATTTTAAGCCAGAGCGAGGTCCCATTATGATAGGTGTTTGCAAAGAATGCCTTAAATTTGTCCATAAAGTCACAAAGATGAGCTCAAGCATGGTGACAAACAGTACTGGTGCCTGCTGCTCTGTCCACTCCATCTGCCAATGCTGTGTAGCAGCCTCATGGAAAGATTGGTAAAACAGCATGGTAGCCATCTATATCTTGAATTACTTCCAGGTATCTAGGGTGGGAGGTCTTCACAGAGTCAAGTGCTTATACTGCCAGGCCTCTCTATGGGTTAAGTAGTTAAGTGCCCAAAGGGAAAAGGTTTCCAAGGCATAAGCAAGTTTTCTTATTAGGTTCATTGTCCTATATTTCCTGTTAGGAGGAAGGACCAAGAAGCTTTCCTCAAAAAATTCTCTCTTACTGGCCACCACCACAATAACAGGCTACAAGAGAGGGCAACTGCTCCAATATAGCCTGTACTTGGACTCGCAGAATATGCGCTCAGAGACCTTAGGCTCCTACCATGCTCACTATACTACCAGGTCAGTCATACAGTCTGGTTAGAGGAACCACCCAGGAAGTAGAAGGGGTAGATCTGAACATCTTGTACATTACCTCTACATCAGAAGAAAGGGGAGCAATGGGCCAAGTACACCTCTGTTGTTTCACTTCCAAATCTTCCCAAATATGGTGTCTTCAGGAGGTGACTGAGGGAAACCTTCAAAGTTAGTATCTGGGTAAGAGATTCCATAGAATAATTTATAAGTCTCCTCTTATACATACACTTTCTGGGAGCATTGGGAGGGCTCTGAAAACTCAGAAGTATTTTGGACACTCTGCTGAAGGGAAGGTTCCAAATGCACTGCCTCTCTGCCCTTTGGGTAGAGGATAAAAGACTGAAGGACTCAGACCAGTGTCCACTGAAGAAGCTAACAAGTATGGTGCACTCCCCTTCCTGCATCAAGGCATGTGTGACGACCCTCTCAAAGAACTCTAACACCAATGTGGAGACATTCCCAAGAAATCCCTTTCAGCAGCAACTCCATCTTCAAAGAGGCAAATTGCTCTGACAAGGGAGCCCTCAACACCAACAAGCCGGTCGGCTTCGATACCAAGATTGGTTCCAACACCTCAAATACTGAAGTCCCCAACAATGAAAATAAGATAGAAAGATTCAGCGCCAAGGACTGATCCAAGGACTCTGCATTGAGGGTCTGAGGCTGCAATCCATTTGGCACCAAGGGGAATGGAGTAGAGGGAGTTGAATGCAATTGGCCACCAATGGATTGGATACAACTAGTGCAGAGGGAAGATGCCATTGGGATCAGTGTCAACTCAGAGATCACATGCACCAAGAAGTTTTGAAGAAGCAGAAGTAACTAGCATCTGTGGGCCAACCTAATCTGCCCTGGAAATAGAAGGGGGTGGGATGGCATCCATGTCTATGTCGTGACAAAGGCAGTCACCATCAGTGATGCTCTGAACAGACCTGTTAGACCTAAGGGAAGAGGCAAAGGGAGCGCAGGAACCAATGAACTGTGAGAGTTCCCTCTCGGAGGACTGCCTACTGCAAGATTTCTGCACTGAAGACCTACCAAAACCAGTTTGTTGCAAGTGGGCGGCAGCACCAAGGGTTTAGATAACAGCTCCAAATAGATGAGAGCTAAAGCTTCATGGAAGGGCGAAGGTTTTAGTATTTTTGAAACAACAGTTCTAGCAGGATCCTCTTGCTTTCTCTTTCTTTTCTCCTTGTCTCTCTCTCTAGCTTTCTCCTTTTCCATTTTTCTTAGCTTATTTGTCACTAAAACTGAAAAGAAGGCGACCCTTTAGAGTCAATTTCAACATTAAAATAGGGACAGAGGCCCAAAGGCCTTGGTCAGCAATGGGCAAACTTTTAAAATTCCAAATACGTGCCATCATATAAAACAAAGTCACCACATTAAAGCACTACAAAAACACAATATCAACAAGTACAATATGTGGAAAAATTGACTAAGCGCAATACAGCACAGACCGACAGGAAATAACAGACTAGATAAAAATTTGAAAAACATAAACCATATGAAAACCATCACTAAGAGGGAGGCAACAGGAAGATTAGCCCTCTGGCTAATTATAAACATTGGCTAATTATAAACATGGCAGAAAATTTAACCAACTATAACATAGCAGAAGAGAAGGTAAACTGGCAGAAATGAAAACCCTGACTAAACATCAGTAAATGAAAGGAGGAGTGGACTTATCTGGTAACTACTGGTGAACAGCACTGGAGACCATGTCTGCTGCAGAAGGTGGTAAATAAGATCTGAAGGGCTGACAGGACAAAAGGGCACTGTGGGGAAAAAGGTGAAACTTGAGTACAAGTAACTGAAGAACTTGAGTCAGATCTTCTGCAAAGGCAAATAACTGTCGAGTTGGATGGAGGGGGACACTAACATTTATGGTGATGCCACGCTCATTCTAAGATCATTACTGCATCACGATTCATAATGTGTGCAAAGAATACTAAAGAAATGATATACCTGGGGAGGGGAAGTATGTGTCCAATGCAGAAATGCACTGGTGAATGTTGCACTGATTCTAGAAAGGAGGCCCAACATGTAATGTCTACAAAGGCGCAGATACATGTCCACACAGTAGTCTCACAAATACTTTGTGATGAAACGCTCTCCAAAAAGGCTGCTGCACCTCTTAGGAGTAAGCTAGCCAGTACGACTATGCAGGCAGAAGTAAAAGATTTCAGGTAAACAGATCAGTGGTGCTTCTTTTGCCAAGTTAGCAGGAGAGAGACCTGTGATTAAAGCAAACTTTTAGTTATGTACTCACCATAACTTCAGATGTTTGGGATCCATCTCGCCTACATTCTGACTGATGGGTTCGGAGCCGATCCCTCGGCTCCGACTCGGCACGCTTATGCTATAGAGCGAGGCCTCTAATTGGCTGAGCTATCTTTATCCCAGGATGCACCACCACTAATCCCCCAGATCTTGTTTGTCCGCATTCATGCACACAATCACAACTTGTTTATATAACATTGTTAGATGTTTCAAGATGAAACAACAGGATTCGGACCTTCTGATATCCTCTGATCTCCAAGGAAGGGGGAAGGAGGGTGGGTTATTAGAATGGGAGATGGATCCCAAACATCTGAAGTTATGGTGAGTACATAACTAAAATATGTTATGTGATCCTATCTCGCCTACATTCTGACTGATGGGACAGCGTCCCTAGCACCTAAATCCCGGGTGGCTCATTGGAAAACACTCCTGAGCACTGTGGAACCAAATGAAGCTTGTCCTCTAGATGCCACATCTAATTTGTAGTGAGAAATGAAGGTGTGCGGGGAAGACCATGTAGCCGCAGCACAAATGTCACCAATAGCAAGCTTAGAATGAAATGCTACCGAAGTAGCCATAGCCCTCGTAGAATGAGCCTTGACAGAGGTGGTAAGCTCTTTGTTAGAACAGATATAAGCTTGAGTAATACAGTCCCTGATCCATTTGGCAAGTGACCTTTGTGACAGCGTTGCCCAATTTGTTTTCTGCAAAGGATACAAACAACTGATCTGTTTTCCTTGATTGTTTGGTCCTATCTAAATAAAAACGTAACTGTCTGTGGACATCTAGTGTGTGGAATATAAACTCCGCTTTATTAGAGTATTTTGGGAAAAAAACTGGAAGCTCTAACGATTGTTGCAAGCATAAAGTAGAACAAACTTTAGGAACAAAAGAAGGATTTGGCCTGAGGGATACTCTGTCTGTATGAAAAACCAAGTACTGGGGTTTCACTGACAAAGCTTGAAGCTCTGAAACCCTTCTGGCTGAAGTAATCGCCACTAGAAAGGCTGTCTTCTATGATAGAAACTTTAGATCACAGGTAGCTGCCGGTTCAAAGGGAAAAGTCAAGGCACGCAACACTATATCGAGATCCCATGGAGGTGCAGGATGAGAAATCGGAGGTCTTAATAGAGCAGCACCTTTCAAGAAGGTCTTACACAATCTGTTGCTCATTAAAGGTGGGTCTATGGATTCATGAAAATTAGAAATTGCTGCCAATTGTACTTTGATGGTGGAAACTGAAGAGCCTTGATTGAAAAGAGAGGTCAGAAATTTTAGTACTTCTGCCACGGGAGTAGAAATGGGGTCCAGGCCCCGGAGTTGAGCCCAAATAGCGAACCTTTTCCATTTGCTAGAATACAGTTTCTTTGTAGCGGACTTGTGGGCTGAAGATAATATGTGCACAACATCTGGATCCAGTGTATGACTCCTGACTATCGTCGGAAGAGGAGGAGCCAGGCCGTCAATTTTAAGGTGTGGAGGGACTGGTGTAATAGTCCCGACTGATGAATCAGAAGGTCTGGGACCTGATCCAGGAACCACGGACCTTCCAGAGCATGTTTCGAAGATAGGGAAACCACACTTGACGAGGCCAGTAAGGAGCAATTAAGATCATCCTGCTCCCTAAGAGATGCCTTTTGAATCACCCTGGGAGGAGAGGAACTGGAGGAAGGCATAAAGCAGGCCGGTGGGCCAAGGATGGACTAATCGTCCATGGGGCTCTTCCCTGGAGCCGGGTTAGGAGAAAAATTCTTTGCACTTCGCATTCAGAGGAGTCGCGAAGAGGTCGCAACACGGAACTCCCCATTCGCTGAAAATCTGCCTTGCAACTGTCATATTCAGAGACCATTCGTGAGGAGAGAGGATGGTTCTGCTCAATCTGTCGGCTATGACATTGGCCTTGCCCGGTATGTGAGTAGCCACTAGGAAGCGTTTGGTCGAGACTGCCCATTCCCAAACTCTCATGGCTTCTCTGCAAAGAGGATAGGATCTGGTCCCTCCCTGTTTGTTCAGGTACCAGACCAGTGACATGTTGTCTGAGTAAACAGCAATTACTCCCTGAGTGAGATAATCGTGAAGGGCTTGAAGGAACAGGAGTACTGCCCTCATTTCTAAGATGTTGATGTGAAGAGGAATCTCTTCCGGGTGCCATTTGCCTTGGACTGACCTGCCCAGGGAATGCCCCCCCACCCCATCTGGGAGGCGTCCGTGGTCAAAGTGGCCACCGGAGGAGGAAGAACAAAGGGTCGTCCCTGATCCAAATTGGAGGACACTAGCCACCAGCGAAGGTCCCGTTTGCAAGATTCTGTGATCCATATGAGATGATTGAGAGGGAGTTCCTGAAAGGACCACTGAGTTGAAAGAAGCCACTGGAGGATTCTCATGTGTAACCTTGCCAAGGGAACTAGCAGAACTGTGGCAGACATGGATCCCAATAGCTGTAGGACCCTTCTGGCTGGGGCTTTGGACCTGGGGAGTAAGGCTCGAACTTGATTTTGAATGGTTTGAATTCTGTCTGCAGGTAGATAGATTCAAACCAGATGCGGGTCTATCTCTACCCCTATGAATCTTATTCTTTGAGATGGCCGCAACACAGACTTTGGCCAATTGAAGGTGATTCCAAGGGAATTGCCCAGTGATATAGTGGCTTGCAGGCTCCGCAGAAGTAGATGCTTGGAGGTGGCAGTTAGGAGCCAGTCGTCTAGGTATGGAAACACCTGGAATCCTAGACTTCTCAGGTGAGCAGTCACTACTGCCAAGCATTTGGTGAACACCCTGGGGGCTGTGGTGAGACCAAAGGGCAGCGCACGGAACTGAAAATGACTGCCTCCTAGGCTGAAGCGCAGATGTCTCCTGGACGTTTGATGTATTCTGATATGATAATACGCGTCCTTGAGATCTATGGAGCACATCCAAACACCCTTCTCCAACAATGGGAGAATGGTTTGCAGAGTGACCATTCGGAACTTGGACTTCTTGACTGAACGGTTTAGGTTGCTTAGGTCCAAAATGGGCCTCAAGTCCCCGGTCTTTTTTGGCACCAAAAAGAATCTTGAGTAAGTCCCTAATCCGATCTGGTCTGCGGGGACCGGTTGGATGACTCCTTTTTGCAGCAGCTTTGAAATTTCTGAGGCTGCGGTATCCCGTTGACTGGGTGGCGGGTCCGGGATTTTTTTGGACTGGGGGGGGAGCGAGAGAATGGGATGGAGTAACCTCCGGCGATAATCCGAAGCACCCATCGGTCCTGAGTGATCTCTTCCCAGGCCTTCAGATGCTTGGCGACCCGGACTGGCTCCGGAGCAGCACAGCCGGGCAATCCCTCAGGGACTATGAAAAGCTGAAGAGCCACGAAAGGACTCGCGGTCTCCAGTGTTGCGAGGGCCTCTGCCGCCTCTGGGACGGCGTCTTCCGGATGAATTTCCCCCTCCTCTGCCTCTGGAGGGGGAACCTTCCTGCTGAGAGGGGTAAGACTTCTGAGATCTACGGAACCACATTTTCCCTCCTCTTTTAGCCTTGGGATAAGGCCGAAAGGGAGTGGAAAATCGTGCCCCTACGGCAGTCAGAGTCTTACCCTCCTGTTCACAGCGGGTAAGTGTGCCTTTTACCTTGGGTCCAAACAGGGAGGACCCATCAAAGGGGGGGTCGGCAAATGAAGACTTAAAGGCCTCTGCGAAATGACAAAGGCGGAGCCAGGCTTGTCTCCGTAGAGCAATGCCTGTACCCGCCGCTCTATTCGCCCCTTCGGCCGCATACGAAATGAGCCTCATGGACGAGTTCGAAATGGATGACATTGTAACCAGCTGAGATCCAACCGTCTGGGCCAGCTCCTCAGGCAGGTTACCTAGGAGGGTATCGGATAGCTCCTTAATCAGATCCCTCTGAAATCTCGTAAAGTGCGTCAGGTAGTTCAAAGACCTCAGAGTAAAGGCCGCTGAACTAAGGGTGCGCTTACCATACCGATCCATGCTCCTAGACTCCTTATTAGGAGGATGGACGGACGTAGAAGCCTCTGCTACATCTTGCTGGGTAGCAGATGCCACCACCATAGCATCTACAGCCACACCTTTCGTAAGGAACTCTCTATCCGGGGGCGCAGAGAGAAATTTGTTCGGACGAGCGGGCACCAGTTCCATAGAGTCTGGGTGTTCCCACGCCCTTCGACAGATCAAATCCAAGAGCTCGTCGAAGGGTGGAGACACCCAGGAGGCAGAGGGCTGAGCCCCGAAGGCCTTCAGGAACAACGACTCATCAGCAGAGGGAGGTTTGGACTGCCAGCCGCCTCGTTGTTTTAGGGCTTCCAGGATGTCTGCAAAGGAGACATCATCCGAGGACGACTTGGGGGACCCCTCTGCATCATCGAGATCAGTGTCAGATGTCAAAGACTCATCAGGGGAGTCAACGTGCTTCCTCTTGCACGTTCTCTTCCTGGGAGGTTCTTCCGAAGAGGCTTCAGAAGGACCTCCAGGAGGGGGAGAAACCCCAGCGGGGGTAACCTGAGGCCCAGGGGCTCCGCTGTCTACGGACAGGGGGACTGCCAACGACCCAGTCTCCAAATGTAGGGAAGGAGCTGGGGAAACTGTGGAGGTAGCCAAGGAAGATTTGGCTAAAGCACTCCTCATAGCCCTGAAGGCAGGACCACCAGAATCCTGGGAGGGTCCCCCCTCCGTGGCCATGACAGTGGACGGTACTCCCGCCGCCGACGCACCAAGAGGGAGACTTGGGACCGAAAGCATCAATCCCGAAGCCTCCCCCCCAGGGCCGAAGGAAGAAGTCCGTGCACTGAACTCCGACCCAAGAGCCGGAGTCGGAGCAAGGGTCGGGCCTGACCCTAACACCTCCACTGGTTCCACCAGCACCTGCTCCAACGGTGCCGAAGCTGTTGGAGGAGGAAATACAGTAGGGGAGTGGACCATCGGATCCGAAGCCAAATGGGCTGGAGCCGAAACCATCTTTTAGAACACCGGAGACTGGAAGAGTCGAAGGAGCACCCTGTCGATGTCCGAATCAGACATCTTGGATGATCTCGAGGATACCGATCGGGCCCGAACCGATTTCTCCATCGGCTCCGAAGGGCTCGGGGACCGGCTCCGAAATGACTCAACAATTATCGGCTCCGAGGAAACTTTCAAGGAAATTTCCCTCTGTGCCGATAAGGACTTCGGCTCAGAGGGGGAAGAGTCTGAGCCGATGACCCTTATCGGCTCCAATATCAGTGGAGCCGATGAGGGTGACCCGCCTCTCGATGCCCCAGACCTCAGCTCCGAAACCAGAGGGGTCGAGGCTGGAGGCATCGAGGCAGACCGTTCCGACCTCGGCTCCGAAGTCCGTGGAGCCAATGGAGAAGTCTGCTTAGTTTTCTTAGCAGTCGGTTCCGACTGACTGGTCGGAGCCGACGCTTTCCTCTTTTTAGAAGGAGACTGAGAGGAAGGATAAAGCCTCCTCGAAGGAAGGCTTGATTAATCCTTTGAGGATTAATTTGTTTTTCCTCTCCTGGAGGACTCTGGAGGAAAACGCATGGCATACACTGCACGATTCTTGCAGATGTTTAGCACCTAGACAATAGACGCACGAGGAGTGGTCGTCCGTTATGGACATTTTGAAGCCACACCTCATGCACTTTTTAAACCCGGAGGGTTTATGCTCTTTAGACATAATCAGGCTAAAAAAACAGATAACCACACTAAACAATTGCCACTAACTTAGTGTAAATATTTAAACTAAAGAACTTTTTTTTTTTTTTTTTTACACACAAGATTTGTCAGAAAGAGAAAAGGAGGGTCAAGACCCTCTAACTTAAACGGGTACTTGACCCACACACAACCACTAAAGTAGTAGTAACCACAGGGGAAGGCCCCTCTAACTTAAACGGGAACCTTCTCTGACAGGAAAAATCACGAAAATTTTAACCAAATTCCAGAAAAACACTCGTACACAAAGAATAGCCGTTAAAACAGCTTTTGGGTTTAAATGAAGCAAATACTGACAGGAAAAAAGCCTAATATATAGTACTTAGCCCAGCCAATGTTGAGACCACGTCCAAGCTCTGTAAGCGGCAAACGAGATCTGGGGGATTAGTGGTGGTGCATCCTGGGATAAAGATAGCTCAGCCAATTAGAGGCCTCGCTCTATAGCATAAGCGTGCCGAGTCGGAGCCAAGGGATCGGCTCCAAACCAATCAGTCAGAATGTACGCGAGATAGGATCACATAACATCCCTTGTCAAAATAGTTGTCTAGCTACATTTCTTTTTATGACTAACATCAAAACCTTAAGGCTTGACTCTGAAGATTCACTCAGGAGACAAAGCAAAAGTCCATTAGTGGTGCAGAAAATCAAAACATACCTAGAGAGAAAGAGAATGACGCGAAGCAGGGATTAAATGCACAAGGTTCCTGTTCCAAATAGCAAGCAAAGCTTGTTTCATTCAAAAAGAGCCAAGTTTGAGTGAGAAAGTGTAGTTGTGTAAAATCTTACCATGACTTTAGATGTCCCTCCCTTCTATATGCTGCTGTACCCATAACATGAGGGAGTCTGCCTCTGGCTGACTCCTACGTCGGGCCATTCTACAAAAAATAAATGCTACTGCGAAGGTATGTGCAATGACCCGCATCACTCGGTGAACGTCGGCCATAAATGGACATCGGGTATAGAGCGGATGTCAGCATGCACCTATCTCAGAACTGGATGCCAGCAGGAACCAGTGACTATGGAGTGAGTAGTCAGGAGTCGGGCAAGCATCATGGGGGAAGGCAGGGTGGTAAACCACACAGCAGCATATAGAAGAGAAGGACATCTAGAGTTATGGTAAGGTTTTATACAACTATACAATGTTCTTCTATTCATATGCTGCTGTAGCCATAACATAAGGAAGAAGGCAAAAGCTCGTACTACTGAGGATAGGGAGTGGGAGCAGAGACATTTTCCACAAAGCCATGAAGAATGGCCCTGGCAAAATCTGCTCTGGACCTGGAAATTATATCTAGCTTGTAGTGTTTGGTAAAGGTGTGAAAAGATGACCATGCAGCTTCTTCTAAAATGACAGCTGTATCCAAACCCTTAAAGAAGGCCCCAGAGGAGGAGACCACCCCAGTGGAATGTGCCTTCACTGGGAAGAGGAGCCTTTTGCCACAGGCTGTGTAGCAAAAGGAAATAGTTTGATAGATCCAGGAGGAAATGGTTTGCTTTGAAACAGGGTATCCCAGGGCTCTTGGGTGACAGGAGACAGAGTCTATTTGACTTACAGAATAGATTTGGTTTTAGCCAAATAGTATCGAAGTTGTCTACGTACATCCAGGGTGGGGAGGATCCTTTTGCTGGAGGTCTGTGGTGAAGGGAAGAAGGTAGGAAAGACTGATGGACTGATTAAGGGAAAGTTCATTCACTAGCTTGGGCATGAAGGATGGGTTAAGTATCTAGGCAAACCCAGTCCTTGTGTAAAACCGTAAAGGGAGGAGAGGCCATGAGGGCTTGCAGTTCAGAGACCCTTCTGGCTGAAGTAATGGTCACCAAGAATGGTTTTCCGTGTGCAGTGTTGGAGAGTGCAGTCCTTAGCTTGTTCAAAGAGTGGTAAGGTCAGGTTTTCCAATACAAAATTAAGATCCTAAGGAGGGGGAATAGGCTTTCTTTGAGGTCTACTATGTAGTACCCCTTTTTTAAAAAGAGCTTGACTTGTAGTCTGGAAGTCAAAGGAGGGGAGAGAGGCAAACATACTGAGATAGCAGACAGGTGAGCCTTAATGGAAGAATATGACAAGCCAGTGTTCATCAGTTCACACAGGTAAGACAAAACTACTGGAGGCTCTACAGCTAGTGGTTGAAGTTGTTTTAGACGCAAAACAGAAAACAATTTTCCACTTGGATAGGTAGGATTTTCTGGTAGGGGGTTTTCTGGCCTCCTGCAGAACCTGATGCATGTCCTCTGTATAAAGGTGTCTAAAGGGAATCAACACCCTACCCCCCCACAGTGCAAGATGCAAGATTCAGGATGGATATTTGGGAGTGCATGAGAGTTCCCTTCTCCTATGTGAGTAGGTGCATCCTGAGGGGCAACTTGTGGGGATTGCCCTTGGCTAGATGATGTAGAAGGGGGAACCAGTGCTGCCTTGGCCAAAAGGGGGGGGGGGGTCACCAGCAAGATTTGAGGTTGTACTCAAAATCTTCAGCAGAACTTTTTGTATGAGAGGGAAGGGGAGGATGCATAAGCGAACATCTCCTTCCATGGAAAGGAAAAAGCATCCACCTTCCATGTCCCAGGGGTGAGTATCCTGGTGTAGTAAGTTAGGAGCTGTCTGTTCATGAGGGAGGCAAATAGATCTACCTGAGGTGTACCCTACTGATGGACCAGGTCCAGGAACACATCCCTGTTTAACATCCATGTGTGGGATGGAGTCATGGACTTGCTTAGAGCATCTGCCATCACATTCTCTACAGAGTGTATGTAGATGGTTAGAAGGGATATGTCTCTCTGCTGGGCTATCTCCCACACCTGCAGAGCTAATCTGCATAGGAGATAGGACTTTGCCCCCCCCCCCCCCCCGTTTGTTGATGTACCACAGTACAGTGGTGTTGTCTGTGTACCATCTCAGCACTCCTGGGAGGATTTGAGCCTTGAAGATTTGGAGGGCAAATATCAAAGCTCTCACCTCCTCAATGTTTATGCATTCTCTCTCTGTTGGGGAAGGGTCCATGTGTCCCTCACTCTGCAGTCTCCTAAGGTTGCCCTCCAACCAGAGTCTGAAGCATCTGTGTACAGCTCATGATTGAGGGGGGAAGGGGTTGTATGGCAAGACCTGGACTGGCATAAATCTGGGCAATCCACCACTTTAGTTCCCTGGATAGGCAGAGAAAAGGCACCATAAACTCCAGGGAATGCAGGTGCTGTTTCCAGACTGTCCTTAGATACAACTGAAACTTCCTCAAGTGTAACCTTGCTAAGGGTACCATGGGAATGATGAAGGCCATGAATCCCAGGAGCCTCAGAAACTCCATGGCCAACAGGGTTTAGAGAGAAAGAATTCCTTGGAAATAAGAGGTGAGGGACAGAATCTTGTCTGGAGGAAGACACGCCATCATTTGTCCTGTGACAATCCTGCATCTTAAGAGCACATGATCCTGGGAGGGAGTAGGAGAACATTTTTGATGTTTATGGCAAACCCCGGGTGTCTCAGAAGGAAGATGGTGTAGTCCAGGTGCTTTTGGACCATCTGTGGGGATGATGCCTGGATGAGAATATCATCCAAATAAGGGAAGAGGTGGATCGCCTCCATTCTGGCAAAAGCAATGGCTGGGGCTAGACACTTTGTGAACACTCTTGCGGCAATAGAGAGACCAAATAGCAAAGCACAGAACTGACAATGGGCAGAACCCACTGAAAAGCAAAGGAATTTCCTGAAGAGTGGATGGACTGGTATATGCAGGTAGGCATCCTTTATATCTAATGACACCATGTAGGCCTGAGGAAGAATCAGTGGAAGGAGACTAGGAAGGTTCAGCATCCGAAAGGAGGGACCTCGAAAAAGGTATTCCGAAGGGACAGATCCAAGATGGGTCTCCAGGGACCCGGAACATTCTGGAATAGAAACTTTTACCTCTTGGACAGTACTTTGCGAGAGTAGGGCATGCAGGACTGGAGGAAAGTAAACCATTTGGTCTTGAGGGGGTTGAGGAATGCCTTTGAAGGTTGGTCTGGATTCCCACAACATGAAATAATCCTGTTGTATGATTAAGAGGACCCAAGAGTCCTGGGTAATCTCCTTCCAAGCAGGGAAGGACAGGGAGAGAGGGGTAGCTGGGCTTTGGTAGTCGCACACTACCAGGTTTGGCATGAAAAGGCGGTCTTTGAGCTGGAGAAGAGGGAGAAGACCTGGAAGAGGGTCTACTTCCAAGAATCTTTTTCCCTTTGGAGAACATCTGTCTAGAAGGCCTTCTCACAAAGGTTGTTCTTGCTGGGTAATTCCCCTGAAGCGAGGAACTGGGGACACGAATATGAGCCTTAGGTCTTGATGTTCTTTGCCCTTCGCCTGAAGGGCCAGAGCTCAGAGCTGCTGAACCAAACAAAGCTTTATCATCCAAGGATGTGTCCATCAGTTTAGATTTTATGTCATCTGGTAAAGGCTACAGCCTAAGCCAGGAGTATCGCTTGATGACAGAACCGGAGGCCGCAGCCCTTGCTGAAGCCGCCACTGCGTCAAACTACACTTTATAGTGTGTCTAATAACTTGACTGCAGGAATTTAGCAGGCTAGAGATCTTAGCTTTATTGGGGGAAGGTAGGTCACCCAATTGTTTAATGGTATCCGTGAGGATGGCCAAGGAGTATTCGGCCATAAGAGTTTGACAGTTTATGGCTCGCACAGCTAAGGTGTCAGAGGTATAGACTTTTTTGCCAAATCTTTCCATTATTCTACTTTCCTTATCCGAAGGGAGTAAGGAAGTGGAGGGAAGAAGCTTAGACGTTTTATCTGCAGCCACAGAAATAGTTGATGGATCTACAGAAGGGGCCTTGAAGAGGAATTTGGCATCTTCACGGACTTTATAAAATCTGGCTGGACGCTTGACTGGAGGCAGTTAAAAATCAGGGGTCTGAAGCAGCTAGGAAGGCAGCCAAAAATGCAAGATGCAAAGGAGGATTCACAGACTGGTCTGGGGACTCAATTTGTAAGCGGTCATAATACCTCTTTTGGGTCTTGCTAACCAGACTGCAGTCCCATTTAAAAAGTCTTTCATTTGACCTATGGTCTTTACAAATGTAATGTCTTCCCCAGGGGAATCGGTTCCATTGGACTCCTCCTCTGGGGAAGCATACCCCAGAGGAAAAGCAATTTAGGAGGTGTAAGTGAGGGATTCATCCCATGAAGAATCCTCTTCCTTAGAGGAAAATATCAGGTAACATTTACTCTGGAGTATGAGTGAAGGGGCCTGGGCAGGAGCATAAGTCTGGTGTAAGGCTAAGAAGTCATTAAGTAGGCCTTAGGTAAATACCTGCCAGTCAGGGGTTTAGTCTGATGATATGGTCGGCTGAGAAGGGGCAGTATGTTTTGTTTTCTACTGCTTCTTTTTGAGAGCTTCTGATAGCTTCTGATACAGAAGTGTCAGATTCAGTGAAAAGGAGGCAGATCGGAAGTTGGGCGACATTCGACATCTGAAATAACGTCTTCCTGCGAAAACCCTCGCAGGCCTTCTGAGAGGAGCCTTGGTTCTCCTCCAGTGCACGAGTCAGATGCCTGTTGACTCCTTCTGGAATATGCTGGCGGCCACCTAATGGCTTCACCCTGGTTACCTGTCAGTAGAAGGTCTGCAGATTTCAACTCAGACTCGGGGACTTCACCAGCCTCGAGAGGTATAGTCGGAATAAAGGGTGCAGTCGTAGGATCAGGCCTAGACTTTTTGCTCTTTTTCGTGGGCGGCTCCTCCGAAGTTCCCGATGTCGGGTCCACATGTTTAGCCAAGCGATTCAAATGCAGATTCTCTAGGTAAAGTTTTAGAGCATCCTAACAGCTCCTAAGAATTTTAGATACAAATGCTTGACAGATCTCACAAGTGGTATGGTTGTGGTCTTGCCCAAACAGAATCGGCAGAGCTCGTGTGAGTCTATGTGGAACCTGTCTTCTACACCAACACTTGCTTTTTCTACCGGACATTAACCCATAAGACAGCAGCAAGAAAAGTATAGTTGTGTACACTTACCATAAATGTAGATGTTCGAGTGTATTCACTGGTGCAGTCATCACACTTGGGTTATCTGCCTGCAGGTAGCCCTCAGTCGGCCCAAATACCAGAGTCTTGGGATTTCTGCATCAGATGCTGTCGCCTCTTCCATGACGTCAGGTCGTCAGGGGTATAAAACTTGCAGCAGACGCCATTACATCAGTTTTTCTTGCCCCAGATGTCAGCAGCCCCCAAAATAGGAAGCAATTACATGGTGTGGAACACCTCCAGTAAAAAGTAAATACCACAGCCATAAGATATGGCCAAAAAGAGAAAGTACAGTTTTGTACCTACCATAAATGTAGATGTTCGCGTGCTAATACAGCTGCAGTAATCACATATGGGTTCTCTGCCGTCAGGCGGGTCCTCGGTCGGCCGAATTCCAAAGTCTTGGTCCGGCGTCGGTTGTTGTCGCCTTCTTCCCTGACGTCAGTGCGACAGGGGTATATAAGTCACAGCCGACGCCATATTCTTCAGTCTTTCTTGCCCCAGATGTCAGGTGCCCCCAAAAGGAAGGCAATACATAAATTATATAGCTATATGTATGTGTACATATATATATATATATATATTCAAGCAATGCAATGTCATCAAAAAAGAGTAGTTGCAAGCAAATACACCATAGGAGGATAACCCAAAATAGGATGTATGAGGAGGAGTTAGCCACTAATCCTTTACCTAGAGGGGAAGGAGGGAGGGAAACTTGTACTGCAGCTGTATTAGCACTCGAACATCTACATTTATGGTAGGTACAAAACTGTACTATGTTCATCGTGCATACAGCTGCAGTAATCACATATGGGTAGAGTCCCAAAGCTACGCACAGGGTGGTAGGCACTAGGTGGAACTGGGATGAGCCAGAATGCCCTGCAACACAGCAGTAGCAAAGCCTGCTCTAGTTTTGGAATATAAAGGCAGGTGGTAGTGTCTTGTGAAGGTAAGTACAGAACTCCAAGTGGCTGCCTCCAAAATATCTTTGGTAGGAACTCCTCTGAGGAAGGCTGTAGAGGTAGCTGTGGCCCTGGTGGAGTGGGGTCTGATGCCTACAGGGACAGGTTTCCCATGATAGGAGTAACAGAATCGTATGCAGTGGCCTATCCATTTTGAAATTGTCTGTTTGGTAACAGGCTTTCCTTGAGCTCCTACAGCATAGGACACAAAAAGTTGTTCAGATTTCCTGAAAGGCTTTGTTCTGTCCAAAGGAATGGAGCAGCTTTTCCCCTTTGTTTTGAGGGTTGGGGTAGAAGGTAGGTAAGTGTATGGCTTGATTTAAAGCTACCCTGGATACCACTTTAGGCATAAATGACGGGTTGGTTCGAAGGGAGACCCTGTCCTGATGGAAGATGAGAAAGGGCTGTACAGCCATGAGGGCTTCTAGTTCCGAAACCCTACGAGCTGAGGTAATGGCCAGAAGGAAAAGCTGTTCTCCAGGACAAATATTGCAAATCTGTTGAGGCAGCTGGCTCAAAGGGAGGCAATGTTAATTTTTCTAGAATGTAATTAAGATCCCAGGCTGGCACTGATTGTTTCCTTGGGGGTCTTATATTCTTAGCCCCTCTGAGGAATTGTCTTAAAAGTGGGTGAGAGAATAAAGGTGGATCCGTGTTGAATTCTGCAGAAATGGCCGAGGCATGGATTTTTATGGAGGAAAATGAAAGTCCACTGTTCAGCAGCTCAGCTAGATACTGTAATACCTGAGGCAAATTCAGTTTTCTAGGGTCCTGGCCTTTTTTCTCATTCCAAGAGCAAAACCGTTTCCATTTTGCGGAGTAAGTCTTCCTAGTAGATGGCCTCCTGGCCTCCAGAATGACATCCTGCGCCTCTTTGGTGAGTAGGGTCTGTTGTGGTGTTAAGGAATTTTCCATGCAGCGAGATTGAGTGTTTTCAGCTGACTGTGAAGAGTTTTGTAGTTGTGCTGAGTCAGCAGAAGAGGCATTAGAGGTAGTGGCCAGGGAGGAGTATGTGTTAGGCTCCTTAGGAGTGGGTACCAGTGCTGTCTTGGCCAGTCTGGAGCAATCAGTATCATCTTCGGTCTGTCTGCTCTTGCTTTCAAGAGCACCTTGGGTAGAAGAGGCAGAGGTGGGAAAGCGTACACTGTCCATCCTGTCCAACTGAATGAAAGGGCGTCCACTCTCCAGGCCTTTGGGTGAAAGGTCCTTGAACAAAACTTTTCCAGTTGATGATTCCTGTGGGAGGCGAAGAGATCTATGTCTGGCCTTCCCCACGCTTGGATTATCTTTGTAAACACCTGTGGATGCAACTTCCATTCGTGTGGATCTGTCATATTTCTGCTTAGATTGTCTGCCAGCGTGTTTTCCAAACCTGGCAAGTACTGTGCTTGAAGTTCGATTTGCCATTCCAGAGCCAAGTTCCAAAGTGTCATGGCTAGTCTGCACAAGGGATATGAATGTGTTCCTCCTTGTTTATGTACCACATTACTGTGGTGTTGTCTGTTCTTATAAGCAATTGTCCTGGATGCATGAGGTCCTTGAAAGCTGTAATTGCATTTATCTCTGCTAGCATTTCTTTTTGATTGATGTGAAGGTGCTTTTCCTTTTGGGACCATTTGCCCTGAATGCACCTGTCTGTCATGTGCGCCCCCCCAGGCGTAATCTGAGGCGTCTGTTGTGATGACTTGATTTGCTTGAGGCTTGCAGAATGGGAGGCCTGTGTTTGTTTGGCATGCTTGGGCCCACCATTGAAATTCCTTTTGCAAACAGGGAATTATTGGTATTATTGTTTCCAAGTTGTGGCTGTGTTGAGACCATAGGTTTTTTAGGTACCACTGAAGTTTCCTCATATGCAACTTTGCACATGGGATTAAAAGAATGCAAGATGCCATGAAACCCAGAGCCTGCAGGATTTTCCTTGCAGTAAGCCTGGTACAATTTGCTAATGTTTTGAAGTACTGAGTTAGTTGCCCCTGTTTTTCTGGCGTAAGATAGGCCATCTGGGTGTTTGTGTCCAAGATGGCACCCAGGAAAGTTATTTTCTGAGATGGTGTTAGCCTGGATTTCTCTTTGTTGATTGTGTATCCCAGAGAATTCAGTAACCGTGTTGCATAAGCCAGATGTTCCAGAAGTGTGTGCTTGCTGTCCGCTTGGATCAGGCAGTCGTCCAAATAAGGGTAAATTTGTATCCCTTGAAGTCTGCAGTATGCAATTACTGAGGCCAGGCATTTCGTGAATACTCTGGGCGCAGCAGATAAGCCAAAGGGCAATGCAGAGAATTGATAGTGGATTGAACCTGCAAGAAATCTGAGGTATCTTCTGCAGCTTTGTCTGATTGGGACATGCAGGTATGCCTCCTTGAGGTCCAATGTTACCAGCCAAAACTCCTTGCCCAGCATGGGAAGAAGCTGCTGCAATGTGAGCATCTTGAATTTTGGTACGAGTAGAAATGTATTTAGGATAGATAAGTCCAAAATGGGTCTCCAGTCGGTTCCTTTTCTTGGTACCAGAAAAAGTCTGGAATAAAAACCTTGACCTTGTTCGTGAGTAGGAACCTCTTGAATAGCTTTCATTTCCATGAGTTTTGAAATTTGTAT
This sequence comes from Protopterus annectens, assembly GCF_019279795.1. Lineage (NCBI taxonomy): Eukaryota > Metazoa > Chordata > Ceratodontiformes > Protopteridae > Protopterus > Protopterus annectens. Next base: position 261,465,106 of record NC_056750.1, read on the forward strand.
TTGCGCCTCTACCCTTTGATTGTGTGGCAGGTTTGGCATGCCTCTCATTTTTGGAAGAGTGTGAAAATGAAATCTGTAGCCTCGGTTTATAATGTCCAGGATCCATTTGTCTGTTGTGATAATATGCCAGTTTCTTGTAAATAGTGCCAGCTTTCCTCCCAGGGGAGCTGCCAGCTGGGAATTGCTGGGCAGGAAAAGGAGGAAGTCATTGGGTTTGCTTTCTGTATTGTTGTGCACTGTCTTCGCCACCTCTTGGTGCTGGAGTTTGCCATTGTCTGCCTCTATATGATCCTTGAGATTGTCCTCTGCCCCTTGTGTGCCTGTATCTACCTCTTTGGGGCTTGTCCGTGGCTGGAAAGGACCAGTTTTTAGAAGGCCAATTTCTGCTAAAATGTGGTGGCTGTACCTGTAGGAAGGCCTTGACAGTTTGCATAGATTTAGCTTTTTCTTCCATTTTTCGTAGTATCTCCTCAGCATTAGTACCAAATAACACATCCTTTTGTAAAGGAACATCTAGCAGTTTAGCTTTAACATGATCAGGCAAGCTTTGTTCCCTAAGCCAGGCATGTCTACGAATAACTGATCCTGTAACAGCAGCTCTACTTGAGGCCTCTAAGGCATCATAGCCACATTGCAAGGTGTGTTTACCCACTTGTTCTGCGCTATGCATCATATCCTGCAATTCCTTCAAATCTGGTTGTTCAGGCTGAGACATTTTGTTTCTTAATTGTGATAACAGAAACTGCTGATATTTAAGCATATGGAACTGACAATTTAAGGCTCTCATGGCTAGGGTGGCCGAGGTGTATACCTTTTTTCCTCACCTTTCTAAGGATCTAGATTCTCTTTCGGAAGGTAGTGGATTCTTGGCAGTAGAGGCCTTCATTCCCTTGGGACCTTGAGAAATGGTTTCAGGGTCAGCATTATGGCTTTTGAACAGAAATTGGTGAGAAATAGGAACTCTGTAGTACCTATCAGGTTTGACTGGGGCAGGACGCAGGGAATCCGGATTAAGACAAGCCTCCGAGTAAACATCATCAAGTATGTCCAGGACAGGAGGTATAGCCAGAAGTCTGTGCTGAGGTAACAAAAGAAATTCCCTAAGCCTTTTCTTGGAATCAGAAAAGTCTTGGCCTTCCCAATGGAAGTGCTCCCTCAAGGTGTGCAAGGTTTCCCCAAAGGAAAAATCATCTGGGGGAGATACAGAAGAAATGGACTGTTCTGCATCAGAATCTTCATAAGGGGAGTACGAGTGTTCCTCTACATCAGAATGTTCTGAGACAATGGAGCCCTATTCAGAAGAGGAGGAATCTTCCTCCACTCTGGGTCTCTTGTCTGGAGGGGGCTGGGAGCCCCTGATAAGGGTAATTAAATCCTCAGCCATTTTAAGCACCTGCTTTTTAGGCATGGGGCCTGGGGATGGGCCCTGTGCAACAGGCCTCTTGGGATGCATGGCTGATTTGGTCTTAGTAAAGGCCTTAATGGAAAAGGAAGAAGAGGGCCTAAATACACCCTGGGAGGAAGTGGACCTGTCCCCATTAGGAGGTTCAACACTAACAGTGGTTTCGGTGGTTGCAGTCTGAGTAAGGGCCGAGGTACCTGCGGTCTCAGGTACAGAAGACACCGCCAAGGAAGTGTCGTCGGTAGTCAGGGACTGCATAGGCGTCTCGCTGAGAACCGGACCACGTGTAGCCGGTTTTGGCGTGGTGTCGGTGGAGACCGCGGACCTCGCGTGTCGGTCTTTGTCCTTGCGTTTTTTGGACAAAACGGTAGTCTGAGTATCCGACGACATTTTATAATCAAAGGCTTTACCAAAATAATGTTGGGCGAACTCCACCCGACGCTTAATAGTGCGTTTATTGAAAGTCGCACAAAAGCGACAGCCCGAGACGTCGTGGTCTGGGCCTAAACAAGGTATGCAGAGGGAATGGAAATCCTTATGCGGTATTTGCTTTCCACAAGAAATACAATTGTTAACTTTGTCTGACATCGGTCTGAGGCAAGAAAAGTTTCCCCAACGGGGTACTTAGCTTTAAAGAAGACTTCGGTTTCCAATTTTTCGTAAATTCAGGAGCTGGCCGACTGGTACTTGCGAACTGCTTCTGCTTCGGGCACCGCGCGGCAAAAAAGACTGAAGAATATGGCATCGGCTGTGACTTGTATACCCCTGTCGCACTGACGTCAGGGAAGAAGGCGACAACAACTGACGCCGGACCAAGACTTTGGAATTCGGCCGACCGAGGACCCGCCTGACGGCGGAGAACCCATATGTGATTACTGCAGCTGTATGCACGATGATCATCAGGTAGAAAGACTAGAAAAGTCAGGGGGCTGGAGACAGGGTAACCAGGACTGCAACAATGAATACACTAACATCTACATTTATGGTAAGTGTACACAACTGTACTATGTTCTTAGTGTTTCACTATTGCAGTCATCACACTTGGGTTGATTCCCAAAGCTGAGTAAGGGTGGAGGCACTCAAGAAGTATTAGGGCTGGCTAGCAGGCCTTGTAAGACTGCTGTGGCAAATCCAGCTCTGGATTTATAAAATACAGGTAAGTGGTAATGCTTTGTGAAGGTGTGTACAGAACTCCAGGTTGCAGCTTCCAGGATGTCCCTGGTAAGGACTCCCCTGAGAAATGCTGTAGAAGTTGAGGTAGCCCTAGTGGAATGAGTTCTTATCCCCTGTGGGGTAGGTTTACCATGGTGTTTGTAGCAGAAATTGAAGCAGTGTGCTATCCATTTGGAAATGGTTTGCTTTGAAATGGCCTTGTCCTCTGCCCTTGTAGCAAAAGCTGACTAGCAGCTGGTCAGATTTTCTGAAAGGCTTAGTTCTGTCAAGGTAGAACCTGAGCTGTCTGTGCACATCCAATGAGTGCAGGATCCTTTCCCCTTTATTCTGAGGATTAGGGAAAAGGTTGGTAAATGGATTGATTGGTTTAAAGCCACACTGGATACCACCTTGGGCATAAATGATGAGTTAGTCCTGAGGGAGACCCTGTCAGCATGGAAAATAATGAAGGGTTCCACAGCCATTAGTGCCTGTAGCTCAGATACTCTTCTTGCTGAAGTGATGGCTAGAGGTAAGGCTGCTTTCCAAGAGAGGAATTTTAACTCTGCCGTAGCAGCAGGCTCAAAAGGGGGAAGCGTGAGCTTCTCTAGTACAAAGTTAAGGTCCCAAGCAGGAGTGAGAGCTCTCCTCGGGGGGGGGGTCTTAAATTGTTAGCTCCTCTCAGGAACTGTTTGATTCAGAGGGTGAGAAAAGAGACGTGGCTCAGTATCGTAATGAGCTGAGATGGCAGAGGCATGAATCTTAATTGATGAGGAGGACAGGCCTATGTGGAGCAGATCTGCTAGGTAATCTAGGATTTGAGGTAAGGAGGGCATGCCTGTGTCCTTTCCTAGAGACTGGCTCCAAGAACAGCATCTTTTCCACTTTTCTGAATAGGATTTCCTAGTACTAGGCCTTCTGGCCTCAAGGAAGACTTCCAGCACCTGTTTGCTGAGGGTTGCTGGTAGTGTGTTCAGGGAATAAGACAGGCTGCAAGGTTCAGTGTTTGCAGCTGAGGATGCAAAATATGTCCCTCTTGCTGGGATAGCAGGGATGGGGTCTGGTGTAGGTGCCAGGGTGGCACTGCTGTCAGACTGTATAGGAGTGGGTACCACTGCTGGCATGGCCAGTCTGGTGCAATAAGGATCGTCCTTGGTCTGTCCTGCTTGATCTTGAGTAGTACTTTTGAGCGAAGGGGCAGAGGGGGAATGCATAAATTGAGAGGTTTTCCCATGTAAAGGATAGGTCATCCACTCACCATGCTTGGCTGTGGGAATTTCTGGTGCAACATTTGCTCAATTGATGGTTTTGGGGGGAGGCAAAGAGGTCCACCTCTGGTGTTCCCCACCTGTTGATTAGAAGTTTGAAGGAGTTGGGTTCCAGTTTCCACTCATGTGGGTCCAGTAGATTTCTGCTTAAGTCGTCTGCCAGTGAATTTTGTTTGCCTGGCAGGAATTGAGCTTGCAGGTGCACTTGGTTGCTCAAGGCTGTGTTTCACAGGGCCATGGCAAACCTGCAGAATGGGTAGGAATGAGTTCCCCCTGCTTGTTTATGTACCACATAACTGTGGTGTTTTCGGTCTTTATCAAGAGTTGTCCTGGAAGTTTGAAGGCTGTCAGAGCATTCTGAACAGCTAACATTTCTTTTTGACTGACATACAGGTGAATTTGTCCTGGGCTCCATTTGCCTTGAATGCATTTGCCTGCCATGTGAGCCCCCCATGCATGGTCTGATGCTTCTGTTGTCAAGGTCTGGGCGGCAGGGGGTTGAATGAAAGGAAGTCCCTTGTTGTGGTTGCAAGCCTCTGCCCACCAAAGGACCTCTGCCCTTGGACAAGGAATGATAGGAATCAGTGATTCGAAGTCCTGAGAATGTTGACACCAAAGACTTTTTAAGTACCACTGAAGCTTCCTCATACGCAGTCTTGCATATGGAATTAGTAGAATGCATGAGGCCATGAGCCCTAGGGCTTGCAGTATTTTTCTTGCAGATAGCTGGATTTTGGTGGCCATCAAATAAACCTGCTTTTCTGGAATGAGGAATGCCAGCTGGGAAGCTGTGTTCAAGTTTGCCCAGAGGAATACAATCTTTTGTCCGAGCACCAGATGTGATTTCTTTTTGTTGATAGAGTACCACAGAGAGGTTAGAAGTCTCTTTACAAATGCCAGATGCTGAAGTAGCAATTCCTGACTGTCCGCCTGAATCAGGCAATCGTCCAAGTATGGGTAAATTTGAACATTTCTCTGCCTGCAGTATGCAATGGCTGGAGCCGGGCACTTTGTGAATACCCTGGGCGCAGTAGATAAGCCAAAGGGAAGTGCAGAGAACTGATCTGTCAAGGTAGGCTCTAAGCACTTAGATATTTCCTGCAAGATTCCCTTATAGGGATGTGCAGATAAGCTTATTTTAAGTCTAGTGTGACTAGCCAGGAGTCCTTGGCTAGCATAGGAAGCAGCTGTTGCAGTGTAAGCATTTTGAATTTTGGGACCACTAGGAAGGTGTTGAGAATGGACAGATCCAGGACAGGGCACCATGAGCTCTCTTTTCTGGGCACCAGGAACAGTCTGGAGTAGAAACCCTGTCCCCTTTGCTCTACTGGAACAGGTTGAACAGCCCTGATGCTGAGAAGAGAAAGTACTTGCTTTTGAGCTTCTGTCCACTGGTTTGGAGAAAGGTCTGGCAAACCCGCTTGGTGTTGGCAGTGAGTGAAGTAGAATCTGTATCCCTGGGATACAATGTTTAGGACCCATCTGTCCTGGGTAATGGACATCCAGTTTTTTTGCATGCAGAGAGAGTTTTCCTCCTTGGGGTGCAAGTAACTTGGGCATGGCTGGGAAGGATGATAGACAAGTCATTGTGAACTTTTTCCATAAGGGGGTGGCTTACCACTCCTTGTTTTCGAGGTGGGAGCACTCCATTGCTAAGATCTATACATACCCAAAGACTGTAGTTTTGGTGGTCTGCTGCCCCTGGGTTTGGACTGAGAAGGCCTGGGAGGGACTGGAAAGGACCAGTTTTTAGAAGGCCAATGCCTATTGAATCTAGGTGGCTGTACCCGTAAGAAATTGTTAACATTTTGCATAGATTTAGCTTTTTCCTCCATCTTTTTAAGAACTTCTTCTGCTTTTGTGCCAAACAAACATTCCTGGTTTAATGGAGCATCTAGTAATTTTGCTTTGACATGGTCTGGCAAGATTAGTTCCTTTAGCCAAGCATGCCTTCTCAGTACAGACCCAGTGACAGCAGCTCGGCAAGATGCTTCTAAGGCATTAAAACCACACTGCAAAGTATGTTTTCTAACTTGGTTTGCAGAATGCATTAACTCTTGCAAATCTTTATTTTCTGTACAATCAGGAATCAACAAAATGTTTTATTTAATTAGTTCCATAATATGCTGCTGGTACTTTAACATGTGAAACTGGCAATTTAAAGCCCTTATAGCAAGAGTCGCAGAGGTATATACCTTCTTACCCATCTGTCTAAAGCTCTAGAATCCCTGTCTGAAAAGGTAGTGTTTTTGGCTGTAGTAGCCTTAATACCTTTAGGTCTCTGGACCAGCAGTGGGATTCTTAGAGAAATTTGTCTGAGTCAGGTACTCTGTAGTACCTATCAGACTTTCTAGGAGCTGGTGGTAGAGTATCAGGAGTAAGACTGGATTCCATGAAGACATCCTCTATAATATCCAGGACAGGGGGGGGGGGGTATAGCTAGAGGCCTGTGCTGAGGCAGGTCTAAAAATTCTCAGTCTTTTTGGACTGTGGGTAGTCCTGGCATTCCCAGTGGAAATGCTCTATTAAGGAATGCAAGGTTTCACCAAAAGAAAAGTCCTCTGGAGGGGAGGCAGAGGAAATGGAATCCTCTGCATCTGAATCCTCATAAGTAGATAAGGGAATGTCCTGGTAATCAGAGGGATCAGAGTCATCAGACTCATGGTCTGTAGAATCATAAGGAACAATCAATCCTTTGTCTTTTAGAGGCGGAAGGCTGGCTTCCCCTAATTAAAGTTATAAGGCCTGCAGCTATTCTAAGCATTTGTTTCCGTGGTATGGGAGCTTCAGCATGCATTTTGGTCATCTGTTTTCTAAGCGTAGTGCGAACTCTGGGCCTGAGAAACTAGGTAGTTTTAGTCAGAAACAAAGTAAACTGTTTAATACGAACATCAGAAAGTCGGAATGCACCCTCAGAAGCCGGTGCCTGCACAGCGGCTCTGGACCCATCCAAGGTAGAGACATCCGCAGGTTCCACATATGAAGCATCTCGCAGCATACCGGACTCCGAATGGGTCTCAGCAGAGGGCTGCGAATCTGTAGAAGCGGTTAACAGGGGCTGCAAAAACACCTCACTGAGTACCGGTGGACTGGCGACTAGCTTAAAGGAAGTGTCGTCAGCAGTTTTGGACCTATGCGGTCTGTCTTTATCCTTGAGTTTTTTTGGAAGATCGGTAGTCAGATGGCTTATCAAAGCCATTTCAGAATACAGAGAACGAGAGCGAAAGAATTTAGAGACAAAGATAGCCCGATGACGAATAGTTTGGGCATTAAACAAGGCACAAAACAATAAGCGAGGAACGTCGTGGTCTGGGCCTAAACAGGTGACGCAGTAAGAATGAACATCTCTGTGAGGTATTTGCTTTCCACAGGCAAGACCATTGTTAACTTTTTCTGACATCAATTAGAGCAAGAAAAAAAGATTCCCAACGGGGTACTAAGCTTTAGAAGACTTCGGGTTTGAAACTCGAACAATGAAAATTTCAGGTAGTGGCCGACCGGCACTTGTGAACTGCTTCTGCTTCGGGCTCCTGTGCAGCAAGACAAGCTGATGTAATGGCGTCGGCTGCATGTTTTATACCCCTGACAACCTGATGTCATGGAAGAGGTGACAGCATCAGACACAGAAATCCCAAGACCCTGGTATTCGGGCCAACTGAGGGCTACCTGCAGGCAGATAACCCAAACGTGATGACTGCAACAGTGAAACACGAAGAACATGTAACAAAAACTCCTATGGGGTACTTATCTGAACACAGACAAGCACAAAGTCACTATTCCAAGCGAGCAATGACCGGAGCTGGCAGTCAAACAGGTGGCAGAAAAGTTCTGATATAGGTGCATGCTGATGTCCGCTTTATACCAGACATCCGTTTATGGCAGACGTTTGAGTAATATGGGCCATCACACGTACCTTCGCAGTATAATTTAACTTTTGCAGAATGGCCGGACGTACGAGTCAACCAGAGGCAGACTCCCTCATGTTATGGACACAACAGCATATGAATAGAAGAACATGTGTACAAACACTTAAATCAAAACCTACCCTCAAGTAGGACAGCTACTTGCTAAGGACTTTGCCAGACAAAACCACTGGGTGGGGAAAAGTGTCAATGATTACTCACAGTTTGAACTTGAGTGGAGGAACAAGCGTCAGCTCTCCACTTTCATCTCTCACAGGTCATGCAACCAAGTGTTAAAACATGAAATCAAATTCTCTGATGCAAGGGCAGTACATAAGAGGGTGAAAGCCATCACAGCTATAGCAAACATGCAGTCTTATAAGTAAACTTGCCTTAACAGTAGATGTTCAAATAGATAATCACCCATATGGGAATATCCTGACAAAGAATGGACGACCAGCCAGGTTCCAAAACTTGAAGGCACCTTCCACTGTACAACTCAGAGAGAGAAATAAAAGTCAGTAGTTAAGGTGTCAAATCCTCAGAGGAAACAAGCTTAGAGACTTGTCAGCTAGGCATGTGCTAGGGAAATAGGAAAAAAAAAATATTCACATCCTGGCATAAAACGCAATTGAAAGAAAGCAGGTAGAAGAAGGGTGTTCCTATTGCAACAGTAATCTACCTTTGTGGAAGATGAGATGGGGTTTAATCACCAAGACCTTGTAACTCGATACTTTTCTTGATGAATTCAGAACAATGAGTAACCTCTGTTTTTCAAGATAAGAACTCCGCCTCATGAGCAGGTCCAAAAGGAAAAAGTTTAGACTTCTCCAGTACAAAATTAAGATCACAAGAAGGAGCCACCTATCTTCCAGGTAAGCAGTTATGTAATGTGCGACTTGAGGTACGGTAGAAGGGGGATGGGCAGACAAGTAGAGATAGCTGAGAGATGAATCTTGACAAACGAGTAAGAAAGGCCACAGGATAATATCTCACACAAATACTTTAGAAACAGAAGCACCTAAGCCTTAAAAGAATCATGGCTCTTACTTTGGCACAAACTAGAAAATCTTTTTCCAGTTAGTTAAATATGATTTTCTAGTTGCACGTTTCTTAGCGTCCTTAAATACCTGCTGCACATCCTCAGAAAATAGGTGCATAAAAATGTATTAAAATTCTACTACCCAGACAGTGAGTTGAAGAAACAAAGTTGGGTGTATCAAATAACCTCTATCCTTCTGCCCTGTGAGACTAAGTTCCTCTTGTGAAGGAGGTTGTGTTCATTGCCCTTGTCCACTTTCAAAAATAACCACTGTTGTCTTGGCCAAAGGGTAGTTACCAGTAGCATTTTTGCAGAGTCCATCCAAATCATTAAAAGAACCCTAGTTATCAGGGGGAAAGGCATACAGGAACATTGCTATCCAAGGAAATAGAAAAGTGTCTTCCAGGATTTTGAGCAAAGAATCCTGGAGCAGAATTTCTTTAACTGTCTCTTGTGAATGGTGCCAAGCTGATCTAAGGAGTTCCCTACATCTGGAACAATTTCTGGAAGACCTGGGTGCATCTTCCATTTGTGGGTCTCCTAACCAGGTCCTGCACAGTTTGTCTGCTATACTATTTTGCTCTGATGGAATACAAGTAGCCTAGTGGGTCATATTGTGCTGCTGAGTTGCTAATTCTCAGACTACTATAGTTAGTCTGCAAGGGGGTAGGAGCTGCACTGCCTTAAATCCACCAATACTATAAAACAGACTGTGTGAGATGTAACAGACTGCAGAAAGAGTATTTTGAATTTTTGGATTTTGATGTGAATGTTCAAAAAGATTTGATATAGTATCCAGGTTCCTTCTTTTCTTGCCACAAGACTCTTGAATAAAATCCTTTCCCCATTAAAATCTGAGGGAACGGGTGCTATAATAGACAGCATCTGATCTATGCTAAGAGGAAACAGGGAGGTTTGACTGGATGGGTTCAGAGGAATCCCTTGAAAAGGAGGAAGGGATGTTGACTACCAGTTGCAACTGTTCTGAATGATTCTTAAAATCAAGTGTTCGGTCTCATCTGGTGCCAGAGAGGAAAGTGGAGACCTAGACTTTGGGGAAAGTTTTACTGAATTACCACAGTTTGTTTGTTTGCGTCTTTCGGCTTTTCCTGGTTAGGGGTCACCACAGCGGAACTCTGGTCCGCTAATGATTGGCAGTTGATTTTTACGTACCGGCTTGCCAGGCCTGACGCACAACCTTCAACGAAGGCATGCCCATTCACGCACGTCTCCACGCAGAAGACACTCTAGTTGAGATTCGAACCGGACAGCGTCTTACTGTGAGGCGACAACGCTATCACAGCACCACCACCACGGGATACTGAATTACCACAGTGGAGATTGGAAAAAAAACATGATGGGACCTATAGTCAAGTCTGCTTTTTTTAGATTGGCATCGGTTTTGGAGGCCCCCCCCCCCTTCTTTTTTTGATCCTCCCTGTCATTACTTTTGAAACATTTGCTTTTTTCTTCCTTGCTGAAGCTGTTCATTATGTTTCCTATAAAACAAACCTGAATAGGAAAAAAAGTTTCTATTATATTTTGGCATGGAGTGTTTAAAAATCTGGGTACCCCCCCCCCCCATTACCTTTTTCTTTCATCAAATCTTTTAAAGACCTCAGAGAAAGGGACAAATAACACGTCTTTATCCAGGGTGACATTCAGGACCTCAGCTTTAATGTCCTCTGGTAGATTCTGCAAATGGAGCCAGGCAAATCTAATCACTGACTCAGTCGTAGTTGCTATAAAGAGGAACAGCAGTGCCATAAAACCATTTCAGGCAGTGCTTGGATAACCAAGGATACTAAGGAATGTCTTGTTCTCTAAAGGGAGGCCCAGCACTTACTTCTCCCATATTGACAAAAGCCAGCAGAAGCATGGACATGTGAGCCTAACAATTCATTATTCTCAAGGATAAGATGGAAAATATAAACTTTCTTCCAAAACCTATCAAAGACGTTTTCATCCTTATTAGAAGGAAGAGTCAACTGCTGTAAGATGTAGATGATGTTTTGACAAACAATTCAGAGCACAGTAAAATCTAGGGTTTGAAAAAAAGATCTGTGGATCTGTGGAACCTTCCCAGAGACAGGTAGCTGACTGACAGGCAAAATGCTGGCTGCAAGAAAAACATCCTTGAATGCAGGCAAAACAGTAGGAATAGTTGCAGTCTGAGAAAAAAAATCATACATTTGCTGAGATTCTGGCATTTCTCTGTTCCCATTGAAATAATTTATTCCTACAATAAACTCAGGAAAAAGACTGTTCTTCAGGTGAAGAATCCGAAGAAAATCATCCTCAGAGTCAGACTCCCCATACTATGGTGAAGGAACTTGAAAATCATTGTCTAACTTAAGAGTCCTGATCCTCAGGCTGCGAATCAGAACCAGAAAGAGAGGAAATATTTTCCTTTTTAAATGAATAAAAGGCTCAGAATGTACAGATTTGAAAGACTTTAAATAAACCTTTAGTAAAACCCAGTCAATCCCCTCCCCCCCAGGTGACAAGTGAAGAAAAATACCTAATCTTATGTTTTTCTCAGAGAGTCTCAAGAAAAAAAACATCCTGAAGAACAATCTTTCCTCTACTAATCAAAGCTTCTCAGTGTGGCTTCACTAAAGACCAACCTCTACTTCTTGGGAACCCAATTGAAAACAGTGACCTAAAATACAGTCCTTTGCCCAGGATTCAAGCTCATCAGCCTGGCCCTACAAAGAAACCAGGTTCGCTCCCTTCTCAGATGCCAACAGCAGTTCTTCTGCCTGAAAAACTGAACAGTTGCAGACAATGTACTGACCTCTTGGTTCTTAGTGGCTTCCAAGGAACAACACCAGGGGGACTGAGAGAAACTGATGAGCGGCCTGAGAAACCATTATATTACCACAGCAGAGTCGCTCATTGCCAGCTGAGATGAAGAAGAAGCTGGTGTCAAGACAAAGCCTCCAGTACAACTTCTCTTTTTGCAGACTGGGAAGGAAACAGAAGCCAGTAGGTAGGTTCATGTCTCTACTGAAAAAAACAAATGTCTGACAAGCAGGTAGTGGAGCCTAGGTAAGGCAGTCTTGCCTTCTGAATAAAAATTTAAGTTTGGAGGTAAAATGTTTTAGTAACAACCACTAAAAACACTAGCCGTAGCAATACATTTTGACAGAACAGAAACTTTTCCAAATAAAAATCGATAAAAATGGGAAGTTTTCCCCTATGGAGTACTTATCTGCCCAGCCTTAAAGACCTGCTAACCAACTGTGGATCCCCCAAAGCCTGCAAGGAAGAGCCCACTGATAAAGTTCAGAAGGTTTGGCACCTTAACCACTGACTCTGTTCTTGAGTTACTGTGGTCAGGGTGTGTGGAGGGTGCCCTAAAGCTTTGGAAGCTGGCCAATCATCCAATCCTTGGAAGAATGTGACCCCACAGTTTATGCTACTGTATCAGTGATCAAATGATGAACATGCAAGGTTAGCCAAATCTGGAGACCTTAAAGCATACCTCATGCTCCCTTATATTTCTGCTTCTCTGCCTCATACCAAATGGTTATTGATGATGACATTCAGCACAGACTTTCAAATAATGCTCCTTCTTCCAATTATGCCCCAATGTCATCTGTACTGAGAAGCAGATAACTGCACAATGACTTCAAACTTTGGCACCACCAGCTCTGTGGTGTAAACAGATAAAGCACGGACTAAGATACAGATAAGCTGTAGTCAAGTAGAAACCCAAGCACTGGAGAAGCCATGGGTGGAGTAAGTGGCTGACAAAAGCTCACCATTCTCGGAGGGAAAGACAGCTCATCCCATTGTACGAGTTGCACCAGTGGAAGCAAGTGTTGCAGCATGCCGCAGAAGTTTGTGGAGACATGCATGTCAGCCACAACGTTAAACAGCCATATGTGACTCACATGATTAAAAGGAGATCTCAGGGCATTAAAAGTACGACAGACAAATGGAATAGCCAGCAAAAAAACACTCCGGTGACTGCCATGAAGACTGTCTCCAGGGATTGGCTCTCAACCACAATAAATGATTAGACCAAATGAGTGAGAGGAAGGATAACTGGCATTTCCTGCAGTGGAAGACATCATTCAAAGGTTGAATGAAAATAAAGGCAGTGATGGGAGTGGTTCTGCTTTGGTGTCTGGTTATTACGACACTCTGGAGGGTATGGAGTGTCAATCAGCATTCAGTGCAACTTTTTCACACTGAAAGAGTGAGAAGCAATATAGCACACCACCACTGGTGAGCATTCCCCTTTACAATGTTATGGATTTCAAGTGGCATCATTCACAAAGACACTAGAAGTGAGGGTTTTGGAATTAAGGCATGCCTACATAACAGGATCCGAAGGGCTGGAACCAGTCCAGAAGTCCCTTTGAATTACTGCGAAACACCATGAATTACCTTTGCACAACGTGACATTTCGTTGCAGATGTCAAAATTTAATTGAAATCTAAAGCATAACTACAGTACCATTGTAAAAGCATGCAGCTCTGTAAATTTCCCTACAAGGCACAAACAACCTCACAAAGCCATTTTGCTCTAGTGGCCCAAAATTAGAATTACAAAATCATCTAAGTTTGAAAAGTGCAAGGCAGACCAATGCAGCATTCAAAGTCTTGCACATTACACTCTTGGACAAAGCCGTCATGTATACAAGGAATGCCAAACAAAAATTAAATAACAATTAAAACAATGTTACAAATAGCAAAAAGGTGGGGGGGAATAAAAGGAGGAAAGTAAGTAAAGTGAAAATGACTACGGGTGAAACATGCAATTTTCCTGCCAGCCCCCTAAAAAGTAAACTAAGCTCACATTAACTGCCTTGTCACTGTGGTTCTTCTGTTGTTGCACTTCATACAGCTCTTTTTCAAGCTGATCCTTGGCCTGCTGTAAATCGCTCAGCTCATGATCTTTTGTCTCTATAAATCGCTGTAGCTTGCGTATTTCCATTAGTGAGGAATTGTGTTCTGCATGTAGTTTAACTAGCTCAGTCTCCTTCTCCATCAGCAGAGATTTTTGTTCTTCAGCACCCTGTAAAATAAAAAGTGTCAGCAAAGGATGGTAAAATAACTTTTCTACTACCCGTTGATCCCACAAAATTTACTTTTACATTTTTTCTTAATTTTTTTTATTTAGGTTTGTTGACCGGGGTACTGGACTTCAACACTGATTCATTGTATCCACAACCCAAGATTTAGAGTAGAAACATGAGAAAGTAGCACAATAACCAAAGATAACAAAAAGCAGCACATGGCTATTCAGACTACAGCTCAAGCAGCTATCAAATAAAGAGAACTAGGACAGTCTCATAATACAGAGAGCAGCAATGTTTAAGCAGATGAAAAGCTCTACACACACACACACACACACACACACACACACACACACACACACACACACACACACACACACACACACACACACACACACACCCCTTCAAATGCCTTTACTATTTTTAATTAATTTAAGGAAGAGGAATTCATATCCAAATGAAAACTAGAAATGGTGATGAAGTGGATCTTGACTGTGGAATAGTTAGAACCCGTATAAAACATATCAGCTAAAAACTGCAGAACTGCAGGAAAGTACACTTGCATTAGGAACTTACCATAAATGCAGATGTTTGAGTATTATTATGTTGTAGTAGTAATTCTTTAGTTTCTTGCCTGCAGGAGCCTGATGGCTGGCCACAACACCAGAGCTTTCATGTTTACACTCCAGGCCCGGTAGACTCCCTCCCCTACTGACATTAAGGCATATGTAGAATAAAGGGACACTGGGCAGCACCACTTTCAGGTCTTTGTTGCAGTTAGTTTCAGGAACAGTTCCTGGTAGACAGAGCATGACTCACCCAAGGATGGCCCACCCCAGACAGAAAACAACTAGAAGGACCCCTCAAAGCCTTCACCTGCAAGGACAGCTTACTTCTTGGAGGGGAGACACCTGATTTTACAGGATGGGAGAGGAAAGTGTAATCTGGGTATTTACCCTAATCCAAATACAAAGAAACAAAAAGGTGATGGAAAGAAATGGTATTGAAACAGTGTACATACTTCAGCATTTATATTTATAAATTCCTACAAAACTGTATGTACTGTGTAACTCACTGCTACAATACTTACTCCTGGATCGACATCCAAGGCTTTTGGGAAAGATGGCTGTCCTGCAGATAGAGCAAAGGTCATATGACCCTGCAGTATGGCAATGGCAAAACTCGTCCTAGCTATGGAGATGCCGCATTAACTGCAATTCTTACCAAATGCATGGACATACGGCCCATGCAGCTGCTTTCAGATTGTCCTGTGTTACACTTCTAAGGAAGGTTGTGATGGTAAGCAATGCCCTTGTACAATAAGCTCTCACTCGGTTAGAAATGTTTTCCCTAACTAGTTGTAACAAAAGGCAAAACAGTGGTGGGTCAATCAGTTTTGAGATGGTTTGTTTACTGACTGCCTTTCTCCTCTCGTCCTTTGAGAAAAGCTATAAAGAGTTGCTCATGATTTTTGAACTGCTTTGACCCATCCAAGCAGATTCTCAAATGCCAGCACACATCTAGGGAATGCAAAATCCTTTTCCCTTGTTCTGTTGTGAGATGAAAACAAAAGTAAATGAATGACTAGATTAAATAATTTGTGGTACACGAGTGCTTGCAAATCTGAAACTGTGGTCAAAGCTACCAAAAATTCCAAGACTAAAAAAAACGTAATAGGAATAGAAGCAACTATCTGAAAACAAGGGATAAGCTAGCATTTCCAACACAAAATTAAGGTCCCAAGGCAAAGCAATATCTTTTTTTTTTTCGGGAGCCACAGAAGCAAAGATGTTTTAAACCTGTTTAACTGATAACTGGGAGAAAACTGGGGATTCTAGTGACAGGCAAGTAGATATAGCTAAAGCTTGTGCCTTTGTACAGGATGACAACAGCCCTGTGTTTAATAGGACTGACAAGCAGGTGAGGACCAGGGACACCAGCGCTGGCATTGTGTCCTGCCCTCTGCCTTTGCACTAACAGAACAACATTTTCCACTTTGCTACAAAAGTTTTGTCTGTGTTTGATTCGCTGGCCTACGTTAACATGTTAAGCACATCCTCAGAAAAAAAATATGCCTTGAAGGGATGAATGCTAATCATCTGCACTGTCAGCTTTAGATTCCACAGGTTTGGATGACTGAGCAAACCCCTGCTCTAGGTTCAGAGTTCCACAAGCTGGTGCAGCAGTATTTTTTTTCTAAACTTTGCAAGGCTCTGCAGAAGGGAGAAACAATGTTGTCTGGGCCAAAATGGTGCTGTCAAGATAAATTTCTGGCCTCTTCCCCCGATAAAACCTTAGAGATTAACAAAATGGGAGGGCAAGCATACAGATACAGACCAGCCTCAGACCTTTCATTTTTTTTTTCTATTTCAAAACTATCTCAATCTAGAAATTTGTCTAGAACAAGACAAACCATTCAAACACATGAAAATAACTAAACAAACATAAAAACTTACTAGCCATTAAAATAAATATCTATCATATCCTTGGGGTGTATCCTTCACTATTAGACAATAATAAATATGCCCAATTAACTATCATTGTATCTTCTAAAATGTCACTTGGTACACTCAACTTTTAGCTAGTGATATACAAACCTAAAATTTTCACCATCTTAGTTGCACACAATGTACCCAGAAGCGCACACACACACACACACGCACACGTACACACGCACACACACACGCACGCACACACAGTAGCGCACACACACACACACACACACAGTAGCGCACACACACACACAGTAGCGCACACACACACACAGTAGCGCACACACACACACACAGTAGCGCACACACACACACACACAGTAGCGCACACACACACACACAGTAGCGCACACACACACAGTAGCGCACACACACACAGTAGCGCACACACACACACACAGTAGCACACACACAGTAGCGCACACACACACACACAGTAGCGCACACACACACACACAGTAGCGCACACACAGTAGCGCACACACACACACACACACACACACACACACACACAGTAGCGCACACACACACACAGTAGCGAACACACACACAGTAGCGCACAAACACACAGTAGCACACACAGTAGCGCACGCACACACACACACACACACACACAGTAGCGCGCGCACACACACACACACACAGTAGCGCGCACACACACACACAGTAGCGTGCACACACACAGTAGCGCGCACACACACAGTAGCGCGCACACACACAGTAGCGCACACACACAGTAGCGCACAAACACACAGTAGCGCACACACACACACACACACACACACACACAGACCATTTATACTTTACCAATAGTTCACACCCATTTCTAAAGCAATCCCTCCCTTGTACCTTTCTCCTCCTAGTATTGTAACTTTGTACTCCATCTGTCAAGTTTACCCCCATCCCACTTCCTCTCCTTTTCTGCTCTTGCCTACTCTAATAATGCTTCTAGCTCAATAACTGTTCAACTTTCATTTCTCTTCCACTTTTGTGGGGTTTTTTATGCCAGTAAACATATAATGCAGGAGATCTTCATATGTCTATTCTTCATTTTGTACTCCTGGTTCAATGGCTCTTTTAGAAGAAGAAAAACAGACTCTCAGATGCATTTCCTCTCCAGAAACCTACTCTAAACAGAATGGCTGAATCTTCTTTATTCTAAGTGAATCCCTACAACCTCACAATATATGCCTTCAATCTCCTGAATGATCTACCTTGCATCTCCAGTAGATCTCATCATTGGAAATATTTTATCTGGTCTTTGAGGTGAGTAGAAATACTTATGAAGGCACTTCCATGCAAAAGTACGGAACTTTACCTTCCCTGATAAACTACAAATTGCATTCAACTGACTTGTCTTCTATAGACTGCTGTAACCGAATGTACCAGTTTACATCTTTGTTACTACCACATTTTTTTTTTAACTGCACAACCTTGTGTGCTTCTGATACCATGTTCCCACCTACCTTCTATGTCTCTCTAACGTAATCCAGTTTACAAGGATTGGCCACTCCTGTTTTGGGATCTATTAAATCAATGTTTTCCCTTAGATCTGCTACTTCTCTCCTCTCCTGCACTTTTACTAGCTTATTAGTTTAGCACTTTACCAGACTTCTTGTAGCAATTATTGTAGCACACAAAAGTGCTAAACCAGCACTAAACGTTCTACAAGGAAACAGCTCCAGTACTTATTATTAATGCCCACCCCTCCAGGCATGTCTAAATGTCAGTTCCCTGCGCTTTTTCTCCTATTAACCTGGTGAAGTTGGGCATCCTGAGGCAATGTAGCAATGGCCTCATGTACACTGACAACCCTCTCCTCTTGCCTCCCAACACTCAGACTTGGGAGAAATGCACATATATCCAAAGTGGAAGCCATGCACTCTCTAGCCAAAACTGGAATAGCTGGTCAAGAGGAGAAGGTCAGCACTTACACCACACGGAACACATAGCCCTCCATAACACACACCAGCACTGCCTTCACATAAATACACAAATCACACACACCTTCACTGAAGCTCTCAAAAATCTACCCAAACAGCAGAGGTCTCCAAGGCAGAAAAGCAGTCTACCACCACAACACAACATTAATCACGAGACACTTTACTCTCGTAAGCAGTGTGCCACTCAACCAAAGCCCCTAAGGCAAAACAGCATGCCCAACATGCTAGTCATAGGTGACTCGATAGTGAGGCACACTGATATCCCACTCACTAGGCTGAGTAAGGAGAAATTAACAGTCAACTGCCTGTCAGGTGCCAGGATCCACCACATAATGCACAAACGCAGGTCCCTCAACAACGGGTACAAATGACTCTGTCACTGTACATGTGGGTGTGAATGACCTGAGACGTACCTCCCCAGACTACATGAAGAGACATGGAGGAGCTTTTGGATTATGTAGTCAAGGCCGGTATGACCCTAGCCCTGAACAACATATTACCATCACCCAGAATGATACCACAGACCGTTGCTCTACACCAATAGTCAACTCCTCCCTGGTTTGATCCAACCACAAACTAATCACCTTGGAAATCCACATCCACCTCCCCCGCAAAGGTAATCACTATGAAAAACTTCTCCAAATCTAACTTTGGGCTCCTAAAAACAGAGGTGGCTAACTTCACGGTACCCATGCAAATGGACAATAGTTGCATGACCGCCAAATCTTACATCAATGCACTGTATGAACACATACAAAAATGCACGGATCTCGCCTTACCCAATAGAACCAATATGCTCTCCTCCAAAAAAAAGGAAGCCAATCTGGTGGTCCCCTGCCATAAACAAACTCTACAACAGGAGGAAGAAACTGATGCAGAATAAGGTGATGCCCAAGCCTGGAAAAACTCCCTTATCAGCCTCAACAAAGTTGAGATCCCTCATCAAATCCTCTAAAGCTAGCTATTAAACTAGGATTGCAGCAGATAGTAAAGACAATCACAAGGCCTTCCATAGTTATGTGAAGAATCTCCATGGCAATACCCAGATTTGCTCTGAGCTACCTCACAATGGTACCTCCTACACTGAGCCAACAGATACTGCCAATATACTGGCCGACAGATTCAGTGTCAACTCTACCCCCCTCCCCCCAAAAGGACCAATCACAACACCAGTAGATTACCAGGCACCCAGTATTACTGTTGCACAAGTTAAAACAGCACTGTCCAAGGCCAAGAATACAGCTTCTATGGGACCTGACAATATCCCTGGCTGTGTTTTACATTAACTACAGAGTGAACTGGCACCTCACCTGTGTGCTCTGCTCAATCACAGCCTCACCTCAGGCTTTGTCCCTACAGAATGGCGCACTGCTACAGTCATCCCTCTCCACAAAAGAGTGATTACAGACCCTGGAAACTATCGCTCGATTAGCCTGACGAGTCTGATATGCAAAGCTATGGAACGCATCATCATGGACCTAATAAACAAGGATATAGGGAATCTCCAAACTCTGGATCCCACACAGTTTGATTTTGTGAAGGGTAGATCATGCCTGCTCAACCTGGTCCACTTCTCTGAGTCAGTCACCAGAGCTGTGGATTAAGGCAAGGTGGTTCATACAGCCTACCTTGATCTGAGCAAGGCCTTTGATACCATTCCCCAAATCAGGAATTATAGAAAAACTCACTAAGCTAGGCATCAACCCATATACCACTAAGTGGCTTGCAAACTGACTCACAGATAGAACTCACAGTGTGAAAGTAGCCGACTTCAAGTCAGACTGTAGACCAGTCACGAGTGGAGTTCCCAGAGGATTCGGTCCTGGGTCCTCTCCTGTTTGGTATCTACTTCTCTGAAGTCCAGGCCAACACGAAGGGACTCTGGCTGACAAAGTTTGCAGATGATTGCAAGTTGGGAGCTATTATCAACTCCCCAAGTGATGTTGACATCCTACAGAAAGGCCTCACTGAGACCAACAACTGGTGTCAGAACCATGGCCTCAATGCCAAAAAAATAAGTTGTCATCCCCTTTGGAAAAAACCCGGTTCCCATGAATTACCACATTGATGGTAGTCCACTGAACACAGAAGGTGTTATAAGAGATCTGGAAACACAGGTTGACAGCAACCTGACTTTTGACCATCACATTGCCACTGTGGTCAGAAAGTCCTTCTCTGTAGCACATCTCATTACTACAGGTTTTGAATCCAGGAAGAAAGAGGTCATTATCTCCCTCTACTCTTCCCTCGTTAGGCCAATCATCTAGTACAATGCCCCATTTGGCATGTACCTCATTAGACACCTGCAACAACTGGAGAGGCCACAAAAGTACCTCACAAAAAGGATCCTAGGCCTTAAACACTTGTCCTATATGGACAGACAAACTCCAACTATTTAGTCTCATATCACCTACTTAGAGGCGATCTCGGCTTGACTTACAAAGCCATGTCTGACCCAGCTCTGTTAGAAATGCAACATCTAAAGAAATCCCAATCAGTCTGCCCCACATGCTCCAGAGACCTCTACCTCATTACCACAATCAACAGAACATGCTGGAGGGATAGGTTCGTAACCCAGAGACTGCCCACGCCATGGAATAGACTTCTCATACATGTCAAAAAAGAGCACCTCTCTGGCCCTCTAAGAGGAATCTTGATGAGTGGATGGGAAACAGAAAATTCATTCTGGGGATCAGTCCAGTGGCTCTACTCGACAGAGGCACTGGGAACTAAGGTCAGGTTGCACAATGCTAGGGTAATCCTATGTTCTAGGCTTATAAAGGCTCTAGGGCCATTAGCCTAGTACACACCTATGAATCTAAACTTGTCCACTGCATGGACCAGTGTTTGATAGTGAACTTTTAGTTATGTACTCACCATAACTTCAGATGTTTGGGATCCATCTCGCCTACATTCTGACTGATGGGTTCGGAGCCGATCCCTCGGCTCCGACTCGGCACGCTTATGCCAAAGAGCGAAGTCTCTTATTGGCTGAGCTTACTATATCCCAGGATGCACCACTACCAGTCCCCCAGATCTAGTTTGTCCGCACACATGCACGCTCTGATTATATAACATCGTCAGATGAAACAAGATAAAAACAGTAGAACTCAAACCGTTCAATCTCTTCTGATCTCCAAGGCAGGGGGGAAGGAGGGTGGGTATTAGGAATGTAGGCGAGATGGATCCCAAACATCTGAAGTTATGGTGAGTACATAACTAAAAGATGTTATGTGATCCTATCTCGCCTACATTCTGACTGATGGGACAGCGTCCCTAGCACCTGAATCCTGGGTGGCTCACTGGAAAACACTCCTGAGTACCGTGGAACCAAATGATGCTCGCCCTTTAGATGCCACATCCAATTTATAGTGGGAAATGAAAGTGTGCGGATTGGACCAAGTAGCCGCAGCACAAATCTCCGATATAGCGAGCTTGGAATGAAAAGCTATAGAAGTCGCCATAGCTCTGGTAGAGTGAGCTTTGATAGATGTTGTAAGTTGCTTATTCGAAGGAGAATAAGCCTGAGTTATGCAATCTCTAATCCATTTGGAGATAGTAGCTTTTGTGATGGTTTTACCCAATTTATTGTCTGAGAAGGACACAAACAACTGGTCTGACTTACGAAATTGCTGAGTCTTGTCTAAATAGAAGCGCAATTGCCTGTGAACATCCAATTTATGGAGAGTGTATTCTGCTTCATTGGAGAATTTTGGGAAGAAAACTGGTAGCTCTAGAGACTGTTGGAGACAGAGATTAGAACAGACCTTTGGGACAAAGGATGGATTAGGCCTAAGTGATACTCTATCCTTGTGGAAAATCAAGTACGGTGGTTTAATAGACAGGGCTTGAAGCTCTGAAACTCTTCTTGCAGAAGTAATTGCAACTAAGAAGGCAGTTTTCCAAGACAGATATTTTAACTCACATGTAGCAGCCGGTTCGAAAGGGGAAGATGTTAATGCACGAAGCACCAAATCAAGATCCCACGGAGGCGCAGGATGAAAAACTGGGGGTCTTAACAGGCCCACACCTTTAATGAAAGTTTTGCATATTCTGCTGCTCATCAATGGAGGATCCATGGATTTGTGGAATTTAGAGATAGCCGCCAGTTGGACTTTAATAGTAGAGACAGAAGATCCTTGATTAAACAGGGATGTTAAGAATTTCAAAACTTCCGGGATTGGAGCAGTGATAGGGTCTAAGCCCCTGATTTGAGCCCAGATAGCAAACCTCTTCCACTTACTGAGGTACAATTTCTTAGTGGTGGGTTTGTGGGCTGAAGATAAAATGTGAATAACTTCCGGTTCTAATGCGTGACTTCTGACTAAATTCGGAAGTGGAGGAGCCAAGCTGTCAACTTCAAGGAGTGTAGGGACTGATGCTGTTGTCCCGACTGATGAATTAGCAGATCCGGAGTTAGATCTAAAGTCCAAGGATCGTCCACCACATGTTTCTTCAGGTAGGGAAACCATACCTGATGAGGCCAGTATGGAGCAATCAGTATCATTGTGGACCCCAATTGAGAAGCTTTTTGAATGACTTTGGAGAGAAGTGGAATCGGAGGAAAGGCATAAAGTAGCCCTGTTGGCCAAGGTTGTGCTAGAGCATCCATAGCTGCTTCCCCTTGATGTGGAGTCAAGGAGAAGAACCTTTGCACCGTGTTTAGTGGTGTTGCAAATAGGTGCAGCACGGCCCCCATCTCCTGAAAACCTGAGCTGCTACTGTTTGTTTAGGGACCACTCGTGAGGAGAGAGAATTGTTCTGCTCAATCTGTCTGCCAATATATTTGATTTCCCGAATGTGGGTCGCTACCAAGAACGGCTGGTAGCTACAGCCCATTCCCAGACCCTCATGGCCTCTCTGCAAAGGGGTAAGATCTGGTCCCTCCTTGTTTGTTTAGATACCAGACCACCGACATGTTGTCTGTGTGGATGGCGATTATGCCCTGAGGGAGAAACTTGTGTAAGGCCTGTAGGGACAGAAGTACAGCCCTCATCTCCAATACATTGATGTGGACAAGAGTTTCGCCTGGAAGCCAGGAGCCCTGAACTAACCTGCCCAGACAACGCCCCCCACCCTGTCTGGGAGGCATCTGTCGTCAGGGTGACCACTGGAGAGGGAATAACAAAGGGCTTCCTTGATTTAGATTGGATGTCTGAAGCCACCAGCGAAGGTCCCGTTTGCATGTTTCTGTAATCATAATGGGATGATTGAGGGGAAGGTCCTGAAAGGACCATTGAGTTGACAATAGCCACTGAAGAATCCTCATGTGCAATCTTGCCAGAGGAACTAGAAGAACCGTGGCAGACATCGAACCTAAAACTTGTAGGACCATCCTGGCTGGGGCTTTGGATCTTGAAATCAGGGCTTGAACTTGGCCTTGTAAAGTTTGGATCCTTTCGGAACGTGATTTACGGAACCACATCTTCCCCCCTCCTTTAGCCTTGGGATAAGGCCGAAAGGGAGTGGAATAACGGGCACCTACGGCAGATAAAGTTTTTTCCCTCTTGCTCACAGCGGGTAAGGGTGTCTTTAACCTTAGGTCCAAACAAAAAGGACCCATCGAAGGGAGCGTCGGCGAAGGAAGACTTGAAGGCCTCCACAAACTGACACAAACGGAGCCAGGCTTGTCTCCGTAGAGCCACGCCTGTGCCTGCCGCTCTACCCGCCCCTTCGGCCGCATATGAAATGAGCCTCATGGACGAGTTAGAAATTGACGTAAGGATAGCCAACAGAGCTAACCGACTGGGCTAGCTGCTCAGGTAGGTTACCCGAGAGGGAATCTGACAGCTCCTTGACCAGATCCCTCTGAAGTCTGGTAAAATGTGCCAAATAATTCAGGGACCTTAAAGTAAAGGCCGCTGAAGTCAGGGTGCGCTTCCGCATCGTCCATGCTCCTAGACTCCTTATTAGGAGGATGGACGGACGTTGAAGCCTCTGCCACGTCCTGTTGTGTAGCAGATGCCACCACCATGGCATCTACAGCCACGCCTTTAGTCAGGAACTCCTTCTCGGGTGGGGCAGACAAAAATTTGTTAGGACGAGAAGGGACTGGTTCCACGGTATCTGGATGTTCCCACGCCCTCCGACAAACTAAATCCAGGAGCTCGAAGGGCGGAGACACCCAGGAGGCGGAGGGCTGAGCCCCAAAGGCCTTGAGGAGCACTGACTCATCAGCAGAGGGGGGTTTGGATATCCAGCCTCGTTGTTTGAGGATCTCTAAGATGTCTGCAAATGAGACATCATCCGAGGACGACTTCGGGGACCCCTCCGCATCATCAAGATCAGTGTCAGATGTAATAGACTCGGGGGAGTCCACGTGCTTCCTCTTGCACGATCTCTTCCTTGGGGGTTCCTCTGAAGACAACTCCGAAGAACCCTCAGGAGGAGGGAACCCCAATGGGGGTAACCTCAGGCCCAGGGCTCCGCTGCCTACGGACAGGGAACTGCCAAAGACCCAGTCTCCACGCCCAGGAAGGTGCTGGTAAAGCCGGGAGATGGCAAGAAGACTTGGCCAAGGCACTCCTCATAGCTCTGAAAGCCGGACCCCAGAATCCTGGGAGTGTCCGGTCCCGAGCCATGATAGCAGACGGAAGTCCCGCAGCGAAGCACCGAGAGGAGGCTCGGAACCGATAGCATAGGTCCCAAACATCACCCCAGGTCCAGCCGAAGAAGTCCGTGTACCAAACTCGGACCCGAAGGCGGGTTGGAGTAAGGGTCGGAGCCGACCCTAAGATCTCCACCGGCTCCAACAGCACCTGCTCCACGGAGCCGGCGGTCGGAGGAGGAATAGCAATGACATGGGCATGGGCCATCGGCTCCGAAGCCAACTGGGTCGGAGCGAAACAAATTTTGAAAGACTGGGGACTGGAACAGTCTTTGGAGCACCCTGTCTATATCCGAATCCGACATCCTCGATGACCGAGAGGATACTGAACGGGTTCGAGATGGCCTCTCCAACGGCCCCAAAGGGCTAGGGGACCGGCTCCGAGGCGACCCGATGACTATCGGCGCGAAGGAATACCACACTAGTTTCCATCGGTGCCGAGGAGGACTTGGCGCCGAGGAGGAAGTGTCTGAGCGGGCAACCTTTGTCGGCTCTGAGACCAGTGGAGCCGACGGTGACCCGCCTCTCGATGCCCCAGCCATCGGCTCCGAAGCCAGAGGAGTCGAGACTGGTGGCATCGAGGCAGACCGTTCCCCTCGGCTCCAAGTCCTTGGAGCCAAGGAGAAGCCTGCCTATGTCTTTTGGCGGTCGGATCCGACGGACTGGTCGGAGCCGGCCCTTTTCTTTAGCTGGAGAAGGAGAGGATGCTAAAGCTTCTTCAAAGGAGGGTTTTATTAAGCCTTTAAGAATGAGTTTATTTTTCCTCTCCTGGAGGACCCTCGAGGAAAAAGCGTGACACACACTGCATGACTCTTGTAAATGTTTTGCACCCAAACAATAAACACAGAGAGAGTGATCATCTGTGATTGACATCTTAAAATTACATTTGGTGCATTTTTAAAGCCGAAGGCCTAGGATTCTGAGACATTATGACAATAATGCAGTAATTCCCTGACAGAAAAAACAACACTATCCACTTGACTTTCTGATTTAACTGACACTACCAAAAATCAGTCTACAGCTGCCGATTAGGTAAACAATCCGGTAACAATTAACTCAAGGGTATTTTAAAAACCCCTAAGGTTTGAGAGGGGTTGACTGACCGGGAAGGCCCTAAGATGAAGGAGGCCTGAAATCAGAACCAACGCCCAATCACACTACAAAGTTTCTCACAAAAAACTCCAATCACACACAAAAGGTAAGAGTAGCCGTTAAAACAGCTTTTTATGACAAGAACAGCAAATTTCTGACAGAAAAAAGTTAGTAAAATACTACTCAGCTCAGCCAGCTCGAGACCACGTCTTCGCAAGTTAGCGGCAAACGAGATCTGGGGGACTGGTAGTGGTGCATCCTGGGATATAGTAAGCTCAGCCAATAAGAGACTTCGCTCTTTGGCATAAGCGTGCCGAGTCGGAGCCGAGGGATCGGCTCCGAACCCATCAGTCAGAATGTAGGCGAGATAGGATCACATAACATCTTTCATTTTATCAGTTAGACTTAATTCTGCACTTACTTCCTTGCCATTTAATACTTTGCCTTCTTGAATAAGTTGCAGCCAATATCCAAAGTTCGTATGGAAAGTGCTACAGGACCAAGCCATTGCAGACCATTATTTTGTCTCCAATGGTTTTTGCTATAGAAAGAATCTCTATCTCCACTTAATTCCTTAGTTATGAACATTCCTTAAACTTTCACTCATCATGGCTAACCAGGGCTGCCCCAGTTTTCGGGGTCGTGCTCCTCCGATCATCTTTAGTAAATCTACTTTGTAGTCCTGGGAACTTCTCAACATGTTTCCAGACTACTTTGTGTTCCTCTGTCAGGAACTTTGAATATTAATCCTAGATGGATCATTTTGGGATATCTGGGTCCCCCAAGCCTCCTTGCACTTTTGGTAAAATTACCTTACCCCAACTCACTTTGTCTTTTCACCTAACCATATAAAATTCCTTCATCCTGTCCATTATCTTAGCTACCTTCTCCCATGATGGTGGTATGTAAAATGCTTGCCACATACAGAATACATGTGACAGAAAGTACAGTTTTGTACCTACCATAAATGTAGATGTTCGAGTGTAAACACTGCTGCAGTCATTACACTTGAGTTATCCTGCCGTCAGGTGGTTCCGCAGTCGGCCTGAGTTCCAAAGTCTTGGTCCGGCGTCGATTGCTGTCGCCTCCTCCCTGACGTCAGTGCAACAGGGGTATATAAGATACAGCCAACGCCATTTTCTTCAGTTTTTCTTGCCCCAGATGTCAGGTGCCCCCAAATAGGTAGGCAATTCACATTGCTAGTAAACTATGCATAAGAAAAGCAAACAACAATTTTCAGTTACCAGCAAATACTCCCCATAGGTAGTAAAGGGTAGAAGACATAAGTACGTACCAGCAAGTAAGAGGAGAAGGAGGGAGGGTAACCTGGACTGCAGCAGTGTTTACACTCGAACATCTACATTTATGGTAGGTACAAAACTGTACTATCTATGTTCATCGTGTTACACTGCTGCAGTCATTACACTTGGGTGGAATCCCAAAGCTGAGGTAGGGTGGCTGGTTCTATAAGGCATTAGGGGTGGCTATAAGGCCCTGCAGCATAGCAGTGGCGAAGCTAGCTCTGGATTTGGAGTATAAAAGCAAATGGTAATGCTTGGTGAAGGTATGCAAAGAGCTCCATGTTGCTGCTACCAAAATATCCTTGGTAGGTACTCCTTTGAGGTAGGCAGTAGAAGTGGCTGTTGCCCTGGTGGAGTGAGATCTAATGCTGCTAGGTACAGGTTTCCCATGGTGTGTATAGCAGAAACGTATGCAATGTCCTATCCATTTAGAAATGGTCTGTTTTGAAATGGCTTTTCCCTGTGCTACTGCAGCATATGCTACCAATAATTGCTCAGATTTTGTGAAAGTTTTGGTTTTGTCCAAGTAGAAGCTTAACTGCCTGTGAATGTCCAAAGAATGCAGTAGTCTCTCCCCTTTATTCTGTGGTTTTGGATAAAAAGTTGGCAAGTGAATCGTTTGGTTTAGAGCCACACTTGATACCACCTTTGGCATAAACGTAGGGTTAGTTCTTAAAGACACCCTGCCCTGGTGGAAAATGAGGAAAGGTTCCACTGCCATTAGTGTCTGTAATTCTGAAACTCTTCGTGCTGATGTTATTGCCAGTAGCAGAGTAGTTTTCCAAGAGATATATTTTAATTCTGCTGTGTTAGCTGGCTCAAAAGGAGGTAAAGTTAATTTTTCCAAAACAAAGTTGAGGTCCCAAGTTGGAGTAGGTGCTCTACGGGGCGGTCTTATGTTTTTAGCCCCTCTGAGGCACTGTTTGAGCAAAGGATTAGAGAAAAATCGGTGGATCTGTGTTGTAATGAGCAGAAATGGCAGAGGCGTGGATCTTGATGGATGAAAAGGAGATGCCCTTGTCTAGCATCTCAGTTACATATTGTAGAATCTGAGGAATGTTTGGGACAAGAGGGTCAAGGCTGTGAGCCTGGTTCCAGGCACAGAATCTCTTCCATTTATCCGAATAGGCTTTCCTGGTACTAGGCCTTCTGGCCTCCAGAATGACATTCATAACAGCTTTGGAGAGAGGCATTGCTTGCTTGACTAAGGAATTTTCCATGCAGCTAGTTTTAAGGTCTTTAGCTGGCTGTGAAATATCTGATTGTTGTGCTGAGTCAGCAAATGAGGGATCCGAGGCAAAATCCAGGGTGGTTCTTGTGCCAAGTTCTTTAAGATTGGGCACCAGTGCTGGCGTGGCCAGTCTGGTGCAATCAGGATAATCTTTGGCTCTTCTTGCCTGGCATTTAGGAGTACCTTTGGAAGGAGAGGTAGAGGTGGGAAAGCGTATACTTGCAGGTTTTTCCAGCTGAATGAGAGGGCATCCATTTTCCATGCTTGTGGATGGTAACTCCTTTTGCAGAATTTCTGTAGCTGGCAGTTCATTGGGGATGCAAACAGATCTATGTCCGGGCTCCACCATTTTTGTGTTATCATTCTGAATATTTGTGGATTCAATTCCCATTCGTGGGGATCCATGATGTTTCTGCTTAAGTCGTCTGCCAGGGTGTTTCTCTCTCCTGGCAGGAATTGTGCTTGCAGATGAACTTGGTAGTCTAGAGCTGTGCTCCACAAGGTCATGGCTTGTCTGCAGAGGGGGTAGGAGTGTGTGCTCCCTTGCTTGTTTATGTACCACATAACTGTGGTGTTGTCTGTCTTTAGTAATAGTTGTCCTGGATGCATCAGGTCCTTGAAAGCTATAAGGGCATTTTGTACAGCTAGCATCTCTTTTTGATTGATGTGAAGATGCCTTTGTTCTGCGGGCCACTCGCCTTAAATACATTTTCCTGCCATGTATACTCCCCAGGCGTAATCCGATGCATCTGTTGTCAATGTTTGCCTGGCTGTGGATTGAATAAAAGGCTGTCCCTTGAGGTGACAAGCTTGAGCCCACCATCGAAACTCCTGTTGAAGGCATGAATTAGTGGTACAACTGTTTCCAAACGGACAGTGTTGAGACCATACACTCTTTAGGTACCATTGTAGTTTCCTCATATGCAGTCTGGCATATGGAATTAGTAGTATGCAAGATGCCATGTAACCCAATGCCTGCAGAATTTTTCTTGCAGGGAGTTGAGCCTTTGTTGCCATCAATTGAAAGTATTGAATCAGTTGTCCTTGCTTGTCTGGCGTGAGATAAGCCATCTGGGCCGTTGTGTTCAAGCTGGCACCCAGGAATATTATCTCTTGTGAGGGCACTAGTTTTGATTTATTTTCGTTTACTGTGTACCCCAGGCAACTTAACTTTTTTACGAACGCCAGATGCTTTATGTCCTTGCTCTCTGCTTGAATCAGGCAGTCGTCCAGGTACGGATAAATTTGAATTCCTTTCTGTCTGCAAAATGCAATTACTGGTGCCAGGCACTTTGTGAAGACCCTGGGCACAGTAGATAAGCCAAAGGGCAGTGCAAGAATTGATAGTGCATTTAACCAGCTATGAATATGAGGTATCTTCTGCAGTTGTGTCCGACAGGGACATGCAGGTATGCCTCCTTGAGGTCCAAAGTCATGAGCCAAGCTTTCTTGCCCAGCATGGGAAGAAGCTGCTGTAGTGTCAACATTTTGAATTTCGGAACATCCAGTAAGTGTTTAGAGAAGAAAGATCCAGAATGGGCCTCCAGGCTTTGTCCTTTCTGGGAATCAGAAAGAGTCGAGTAAAATCCTTGTCCTTGCTCCTGTGGTGGTACCGTTTGAATAGCCATGAGTGCTGTAATTTGTTTTTGAGCCTCTGCCCATTGATTTGGTGGCAGATTTGGCATTCCTTTTAACCTTGGCAGAGTGTGAAAGTGGAACCTGTAACCTTGAGATACAATGTTGAGAACCCATTTGTCTTTGGTGATCCAATGCCAACTGTGATAGAAAAGAGCCAGTTTTCCTCCTAAGGGGGCTGCCAAGAGAGAACTGTTTGGCAGCTGTAGTGGGAAGTCATTGAGGTTACTTTTTGTATGGTTGGGACCTGTCTTCCCCTTCTTTCTGGCCTAGTGCACCCCATAGTCGAGGCCTGTAAGGACCTTGTGGTTGACCTCTACCTCTTGGACGTCTGTATCTGCCCCTTTGAGGTCTGTCTGTAACTGGAAAGGACCAATTCTTTGTTGGCCAATTTCTGCTAAATCGAGGAGGCTGAACCTGTAAGAAATCCTTCACCGTTTGCATAGATTTTGCCTTATCCTCCATCTTCTTTAATACCTCTTCTGCCTTAACTCCAAATAACACATCCCGCTACAAAGGTGCATCAAATAATTTTGCTTTAACATGATCTGGTAAGGTATGTTCTTCTAACCAAGCATGTCTTCTAATGACTGAGCCTGTAACTGCTTCTCTACAGGAGGCCTCTAAAGAATCAAAACCACATTGCAAAGTATGTTTTCCCACTTGTTCAGCTGCATGCAATAAATCCTGCCTTTCTTTAAAATGAGGATCTGAATCTGGGAGCATTTTTTGTTTCAACTGAGTCATCAAAAATTGCTGATATTTTAGCATGTGAAACTGGCAATTTAAGGCTCTCATTGCTAAAGTTGCAGACGTGTATACTTTCTTTCCCCATCTGTCTAATGCTCTGGAATCTCTGTCAGAGGGAACTGGGTTTTTTGCTGATGAGGCCTTAATCCCTTTGGGTCCCTGAGAAATAGTTTCAGGGTCAGCAACAGGACTTTTATACAGAAATTTGTGCGAGTCAGGGACTCTGTAATATCTATCAGGTTTAACTGGGGCTGGAGGTAAGGAGTCAGGATTTAAGCTGGATTCAGTACACGCATCATCCACAATATCCAACACTGGCAGAATAGCAAGGGGTCTGTGCTGAGGTAATAAAAGGAAGTCTCGGAGCCTTTTCTTGGATTCTGAGTAATCCTGGCCTTCCCAATGGAAATGCTCCCTCATGGTATATAAGGTTTCCACAAAGAAGTAGTCCTCCGGCGGAGAGGCTGATAGAACTGATTCCTCAGCATCAGAAACCTTATAAGGGGGTAAAGAATATCCTAGGTCTGAGGATGAATCTGAGGAAATGGACACCTGGTCGGAGGATTCATAGTCTGCATCCAGTCTGGGCCTTTTATCAGGTGGGGGGTGGGACCCCCTGATCAGGGTGATTAGGTCTTCGACCATTTTGGGTCTGAAAACACCCTCTGAAGCTGTGGATTGCTCAGCTACTTCGGTTCCCTCTGAAGGATTAGTTTCTGTAGGCTGAAAAACTGGTGCGTCCGAAGGCCCAGCCAGCTCCAAGTGGGAGTCAGAGGCAGCCTGTGGTTCTGCAGAAGCAGTCGTCAGGGGCTGGGATGGCGCCCCGGCGACCGGCCTAGAAGAGGCCTCGTCAGTTTTGGGCCTCGGATGCCTGTCCTGGTCTTTGCGCTTTTTATGCATTCCGGTCATCGGAAGTTCCAACGGCATGTTGTAATTGAATTTTCTGCCAAAATAATGTCGGGCAAAATCAAACCGACGTCTAATCGTGCGCTTGTTAAACCTAGCACAAAACCGACAACCAGTGACGTTGTTGTCTGGGCCTAGGCATGGGATACAATAGGAATGGAAATCATTATGAGGTATTTGCTTCCCACAAGAAATACAGTTATTAACTTTTACTGACATCGGTCTGAGGCAAGAAAAAGTTTCCCCAACGGGGTACTTAGCTTTGTAGAAGACTTCGGTTCTGGATTCGGAATGAAAATCTCAGGAGTCGGTTGACCGGCACTTGCGAACTGCTTTTGCTTTGGGCACCGCATGGCAAGAAAGACTGGATAAAATGGCGTCAGCTGCATCTTGTATACCCCTGTCGCACTGACGTCAGGGAGGAAGCGACAGCAACCAACGCCGGACCAAGACTTTGGAACTCAGGCCGACTGCGGAACCGCCTGATGGCAGGATAACCCAAGTGCAATGACTGCAGCAGTGTAACACGATGAACATCATAGAACATGCCACTGTAATACCTGTGCCCTCAAATTTAAAACGACGCCCAGTAATTTTCATTTATGTAGATTTCGCTGTAGTTTCATCATCAAGTCATATGGTCTTTGCTCTGAACTTCTTGAGGAACTTTTCAACCAAACTCCTAAACATTTTATCGCTCCTTTCCACATATCTTGATTTTCTCCCCCTATTACCTATTGAAACAGCTGCCAGTTGGACATTAATCATGGAGTAGCTGGCTCCCTCCTAATAAAAGGCCTGCAGGAAAGTCCAGAATGGATACTAAGGAAGCAGAGAAGGGGTCCAGACTTTTGGCGGATGGCCAGCTAAAGAATCTTTCCCATTTGGTTCTGCAAACTTTCCCGGTAGAATGTTTCTGAGATGAGGATAAGATGCAAATGACACTGGATGAGTGCACACAATTTCTATCCATCAATGACAAAACCAATCAGTTTCTGGAGAAATTTGGCTACCAACGGAGTCAGGGGATAAGCATAGTGTGTGGACCAAAGCATCCCTTGGAGACTACCATTCCTGGGGAATCAGGGCAAAGACGCTGCAAACAGGTTGCAGCAAGGTTGGCACCAGCAGCTGAAAATCATGGTACCTACTGTCTGACAGACCACTTATGGGGCAGAAAGATTGATCTGATCAACTTGCCCACTAGTATATTGGACTTCCCTGGGATACATGTTGCATCAGAAAGCTCAGGGAAGACCTTGCCCAATGTCAAAACCTCATGGCCTACCGACACAATGAATATGAGCGGGTTCATCCTCGTTTGATGATGTACCTGACTACCAATACGTTGTCTGTCTGGATAGTGATCACACTTGTGGGGAAGGTGGCTCGAAATACCTGCAACATAAGGATGTCTCTCATCTCTTCCAAGTACACTGATGGGAAGATAAGCCTCTGTTAAAAGACAATGTATGCCTTGTGCAGTCTTCCCCTCGAAATGCCCCCATTTCGAGGGATGCATCCATGGCCACGAGGGCTCCTCAGGGATGAAGAATAAAAAGGAAACCTAAATAAACCAGAGGATAATTTAACCACCACTGAATATGTTGTTTGTAAGTCCCCATGAACTTGACAAGAAAGTGCACTGGATGATGAAGAATGGACCACTGGACTAAGAAGATTCCAGTCTAACAACCTCATGTAGAATTTGGCTTGTGGAACAGTTATTGATACTGCTATAGAACACAACAGATGTAGGATGGATTCTGTTGGTGGGAATTTGGGGAGAAAGGACCTGTGAAGCTTGCTGCTACAGAATGGCTAACCTTGACAAGAGAAATTTGGCTATCTGTGAGGTGATGTCCCGGTAGAATCATATAAACACTACAGTTTGGAATGGGGTTAGCATGGACTTCTCCAGGTTGACTGTGATCTTGAGGTTGGAGTCCAACTACAGCAAGAAGTCGCTAGCTTAGAGAAAACAAATCTCTCTTGGTGGACTTCCAACATGGCTGCACATTACGTAACAGCTTAATTCTAGCTCTCCCAGTGTGAAAAAAAAAAAAAAAAAACTCATGAGAAAAGGCCAGTATACTTGTTTATGGGCAAGTTTTAGTAACTAGCTAGTAAGTGTACTTCTTGGATTCCAAAAAAAAAAAAGAGGATCTGGAAAAAAAATCAGCTACAAAAAGTGAGGAAGAGACACTGATTTGGAAATTTTCTGTACCTGTTCAGTTAAAAGCAATGAAACCTTCAGACATGAATTCCAGTAACTGACAGGAAGCTATTAGACAACCGCACAGAGACCTGGTTAAGATAAACGAAACACTGATGGGAGTACATAAACACAAACAAAAGGCTGGAAAAAAATGAAAGAGGCTTTAAACAAATATTCAGATGAGCTGATAACATTGCAAAAATCAGTGGTCAAAATGAAGAACAGGCTGGCTGAACATGACACTGCTCAGGAAGACAGGTTTCAAAAATAGCAGAATTAGAGGACAGGGCATGTAGGGAAAACCTGGGATTTTCAGCTACACCAGAGAAGCTGGAAGGAACAGACTGCATTAATTTTATGAAAGCACAAAATTCCACAGCAGGAGCTGTTAAGCTGAAAGGGCACATTATATGCATGCCCCAAACCTGGCTATGACAAAGCAACCTAGACTTTTAATAGCAAAGATTTAATCCTACCAGTAGGAGGAGTTGATTTTGACAAAACTGTGGCAGAGTGTTTGTGGAAAATGATTACTTACTGTACACCAGGCGCAAGAGAAATAAATTTTGATTCCACTATTCAGGGAATGTCAAGTTGTAGGTGTGAGATTCAAACTGCTGTACCCAGCTGTCTTCAAAATATTTTTCCCTGGAGGGACAAAATCATTTTTTGATAAAGTACATGCTAAGGAGGAAATACAAAAGTTTGGCCAACAAAAAGTGAGCTGTGAAACAAAGATGCTTCTTCTGGTAATAAAGACCACAGAGAGACTTGTACCTCAAACTTTTCCCAGTGTTTCAAAAGAAAATATTGGCGTGAAAGAAGGCAGCTTGAAGTTGACAAAAATAACAGAGTACATTAGAAATGAAGCAGTGACAGGACTTGGAAGATGGAGATGAACAGTAATAAAACCAGTAACAATGTGGGATTACAATGCAATAATTGTTTGTGTGAAATATGACAGAACAAGAAAATCTGGAAATACTGGACTTCTTCAGAATTTGTTGGACCTGTGGGGGACTCTAAAGCATATGCCCTACTTCATGTCATTAATGCTCAAAAATGCTTTAGGGAGGGGGAAGAGAATGGAGAAAGTTAGCTGTAGGTAAACTTTCTTACTAGCACTATTTTTGTGGTGCATGGTTTTCTTTGCATGCTATAAAGTACATTTTTTCAGTTATTTTAAGTGTAATTGGGATTGGTAATAGGTGTTACTGTTTTTTTCTCCCTTCTCTCTTAGTTATTGCTCAGTTTTAAGAAATGTAGGCAATGCAATGAAAAAAATGATTAAAAGAGCATGATAAAAATTATCATTCTTGCATGGGAAAATGACTGGATTAAGGACATTAGTTTGATTTAGTAACAAGTTTGTAAGAGTAAGCAAGTAAATGAAAAAGAACATTGAATACCAAAGCTTTTTTTTCTAGCAAAAACATGTATGCTCAGTAGCAATTCTGCAGCTGGTCTTCATGTTTCCATTGAAACAATCTGATAGAGAAACTGGCTGCCTGGTTCTCTTGTCTCCATGGAGAAAATATGACAAAAACTAGCTACAGGCTGGTGGAGAGTGACTGGCTGAAAGAAAAAAAATGAGAAGAGAAATTGGCTAGGACAATGTTCTCTGAAAGCATTCAGTGGTTTTCCCAGCTGGGACAGCAATACAGAAATGAAAAATAAATGGCACCTAGTAGAAGCACACACTGCACCATGCATCTTAGCATGTTTAACCTTTCTTTTAGGTTAACTCAAATCAGTCATTGTGGCTGTCAGTTTGGGACTTTGTTCCTATTAGGAGAATAAAACTTCAGTATTTGAAGATCTACATACTTGTGTGCATTAGTATTAAGTTAATAGGTTTTTGGGGTGCATTGAAGGTGTGTTTGTATTTTTAGTGCAGGGCTTTCAATAAAACAAAGTTTTGTAAGATTTGACAGACTCAAATGGAAATAAGAAACTATAAAAGTTCAGCTTGTCAAACAGTATATGCATGTAACACAAGCTGGAACTATACATTCAACAAAATGTTGTTATACATAATAGATGGGAATATTAACTTTTTAATGCAAAGATGCTTTCTGCAATGTCTTTAAATGTCAACAATCTAACAGATAAAAACAAAGAGTAGTGAACTATATTAAAAACGTAGAGTGCACACAGCTATGTTACAGGAGACACACAAAGAAATTAACATGTGAATTTGATATTTTCATAATGGCTACTCAGCAGAATACTTGGGTCAAAGGAAAAGAGAATTACTTCCATTAATTGCAAGATGAGCTTCAATAGTGATAGAAGATGATAAAAAAGATTATAATGGCAGACTTGTAATGCTAATGGGCTACTGGCAAGGGAGGAGGATTACACGGTCATGTATTTATATTCCACCTAAAACTGCTATAATGGAGCTTAAGAAAATTCTGGGAGAAATAATCAGTTTTCAGCAAGCAATATTACTTGTAGGTGGGGAATGGAATGTGATTTGCAACAGCGAAGATGTGTCTGGGGGGCCCAGAACGGAAAGTTTACCAAAGAAGGGCAGATATTTGAAGAAATTTATGAAAATATTTGTCATGGAAGATTTGAATTCAGTAATAGTAGTTCAGAATGAATTTACATATTATTCCCGAAGATATAAAAACTGGGTTAGACTAGACAGAGTTTACATTTCACAGGAACATGTCCATTTAATTGAAGGCCTTGATACGTACCAAATAACTATTTCAGATCATGTGCCAATAATAACTAAAATAAAAACACAGGATAAAGAAATAAAAATGAGACACTGGCGCTTTCCCACCTATCTGTTGAAAAGAGAGGAATTTAAGAAGTGGATAGTGGAGATTATTCAGGAGCTACTAGAGAAGATAAACATTTTTTTCTGAAAACACACCTTGATTTTATCCCACTCCCTAGCTGGAGTATGGGTAGAAATGAAAGGGAGCTATGGTAAAGTAGTAACAAGGCATATTTAAGAGGGACTGGCAAATGTTAAAATACTGCAGAACAGGGGGAATCGACTCCAGAATGCCAAGCAGAAAATATGTGATTACCTTGATAATATGCAAGAGTTTAGGGAGATTATTGTTAAGCAACTTTTTTTTTTTTTTTTTGATAGCAGTAGAGCAAAAAAATATTTACCACAACGACTCAGGCAACAAAAAGAAAGGGCTGTCGCCAAGTTTAGGGAGCCTACAACAAGGAATGCAGCAAAAGATCCTGTAGCGGTATTAGAAATATTTAGGAAATTCTATGAAAGTCTGCATAAAGCAGAGAAATATGGAAACCAAGAAAAGATACAAATAGAAATGTTTATGGAAGAATTAAATACGCCAATGTTAGATGTAGAGGAGTCTCAATTATCAACTGTTAGGAAATGAGGAGATGAAATACAAATTGTGACTTATAACCAATCTACAGGAAAGTCCCCAGTAACAGATGGTATTTCCTGTGGAAGTCTGGAAGCTAGGTGGGAAAAGCCTGAAAGATCTGAAAGGTTTTGTTGAACAGTATTTTAAGAGGAGTACCAACATCCTGGAATAAAGCATTGGTAGCTGTAATGCCTAAAGAGGGCACAGGCCCATTTCAGTACTAAACCATCATTATAAAGTGCTCATATCTACAATAGCTAAACCAAAGCAATGCCAAAACGGACACATATGGCTCAATGTGGCTTTACGGAGGGGACTCATTAGCAGAGCACAGATGATCCAGAGGGAAGCCGAATGTAATAAAATACCATTGTTGTTGGTGGGTCTTGATGCAAAGAAAGCATTTGACAGTGTAAGCTGAGACTTTATGAGCAGTGCAATGGAAGCATTTGCATTTCCTGAAAAAATTATAAGGCTGATTAGGAGGCTATACAAGGGATCGGAGGAGAAAATTAAAATGGGCAGGGGTCCTAATAATTTCTACTGGAGCAGAGGGACCAGGCAGGGGTGTGCTCTCTCCCCTTTATTTGCATTTTATTTAGAACCACTGGCAAAGAAAATAAGGGACGCAGAAATTCAAAGATATAATTGGTATGGTAGTCAAGAAAAGTTGGCTCTATTTGCAGACAATATTTTATACATGACAAAACCAGAAAGACATTACAGTGTTGTGGAACATTTTGACAGTTTCATAACTTTTTGGGATCCAAAATTAATGAAGCTAAAACAAAAGCAAAGAGGTTAATTATGTGCCCATACATGAATTGGTTCAGCAATACCCGTACCTATGGGGACATGATTAAATGAAGTATTTAGAAGTATGGATTAAAACTGATTCTGATGTGGCAACTAAGGATACATGGGAAGAGACTAAACAAAAGATAATACAAACACTGAGAAAATGGAAGCTTTGTTATATGGATAGTAAGATACAAGCAAATTCTTTTAGTCCCTTTAGTCTTATACACACGTAAGGCATTTTTTATCAACCAAATGAGAAGTTGTGGATAGCAATTAAAAAAGAGCCAAAGGACTTTACCTGGGAGGGGAAGACAGCAAGAATGAAGTAGGATAAGCAGATTCTTCCATTAGAACAGGGCAGACTGGAATTACCCAACTTGAAGGGATATTTCAGAGCTACACAATTAAGGCTCCTATACTTAGCACAAGTAGAAAATAGGAAGTTATGCACTCATCATAACATTCGATGTATGTAGTCCATCTCGCCTCACATTCTTACCCGTGGGTTTGGAGCCGAATATCTGTTCCGACTCGGCCAAACTTTTTCTAGCTTGAAGTCTTCTATTGGCTGGGCTAAGCAGGTATCCCATGGTGCACTGCTCCATATCCCCAGATCTAGTTTGCTGCAATACTCATTCATACACAACATCCAGATAAACTCGGTAAATAACCACCTAACCTCCAGATCCTCCAGGAAGGGGGAAGGTGGGCGGGTAAGTAAGAATGTGAAGCGAGATGGATTACATACATCGAACGTTATGGTGAGTACATAACTTCCTGATGTTATGTAGTCCAATCTTGCCTACATTCTTACCCGTGGGACAGCGTTCCTAGCACCTACATCCTGGGTGGCTCAAAGGAAAATACTCCTGAGTACTGTGGAGCCAAAGGACGACCTGCCCATAGAAACCACGTCCAATTTGTAATGAGAAACAAATGTGTGAGGAGAAGTCCAAGTAGCTGCAGCACATATATCATCCATTGACAATCTGGCCTGATAGGCTGTAGATGTAGATACAGCCCAAGTAGAGTGAGCCTTGACCGGAAATGGCAGATCTTTTCCTCCCACTTGGTAGATGAAAGAGATGCAACTAGATATCCATCTGGATATGGTGACCTTGGAGACCGGGGACCCAGTTTTGTTTTCCGAAAAGGAGACAAATAGTTGATCCGACTTCCGGATATCTTTTGTTCTGTGCAGATAGAAACGTAACTGTCTGTGTACATCCAATTGATTAAATTTAAATTCTACGTTGCTTGAAAATTGAGGAAAGAATACATGCAACTCAATGGATTGACTAAGCTTAGACACGGAAGCCACTTTAGGAAGAAAAGAAGGGATTGGTCTAAGAGAAACCCTGTCCTTATGGAAGATTAAGTATGGAGGTTTTATAGAGAGGGCTTGAATTTCTGAAACTCGCCTTGCTGAAGTGATTGCTGTTAAGAAGGTGGTTTTCCAGGTCAAGAATTTCAATTCACAGGTAGCTGCAGGCTCGAAAGGTGGTGAAGTAAGGGCTTGTAGAAAACAAGTGAGATCCCAGGGCATGACAGGTTCGAAGACCGGGGGACTGAGTAACAGAGTACCCTTCAGGAACGCCTTGTAGAGTCTATGAGCCATGAGACTAGGCTCATTAGCCACATGAAAATTAGAGATCGCAGCCAATTGAACTTTGATGGTAGCTGATGCGGAACCCTGATGGAAAAGCATAGACAAAAACTCCAAGACTGAAGCAATTGGAGCTGTGTAAGGATCAATTCCTTGGGTATGCACCCAAATAGAAAACCTCTTCCATTTGCTGGAATAAATCTTCCTAGTAGATGGCTTATGAGAGGAAGATAAAATGTGAACCACTTCCGGTGAAAATTTATGAAGCCTAACTACCAACGGAAGTGGAGTAGCCAGGCTGTCAACTGGAGGGTCATCAGAGAGGGGTGGAACTGTCCCAACATGTGTGTCAGTAAATCTGGTTGAGGGTCCAGAATCCAAGGAGTGTCCACAATGTATGGTTGAAGAAAAGGGAACCAGACATGACGAGGCCAGTGTGGACAATCAGAATCATTCTGCTTCCCAAGGATTGCGCTTTCTGAATCACCTTTGACAGCAAGGGAAACGGAGGGGAAGTATAAAGCAGACCGGAGGGCCAATCGTGAATCAGAGCGTCCCTGGGTGACTCCCCCTGTGGGGGGATCAGCATGAAGTAGTTGCTGCATTTGGCATTGAGGGGGCTGGCAAAAAGGTCGCAGCAAGGCTGACCCCATCTGCTGAAGATTCGTTCTGCAATTAGACGATTCAGGGGCCACTCGTAAGGCATCAGAATAGCTCTGCTTAGCCTGTCCGCAATCATGTTGGACTTCCCCGGAATGTGCGTTGCCACCAGAAAAAGTTGGGAAGTTACTGTCCACTGCCACACTCGCATGGCCTCTACACAGGGGGTAAGACCTGGTTCCCCCTTGCTTGTTTAGATACCACACTACTGACATGTTGTCTGAGTGCACTGCAATCGTCCCTAGAGGTAGAAAGCTCTGAAGTGCCTGCAAGGCAAGTAACACTGCTCTCATCTCTAGAACGTTGATATGCAGATGTATCTCGTGATCTTGCCACGTGCCTTGGACTGTCCTGCCAAGATAATGCCCCCCCCCCAGCCCATCTGGGAGGCGTCTGTGGTCACTGTGGCAACCGGGATGGGTGGAACGAAGGGCCTTCCCCTGTCCAAATTGTTGGTGCAAAGCCACCAACTGAGGTCCTGTTTGCATCTGTCTGTGAGCAAAATGGGGTGAGAAAGTGGAAATTTTTGGAGACCATTGAACAAAGAGAAGCTATTGGAGAAGTCTCATGTGCAATCTCGCTAGAGGGACCAACATAACTGTCACTGCCATGGTCCCCAGGAGTTGGAGAACCCATCTTGCCTTTGCTTTTTTCAGGGGCATCAGGATGTGTACTTGTAAGATTCTGATCCTCTCCTGCGCTAAAAATGCTCGCATTTGAATGGTGTCTAATTCTGCACTTATAAAGGTGACACGCTGCTAGGGCAACAAAGCAGATTTTTCCCAATTTAGTGTTATGCCCAACTGTTGACAGAGTGATGATAGTGTCCCTGGTTTGGACTAGTTGATGCCTGGTGGGGGCGGTAAGGAGCCAGTCGTCCAGATACGGAAACACTTGGAATCTCTGCCATCTCAAGTGAGCCGTCACCACTGCCATGCATTTGGTGAACACCCTGGGGGTTGTGGTTAGACCAAAGGGCAGTGCTCGAAACTGGAAATGACTGGCTCCCAGCCGGAAGCGTAGGTGACTCCTGGATGCCCTGTCCATTTTTACATGGTAGTAAGCATCCTTGAGGTCTATGGAGCACATCCATATCTCCTTCTCCCAACAATGGGAGAATCGATTGTAGTGTGACCATATGGAACTTGGACTTCTGTACATAGTTGTTTAGTTGGCTGAGATCTCATATGGGTCTCAGGTCCCCTGTTCTTTTCGACACCAAAAAGAATCGTACCTAATCCGATTTGGTCTGAGGGGACACTCTGGATGGCTCCTTTTCCTAGCAGCTTTGAAACCTCCAAGGCTGCTTGATCCCTTTGACTGGGTGGAACGTCTGGGATATTTCTGATTGATGGGGGGTCTGATGTAAATGGAATGAGGTAATCTCCAGAAATTATTCGTAATACCCATCGGTCCTGGTGATGCTTTTCCAGGCTTCCGGATATAACGAAATTCAACCCCTGACTGGCTCCGGATAAGCACAGCTGGGCACTCCCTCAGGAACAAGAGTAGGGGGAGCCGCGAAAGGTATCGCGGTCTCCCGAATTGCGGGGGCCCCCTCTACCTCTAGGGAGGCATCTCCCTGAATAACCTTCCCTCTGCCTCTGGAGGGGGACTCTCCTTGTGCGGCAGGAAAAAAACACTATGATTTCCTGAACCACATCTTCCCACCCCGCTGGGCCTTGGGGTAAGGCCTAGAAGGAAGGGAAAAATGGACCCCTACGGCAGACAG
Source organism: Protopterus annectens (assembly GCF_019279795.1). Taxonomy (NCBI): domain Eukaryota; kingdom Metazoa; phylum Chordata; order Ceratodontiformes; family Protopteridae; genus Protopterus; species Protopterus annectens. Next base: position 261,507,243 of record NC_056750.1, read on the forward strand.
GGTCTTTCCCTCTTGCTCGCACCTGGTGAGGGTGTCTTTCACTTTGGTTCTGAACAAAGAAGAACCATCAAAGGGGGCGTCAGTGAAGGAAGACTTGAAGGCCTCCGCAAAGTGACACAGGCGGAGCCAGGCTTGCCTTCTAAGGGCAACTCCTGAGCTTGCTGCCCTACTCGCTCCCTCGGCTGCATACGAAATGAGCCACATGGAGGAGTTGACAATGGAATTGAGGGTAGACACCTGGGCGTTAACTGTCTGGGCCACTGCCTCAGGGACGTTACCCGCAAGAGCATCTCCTAACTCCTTGAGGAGATCTCTCTGGAACAGAGTGAAATGAGACAGATAGTTCAGCGACTGTAAGGTAAAGGTTGCTGACGAGAGGGTACGCTTTCCGTACCGGTCCATGGTCCTAGACTCCTTGTTAGGAGGATGGACGGAGGAAGAGGTCTCGGCTACTTCCTTCTGAGTGGCCACCGCCACCATGGCATCTACAATGACTCCTTTGGACAAGAACTCCTTAACCTGGGGAGCAAAAAGAAACTTGTTGGGGCGCCTGGGTAAGGGCTCTACAGAATCGGGGTTTTCCCAAACCCTTCAACAAATTAAATCAAGGAGCTCGAAGGGTGGGGACACCCAGGAGGCGGAGGGCTGAGCACCAAAGGCCTTAAGGAAGACTGACTCCTCCTCAGAAGGGGCTTTGGACGGCCAGTCACCTCTTTGCTTCAGTATCTCCAGGATGTCTGAGAAGGAAACATCATCAGAGGATGACTTGGGGGACCCCTCCGATTCCTCGAGGTCAGTATCAGAGGTGAGGGACTCATCCTGGGAGTCTATGTGCTTCCTCTTGCACATTTTCTTTCTAGGGGGCTCCTCAGGCACGAAGTCTGAAGGGTCCTCAGAAAGTTGGGGACCACTCGTGGGGGTATCCCTAGGCCTTGGTGCTCTGCTGTCCATGGATAGGTGGTGAGGTGATCAGAGGCTCTCAGAGTGGTGGGGGACAGAGTGACCGATCCGCCTGACGTAGCTGACGATCTGGCCAGCACAGTCCACATGGCCTCGAAGGCTGGTCCTCCCGAGTCAGAGGACTGGCCAAGCCTCAGAGACCACGACGGGAGTCGGAATTCCCCGAGCCGAGGTACCAAGAGGGAGACTTTGAACCAAAATATGTCCCGAGATGTCCCCCTCGGGTCCGACTGAAGAATCCCGAGTCCCGAAACCAGAGGATGGAGCAGACGGGGTCGGAGCACATGTCGATACCGATGGAGCCGGAGGGGCCATCGGAACCGGACTAGCAACATCACACGGTGCGGAACACTCCGGCTCCGAAGACAGAGATGTGCTTGGAGGAGGAATGATCGAAGCAGGGGTCGTGACGGGCTCCGGAGCCGACTGGGCCGGAGACTAAAACAATTTTGCCAAAACCGGTGACTGGAGGAGCCTCTGGACCACCCTATCAACATCCACATCCGAAAGGGTCCTGGAGGATTTGGAGGACAGGGAGGGAGATCGAGATCGCCTCTCAGGAGAGACTGGTCTGAGACTGGGCGATCGGCTCCGAAGAGGTTCCAATATAACAGGAGCCGACGCCAATTCCATCAACACCGACACTTCCTGCAGCCCCGAGGACAGTGGAGCCGAGGAGGTCGATGCAATTTTTGTGACTTTCTCCGGAGGCTCCGATGAAGCTGACTGAGCCGGAGATCTCTTTTTTGACTTGGATGATTTAGACTTAGCACTGGGAGAAGAATCTAAGACCTCTTCGAAAGAGGGTTTCAAGAGTCCCTTTAGTTTCAGCTTATTCTCTCTCTCTTGGAGCACTCTGGGACTGAATGCATGGCAAAAGCTGCAGGACTCCTGCAGATGAATGGCTCCCAGGCAATAGACACAAATAGAATGCCCATCGATGATGGACATTTTGTACCCACATTTAGAGCAATTTTTGAAACCGGAAGGTTTGTGCTCTTTGGAATCTTTAGACATATTCATCAGAAACACCAACAACGCAACCCAAGAGAAATTCTGACAGGAAAACTCACAGACACTCAGCACCACAAAAAACGCGGGAATCAGTCAAAGTTGAAACAGTACACACACTCTAGAGAGACACACTGAGACCAACTATGTCAAAAAACCTCTAACTAAAACGGTTTATGACTACAAGGGTAGGAGAACTGAAAAACAAACCTCTAATTTAGAACTGAAAAACAAACCTCTAATTTAAACGGTTTGACAAACAGAAGGATGAAAGGACTAGGTCCTCCAACTGAAACGGGCCTAGCCCGAGGAAACAGTTATAGGGATACCACAAAACAAGCACACTACCAAAATGCTAAGCACTAAAGGACAATAGCTATGAAAATAGCTTTTAGTTTAGAACAATAAAATTTCTTAAGACAAGAAAAAAGGTACTTAGCCACAGCCAAGAGCGAGACCACGTCCGAGCTACACGAGCGGCAAATGAGATCTGGGGATATGGAGCAGTGTACCATGGGATACCTGCTTAGCCCAGCCAATAGAAGACTTCGAGCTAGAAAACGTTTGGCCGAGTCGGAGACGTATTCGGCTCCGAAACCACGGGTAAGAATGTAGACGAGATAGGACTACATAACATCTGTAATTCAAAGTAGTAAGGAATGATGCTAAAACAGGGGGGAAGCTCAAGAACAAGGAGAGACTGGTATTTTGGATGCAGGCCTTTAAGAACAATAATCATATAGATTATTACACCCATAAAGAAGCAGAAAACATTCTAAGAACTAAGCCAACACAGGACTGGAGAAAGGACATTCTGCCAATAGCAGCAATTAGGGATATAGACAATAGGCAAGAGGGGGATGGAATTTACTGCAGAAAACTAGCAAAGGAACCAAGGTATTGGGAGCAAATAGAGACGGAAAGGTAACTGAATGGGAAGAAGCCAAGAATTTATCTGGACTGCAGGTTAGAAATTGCCTTCCCTATCAAGTACTTTATATCACAGTACAGGCAAAAATAAAGAAATAGGGGATCCTAAACGATAGACCAGCACTGATAGAGTTTTTAGTAGAATCTAGAACAGAAGGGGCCATTAAAAAAAGGAATAATTAATACAGCATATACAATATTGCATGATAACTATAAGAATCAATCAGAGGAGGTTAGAAAGGATTGGAAAGAGAGCTTATATAAGCAATTCACAAAGAAACAATGGGAGGATATATGTACGTCTCCAAAATATGCAACAAAATATAGAAGATTTAGGACTTTTGCTGGTAATGGTTACATAAATATTTTTATACCTGTAGTAGACTCCAGAGAATGTTTTCTCAGGTAGACTAAGTTTTGGAGGTACAATGGGGAAGAAAGAGGTACTTGGAAACATTTTCTGGGAATGCAGTGGATTGGCGGACTTTAAGGATTCCCTGCGGGACGCATTGTCAGAGGTACTGGGTGGGCAGATTGGTGTGACAAGCGAGAAGATTTTTTCAGAGCTATGATACAGAATTGGAACTGCCTAGATATGGTAAGGCCTTGCTGTGTCTAATTATGGTGGCTGCCAAAAAAGCAATTACTAGAAAATGGAAATCAAAGTCTAAACCAAACTATATTAGAAGTTGTGAATATAGTAACAGAGACAAAACAACTGGAATTGAGATCTTTAGAAAAGGGTAGGAGCAAACTACATATGACAAAATGGTAATTGTGGGAACAATACATACAGGGGAGGAATGAGGTTTAAAAGAAGGCAGGCCTTAAAAGAGCTATGTAATGTTTGACTGAAAATGACTAGGTAGATAAGTGATATATAATGTTTGCAACTGGGAGCGTGTCAGTATGGTTTGTGATGTAAAATGCTTGCAACTAGGATTGTGTCAGTGTGGTTCATTTTCATTTATCGAAATGTATGATTGTTTATGTCTTAAGTGATGGTTTAATAAAGATGTTTCTCGTTTAAAAAATGGTCAGATTTAATAATTTATATAATGTTGTTTAGGTTATTTGATATCTAGAGATACATGTGAAGTACAATGGTTGTTAATGTTAATTTAATAATTTGATTACATTTGTATGAATATAAACATTTGCCCCTGTCACAAGTGATAATTTAATAAACGCGTTTAAAAAATCCCTCTTGGCAGTAGTTATGAGCCAGTCATCTGGAACCCCTGCAGCCTGACAAGTGCGGCTACCACTGCAATGTACTTCATGACCATCCTAAAGGTTGTGTTGAGTCAGAAAGAGTGTTCTGGATTGAAAAGACTGGCTCCCCACTGAAAGTGCAGGAACCTTCTGGACTGCCTCACTATTTTGTGGTAGTAAGCATCCTGAAGCTCCACTGAGCACACCCAGTTCTCATTCCTCCTGATCATCCAAAACAGCAGTCCGTCTCATGAACTGGCTTAACTTAGAGATCCAGAATGGGCCTGAGATTCCTATTTTTCTTTGGGACCAGACAGAATATTGAGGAGACTCTGGATCCTTGCTGGTCTGGTGGGATCTTCTGGAATGATTCATTTGTCTAGCAGCCGTGCAAACTCTTGGGCTGCTGCCTTTTCTAATGGGGTGGTAACACTGAGGAATCTTCTTTGTTTCAGTAAAATGGGTGAATGAAAGGGAATGTAGTAGCCTCTGGTTATTACTCTCAGCACCCATGAATCTAGAGATGTGACCAAGCAGGCACGAGGGTGTAGAAATAAGCACCCCACCAAAAATGGTTCCAGAGTGCAGCAGTCTGGTAACTTTTGAAGAGTGCTAGAAGGATCCGTTGATGAAAGGGCCGCAAAAACCTTGGTTTTGCACTCCATCTCTACCTCTAGGGCATCATCCTTTAATCCCCCTCCCCTATGGGAGGGGGTGCTGTCACCAGGAGTGTCCTGTGCAAAACAGACTTTCAGAACCATAAACACTTCCCACCTATTTAGTTCTGAGAGAAAGACCTTTGTGGGGTGGAGAAGCAGATGCCGATGGCAGGCAGTGTTCTACAGTCTTGTTCACTTCTGGCGAGTGTGTGTGTTCTTAACATTGGGCCCAAACAAGTTAGACCTGTCAAAAGAGGAATTCAACATCTATGTTTTGAAGTTTTCTACAAAGTCTCAGACTCATCCAGGCATGTCTGTATATAGCAATGCCAGTATATAGGTTGCTAAGGATTTGGGGATGTGTTAGGATAACACTTTTCTTATTGACAGCCTCTGTCTGTAAGCGACAAGGGGTCAGATGGGGGGGGGGGGGTAATTTTACGATTTCTCATCCAACTGTCAAGGATTTGTTTGAGTAGAGTCAGGGATGAACTCTGTTTTACATGGATGGGGTGCCAATTCCACAGAGCAGGTTATGAGAAAGACACCAAACACAATTTCCTAGTAGTGGGTTTCCTGGTCTCTTGCAGGACCATAAGCAAATCCTCAGAAAAACGTGTCTATATGGAATCAAAATCTCATCACCCACAGTGTCAGTTGAAGAGTGGACAGACTGGAATGGATGAGATATCCCTTGTCTTGTGTCAGTAGGTCCATCCTGTGAGGTAACTTGTGAAGCTTGCCCTTAGCTAAATAAAGAAGTGAGAACCAATGCTGTCTGGGCCAAAAGGGAGTCATCAGCAAGATTTTAGGAGCATTCCACTAACTTGAGCAGAACTTTTGGAATGAGAGGAAGGGGAGGGGAAGGCATAAAGAAACATCCCCTTACAGGAAAAAGTCAGGGCATCCACCTTCCAGTCTAGAGGACATGGGGGCTCTGGCACAAAAAATGGAGGAAGCTGTCTGTTCAGAGGAGAGGCAAATAGATCTACTTGAAGAGTACCCCACTGATGGACAATGGATAGAAACACATCCCTGTGAAGCATCCACTAGCGGAATTGTGATATGGACCTGCTCAGTGTGTCTGCCACAATGTTCTGACCTGAGGAATGTAAACTGCCTGACGCATCAATTGATATTGGATAGCAAGTGCCCACACTAGAAGTGTTAACCTGCACAGGAGACAAGATCGCATCGCCCCTTGTTCATTGACATACCACACTGGGGGTATTGTGTGTAAGAACCTTGAGTGGTCCTGGAGTGAAAACAGGATGAAATGCTTGAAAAGCCATTAGAGGAGCTCTCATCTCATTTGACACTGATGTGGTATTTTGTTTGTTGAGGCAACCAGAGGCCCTGCACTTTTAGAAAGCCGAAGGAAGCTCCCCGTCCACATTTGAAGAGTCGGTGAACAGCTCCTGAGTGATGAGGTTGAAAAAGGAACCTTGGATTGAGTGACAACTGCCAATTTCACCACACTGACATCCCAGCTTGAGGCAGGGAAGGAGGAGGACTAAGAAGTCTAGGGGATAAGAATGCTGAAGCCAAACTAACTTTAGAAACCAAATTTGGGTACAAGGAGCATAGAAATGGTGGAGGCCATAAAACCCAGAACTCTCAAAAATTCCCTGGCTGTAACTAAGGCCAGAGGAAGAATAGATTGAAAGAAGGTAATGAAAGTTAAGGCCTTGGGAGGAGGCAGGGATGCAAGCATTGGAAGAGTGGATCCTACAACCCAGAAACACATGAGCTTGTGAAGATGTCAGGAAGGACATTTGCAAATTTATAGTGAACCTCAGGCTTTCTAAGAGAAAAATGGCAAAGTAAAGATGCTGCAGTAAAATCTCTGGAGAGTAGGCTTGTAAAAGTAGGACATCTATGAATGGAAAGACAGGTAACCCCCTTAGCCTGCAAAAAGCTATCACAGGAGTGAGGCATTTGTTGAATACCCTTAGAGCAGTAGAGGTGCCAAACTGCAAAGCAGAGAACTGACCATGCCAGGAAGCAACAGAGAAACGTAAAAAAAAAAAAAAAAACTTCCTGAAAAGGGGAGGAATACGGATATGTAGACAAGCATCCTTGAGGTCCACAGAAACTGGAAAAGCCAGAGGAAACAGCAAAGGAAAAAGCCTGAAGGGACAACATCCGAAAGGAAGGGACCTTAAGAAAGGTGTTTAGTTGAGAGAGATACAGAATGGGTCTCCAAGTGGCTTCTTTCCTGGGGGCCAAGAACATCCTGGAAAAAAACTCCTTACTCCTTTGAGAAACTGGAACTTTCTGAATAGTTCCCAGACCCAAAAAGACTCTAAAGCACCCCTGGGGAAAAAGGCTAATTGTTCCAGAGGGGGCTAAGGAATGCCCATGAAAGGAGGGGGGGGGATTTCTAGTCCATATAATACCCTAGAAAAATAATGGACAATGCTCAGGAATCTTGAGCAATCTTTAACGAAACAGGAAGGGATAGCAAAAAGATGGAGAAAGAGGAATATGGCTGAGAAGATTCAGGACAGTCAGACAGCACCTGGTTTGTCAGGATAAAGAGATTTCAGAGTTGAAGACGTCAGAGTAGCTTTAGTAGGAGGTGCCCTTCTACCACCCATCTGAGTAGCTTTAGTAGGAGGTGCCCTTCTACCACCCTTTTTACCTTTGGGAGGAGGGCTAGAATGCCTATGAACAAAAGCTAGCTTAATAGGCCAATTCCTTTGGAATTTAGGTACAGGAGAACAAATATCTTTTAGGTCTTGTAAGGCCTTTCCTTTTCCTGTAGGGGCTTAAACAAATTTACAGCAGCAACGCCAAACAAATGCTTGTTATCCAGAGGAGCATTCATCAACTTAGCTTTAATATCATCATGCAAAGGTTGAAGCCAAAGCCAGGAATATCTCCTCAGCGCAGAACCAAAAGCAGCAGCCCTAGAAGCAACATCTGCAGAATCATAACTGCATTTAATAGAATGGTGAGCCACCTGAGAAGAAGTCCCTAACAAGGAGAGCAAAAGTATTCCTCTCAGAATCAGGAAGGTCAGAAATAACCTGACAGGCTTGAAATGGAAGAGCCACAATACATCTCATCATATGGGTCTGATAACTGACAGCTCTAAAAGCAAGGATAGCTGAGGTATATACCCTTCTTACCCAGTCTTTTCATAGTTCTGCTGTCCTAATCAACAGGAAACAACTTTACAAAAGCCAGTAATTTAGATGGCTTGTCAGAAGCCACAGACTCCACAGAAGGGGTCAGCAGATGGGCATTTATAGAAGATTTTGCAATTTGTAATCAGGCACCTTTTAAAACTGAACAGATTTTTTAGGAGCAGCAGGTTGGGAATCAGGAGCCTGAGACACAGTAGAAAAGACTTCTAACAAGGCAGCCAGATCAGAAGGAAGTGCAAAAGGTCTAGGAGAGTCCATTTGCAGAAGCTCATAATACCTCTTCTGTACTTCAGAAACCTAGGCACAATACCAATTAAAAAATTCCATCATTCGAGAAACTGTCCCCCCCAAAGGAAATTGCCTCAAAAGGAGAAGCAAGACTAGTGGACACCTCTTACTCAGAGCCATAGCCTAAGGGAGAAAGAACCTGGGAAGAATAGGAAAGGGATTCCTCAACCATATCCTCCTCCTCCAATGAATCATGTTCTCTTGGCCTCTTAAGAGGAGCAGAAGACCAAGGGGGAGCTGGAACAGAAACCCTTTGAGGAGGTTTCAAAGTCATAAGAGCATTTAACAAACTAAGTGAAATTCTGCCATTACTCTGAGGATCCTTAGGAGCAGGAGAAACATGTTTTGCTTTATGTTTCTTCTTTAAACGGATGTTAGCCTTGTAAAACTTAGAAGGCTCAGACCCGGTACAATGCTCTATAATGGTAGTCAGTACCTCCTCCCTAACCAAAATCTGAGGAACAACCCTAGGCCCTTTGGTAATAATCAGCCATGGCTCCAAGCAGACATCTCCAAGGCCTCCAGGGACATGCATGAAGTCAGATCCATGCTGGCCCCTGAATCGGTCATGGCAGAGAAATACAACAAAGGAGCAGGGCGATGATCTGGGCTTTCATGAGCCTCAAGAGAGAGACATCTGGCAGAGGTGGTACAGCCAAAGAATTAGACCTTGCTTTCTTGGCCTTTTTCTTTGCAGACGGCTGACCCTCTGAGCGGTAAGTTCCTTCCATGGCATCTTTTCCAAAAGCTTAAGAAGTTAGTTTTCCAAATATATGACCAAAGATAAAAGCAGACTATGCAGAGTCTTCAAGACGAAAGCCTGGCAAATAGAACAGGGCATATGGTCGTGGGAAGCACCTGGACAGAATAAACACTGCTTGTGACAAACTTTATACGGAATCTGTCTCCTGTACTGGCATTCACCCTTTCTGGATGACATGAACCCCACAAGTAACAAAGACAAAGGAAACAGATAACAGCAAAACCGTAATGGGGCACTTATCTAAAAACACCTTTGAAAATCAATACATAATAGACGATCAAAGATGGCGTTCAGACTGGCAGCAAAGAAGTTCTGAGTTTGGTACATCTGGACGGCACCTTTACGCCGTACGCTGCAAGCAGGGAGCATAAGTGTGGCAAAGATGTACCCTTAGCAGCCTAAAGGCTTTGGTATACTGGCAGGACTTCGGGCCGCCCATGGTAGGGGATCCCAACTGTAAAGAATACTGCAACAGTGAAATGGAAGGACATGTGCTGACATCCCATAAATGCAGATGTCTCGCAGGCCAGAAGGATGAAGAGTACAAAGCTCTAGAAACCATGCAAAACATTCAGCCTTCAGCAGTATAAACCACAGTAGTTACTACTACTGCAACAGTGATCCACAAGATAAAAATTAAATACAACTGATGTTCATTTAAAACTGATCAATTTTTTTTTATTCCAGAACTTAATGTGAAAACTACTCGTCTGTTACACACCCAAGAACAGTTCTAAGTACTTACCTGAAACCTTTGAATCTGTGCTTTATGAGCTGCTTCCCTTGCTTTGGCCAAGGCACCATCTCTTTCCTCAATTTCATGACAAAGTTCATCAACCTAATAAACAAAATAAACCTTACGTCAATATACTGTCTACAAAATAAAAAAGTCACTTGATACTCAGACTAAAATACAGAGGTGTGGCATATAAAATATACCTGAATACAGTCAGAACAGGCAATTCAAATAAGGGATGTTCACATTAGCTGAGAATACAAACCATATGAAGTGCTCATTACAATAGGATATTCCTCTTTACCTATGGAGGAAATTAGGCATGTGAAGTAATGTAGGTGGCAATGTACAAAAACGGCTCGAACCCCCCCCCCCGGCATCAACAGAATTTCTCTCTCAAACATCCATTTGATACAACCTATATACATCCAATGAAGGATCACTGCTGCAGAAATTTAAAAAAAGCTTGAAGTGTCAGTACTTTGGCAAATTTGGTCTCACAGTGCAATATCCCTAGGGGTACAATTTTCAGTTTTGAGCCACAGCTATTAGAGGAATCCTAGCTTTAAAAATGGATTCATTTACACAATCTGACATCTTTCTTGAACACAAAGATAAATGAACAGAGAGGCCTGTACTAACATATGCTTAGGAAACTCTAAAGGTAAAATGATGCAACATGCATGCATGCACTACCTAGCAAATAAAACTGAAAAGGAAGTGACCAGGAGAACTGAACATCTAGTGACAAAGTCCCCTAAACATTTGTGTTAAAACTAGTAAATAAAAAATGCACTGATTGGAAAGTGTGCAAAAACAACTATTTGGAACTCTGCCCTCAAAAGAAACTTCGTCAACCCCCTTTCCTAACAGATAATGGACAATCTGCCCATTCTGAATTCATACCACAGTTGTGTTCTTATACAAATAAATAAATTGGGAGTCCTCAAACTAAATTCCGTATGTCATGTCCTGAAAATTACTAATGACTTTAAATGTTGAAATTAAGTCCCAGATTTTTTTTTTGTGATCAAGTTAAATTAAGTGTATGGGCACAACAGTTCCTAAAAGGCATTTCAATACAGATGCTTGCAGATTACAACATTTACAAGTTATTTATGTTTTATTTTGCCCATCTGTTGACTGGGTAAGCACACTGGACACAACTATCTTTTCACATGAGTGGCACTAAGTGACTTAGTCACGCAGTAGGCAAAGGGTGAAAGCAAGCAAACCATGTACCCTGGGCCCAGGAAGCAGCTCCTTAACAGCTCAGAGCTTTAGTCTGCTGCAGCTTACAACAACTGGTAGAGACAGCAGTGTTTAGTAGCATGCGAGCACCAATCAAAACGGATGAATGCTCTTGTGGAAGCCAGGGAGTCATCATTAGACTTTAAAAAAATAAACAGGGCCTGTGTGCTAGCTTAGGGGTGCTTAAAACTGAGGTAATGGATATAATATGAATGCCTTAGCCTTAAAAAAGGAACATTACCATTTCTGCTTATATCTGCACAAATTGTTACTAGGCTAATCATCTGGGGCCCTTTATAATCCTAGCCAAGTTTTCCCAAAGAACAATGATGTCCTGTATCCAAACAGGACACTGAGCGCCAGACATTTATAAGCTACCTCTGTCCATACGAGATATGGCTGCCAGGCCTGGTGTAAATTTCCTATTCCCCAGCCACTGGTCTAGGTTACACAAACTGAGTAGTAGACAAACAGCTTTACATGGATGGGAAGTCTGTTCCATAGAAAGGGCGGTCTCTGGCTCACATCTGTCTCTCCAGCATGTTCCCTTTAAGTCATGGACAAAATTCAGGTCCCTAGACCTTACATTGATTTACAAATATGTAGGAAATCCATAAGTGAGGGGTTTGAGGATGCCTTGTAAGCCAGGCACAGATCACCTCTCAGCAATTTATAGGAGACTGAATAGAGGGAAAGGGCTTTAAGGCACTCTGCATAAGGCAGGTTTGTTATGCCTTGTATTCAATTTAAGGAACCTCTTTGGTCTCTCCAGCTGCTGCATATCCCGGTCAGGTACATATCAAAGAGAGCGCTGGTCTTATATGGGTGGAGGAGAGTGAAATAATCACCTCTTCAGACTTAGAAGCCATGCCCTTACTTGTAAGTTGTGCAACATAAAAAGGACTTCCTCACCACTGTGGCTATGTGATGGTTAACGATAAGACTACCGTCTACATGCATACCCAGATCCCTGACCACTGGGTCCATTCTTGGGGGCATATTATCAACACGATAGTTAGGTGGGATGGTTAACTTCCAAAAGGGTGCAATTATGCATGCATTTCTTGGCAGAGAGTTTAAGACCACGGTTTTGCCACCATTTGTTAGTCAGAGACTAATCTTCTTGAATACCAGTGTCTGCAGGGGGGTCAATAACCCTCAGCTTGCAATCATCTGCAAACTTAGTCAGCCATAAACCTTCAGCATTTGCTTCCATTTCAAAGAAATGGATGCCAAAAAGTAGCAGGCGCAGTAATGGGCAATAGGGGATTCCACTATTGACTGGCCTCCTGCTGGAGGTGGCTTCACTTGTTTTGACTTTATGGGTCCTATCGGTGAGCCAGATGGCTATCTAGAGGGTGACTATGGGTTTATACCTAAATTAGTCTGAGTGGGGTATTGTATCAAGTTTTAGTCAGATCCAGATAAGCTGTGTGCACAGTCTTACCTTCATTTAGTGTTTTATTGACCATCTCAAAAAAGTTCACCAGATTTAACAGGCATGAATTTCCTTTAACAAAGCCAAACTGTGATGTCCACCACTTCCAGGTTACTCATGTCTTCATTTATCATGTCCATAATCATTCTTTCCATGGCCTTGCATATGAAGCTGGTAAGACTTATGGGCCTGTAGTTAGCTGGATCAGTGGTTGGACCTTCTTTGTGCAGGGGAATGACTGTAGCCATCTTCCAGTCCTTCAGCACAAAACCTGACTGAAGGCTCCAGTTCAAAAATGATTCAACTGTGCCAGAGGTCATATTTCAAACTACTTATTAAACATTCAGGGATGTTATCGGGGCCCACAGATGGTGTGTTTTTTTGGCCTTGAAAAGTGCACAGATGACCTGTTCCCTAGTAATGGATGGGGGGATTGTGGTATGCAGTATTTCCTTTGGATTATCAAGGGAGGAGTGAGGGGAGAAATTTGAACTGACCCTGCAAGCTACAAGGTAGCCAATGGTTTCAGCTTCAATGTTAGTGAAGCCATTAACAATAAGTTCTACACAATGTTGTGCATTTCCTTTGATGTTACAGACATAGCTGTAGGAAGCTTTGTAGTTGTCCTTTGCCTGAGAAGCTATTTTCTTCTTCAAATTTAGCATTTGAAGCATTAATTAACCCTCTTAGCTGCCCGTTTGGAATAGTTATGGGGCTTTTTACTATGTATGGCTTTGCTTCTGCTATGCTTGGCCAAGACTTTTTTCTCCTGTTGTATAACCGATGGATATTGTGAACTCACCAGGATGGCTTGCCTTCTGAGTTTGTCTTATTCTTAATACAAGCAGGCAAAGACCACTCTATACAGCTATCAATACAGCTGTACAGAGATTTTGTAAATAGCTCAGCATATGCTATGGTGTTTACTGGGTTTGGTGGTGCTTGGAATTTAGCCAAGGTGTTTAGTAGAGAGGTTACCTCTGGAATAGTTCCTAAAAGTTTTTGGCTTCACTGGATCCCCAGATTTAATTTTTCTTTCAAGTAATACTGCCTCATGGTCAGACCTAATGAGCAAAGCCATAAGGCTGGGTGATGAACATCACTCCCCCATGTTTGTGAGCACAAAGTTAAGGATGTTTGCACCTCTGGTAGGAGAATGGACTAACTGTTCCAGGATGTTGGTATTAGCAAAGTTTAGGAATCGCTGGGCTTGTGTATAAGAAGTGGTGTAGGATTCCGAATCTATAGAGAAGTAGTTGAGATTCCTCGTACTGAGCTGAACACTGAGGCACTCAAGAACATTCAGATAGGTAGTATAGGTTTCCTGGGACATTGGAGGACCTACAAGTTGCAAAGATATGGTTCAAGACACTGTTTATGGTGAGTTGAACATGCATGAGTTCCAGTGTGTCATATGCTTTAACTTGTCTGGTTGGGAGGTTGGTTTTAATATAGAGTGAGACTCCTCTGCCTTTAGTTCCCTCCTGTGCAGTAGTTGGTCTAAAGGTGTGAAAGGCATGGTCTTCATTACTACATAGATGTCTACACTGTCCAGAGAGAAAGCGGCTTGAAGGGGGTGGAGTTTCTTATTAAGGATTTCTACCACTGAGCAGTATTACCTTCAGATATTCCTTCACAGGTTCAGTTATGTCAGTAGGTTTTATCAGCTTGGCATTGGATAAAAAAGGCAATACAGGGGTGGAAAAGGTCTTTGCCAATATCAAAAAGCCTAGTGGGGATAAAAGCAGACCATCCCTGGCAAAACAGAGCAGTCTGTTAAACCAAGCCCTCTCAGGCCATCAAATATTGTACCCCCCTTGGACTGACACCAGAAGCTAAGCCAACTGTTAAAATCAATAATTTTCTGTCGGTAATGTGGCATTAACCTTGAGAAGGTAGTATGTTGCTCAATGCTAGGATCATACCTGCCTGAGACGCAATCAGCGAGCTCGATCATGTCTCACTTCATATAGTCAAGTGGGTTATGTCTCAGGTCATTAACACCCACATGGACTATGACAGAGTCATAGTGGTACCTGTGGTTCAATGATCTGAGCGACCATGCGACATGACGGATCCCAGCCCCAGAAAGGCAGCTAACCATGATTTTCTCCTTACTCGGTCTGTTGAGGGGAACATTGGTGTGCCTCACTACAGAATCACCAATGACCAGGAAAGTTGGCTGTGCACTGGTTTGCCTTAAAGGCTTAGCAGAAGAGGTGTTGGATATAGTGTTATTATGTATAGTTGTGGGGGTGGTTTAAGGCGCGTTTTCGTGATAGCTGAGGACACTTTTTTTGTGCTGTGCAGGAGGCCTTTGTGTTTTATGAAGGTTACCTATAAGTGAATCAACATAAGCAGTTATGTGTAGGGTCTTTACACTGTGCAGTAGGAGTGGTGCAAGTCACAACCTCTATAGGATAAGTTTTGGTTGCATTACAGAGTTGGGCTTTTAGCATTAATGTATTTACACCTCTCACATACTTTGTTTTAGTAAGATTAAGTGGGTTATCAGTACACATGAAGCCTCAGAATGCCCATATCAACCAGACTGTCCACAGATAAAGTCAGGAACTCCATGCCCGTGGCTACTGATCTACTACGGAGTGATGGAAATTTAAACAGAGTTCCCTGTCTTACTGACCTGTTAACTATGTGCAATGCTCAGCTATATGCAAACCAGATGCTCTAGTAGTTACTGTGGTGTGTAAGAAAATAAATACATAAAATGTAAAAGAACTATACTGAAAACTGAAAATGTAAAGATAATGGACAACAGCTTTAACAATGAAATGAAAGTTCTGAATGCGCCAGAAATACTTGCAGAAATGGCTCCCATTCTTCTATTTCTGGGATACAAGGTAGGGTGCTGAACTTTCATTAATTTTGCACCTCTGCTTTTTGCTATGGACCCTGTGCCCTCATTCCGACTGTGTAAAGACATGCATGAAGTGGCCTTGGGTACCCTAAAGGAAAGCTCCACCTTCTCGTATAGTTTAACTCAACAATTAGGTTCTCCCTACAAAATGATTTCAGGACTGTGTAGGTACCTGAAACAGTACAGTTTTGTACCTACCATAAATGTAGATGTTCGAGTGCTCATACAGCTGCAGTCATAACAGATGGGTTATCCTGCCGTCAGGCGGGTCCTTGGTCGGCCGAATTCCAAAGTCTAGGTCCGGTGTCGGTTGTCGTCGCTTCTTCCCTGACGTCAGTGCGGCAGGAGTACAAAAGAGGCAGCCAACGCCATTTTCTTCAGTTTTTCTTGCCCCAGATGTCAGGTGCCCCCAGAAGGAAGGCAAGCATAATGTTATGCAAAGATGCAATGTTGATAAATCAAAAACAGTAGTTGCAAGCAAATACACCATAAAAGAATACCCCAAAAAGGTTGTATGAAAAGGGTTTGTCATAAGGCCTGTCCTAAGAGGGGATGGAGGGAGGGCAACCTGGACTGCAGCTGTATGAGCACTCGAACATCTACATTTATGGTAGGTACAAAACTGTACTATGTTCATTGTGCATACAGCTGCAGTCATAACAGATGGGTAG
The DNA here is from genome assembly GCF_019279795.1 of Protopterus annectens. Classification (NCBI taxonomy): domain Eukaryota; kingdom Metazoa; phylum Chordata; order Ceratodontiformes; family Protopteridae; genus Protopterus; species Protopterus annectens. Next base: position 261,523,195 of record NC_056750.1, read on the forward strand.
AATCCCAAAGCTAAGTAAGGGTGGTAGGCACTAAGTGGAACTAGGAGGGGCTAGGATGCCCTGCAGGACTGCTGTGGCAAAGCCCGCTCTAGATTTTGAGTATAGTGGGAGGTGATAGTGTTTGGAGAAAGTGTGCACTGAACTCCAGGTGGCTGCTTCCAAAATATCCTTGGTAGGGACCCCCCTGAGGAAAGCTGCAGAGGTAGCTGTGGCTCTGGTGGAGTGGGATCTGATGCATGCAGGCACAGTTTTTCCATGAAATGAGTAACAAAAGCGTATGCAGTGGGCTATCCATTTTGAAATTGTCTGTTTGGAAATAGCCTTTCCTTGAGCACCTGCAGCATAGGACACAAAGAGTTGCTCAGATTTCCTGAATGGCTTTGTCCTGTCAAGTAGTAACGAAGTTGTCTGTGAATGTCCAAGGAATGTAGTAGTCTTTCCCCTTTGTTTTGAGGATTAGGATAAAAGGTAGGTAAGTGGATAGTCTGATTCAAATCTACACTGGACACTACCTTTGGCATAAAGGTAGGGTTGGTTCGTAAGGAAACTCTGTCCTGATGGAAAATGATAAATGGTTGCACAGCCATGAGGGCCTGTAGCTCCGAAACCCTGCGAGCTGAGGTGATAGCCAGAAGAAAGGCTGTTTTCCACGACAAGTACTGTAACTCTGATGAAGAAGCTGGCTCGAAGAGAGGAAGGGTCAGCTTTTCCAATATGAAGTTGAGGTCCCAAGCAGGGGCTGGTGGTTTCCTTGGGGGTTTTATATTCTTTGCCCCTCTGAGGAACTGCCTTCAGAGAGGATGAGAGAATAAAAGAGGATCTGTGTTGTATTGTGCAGAAATGGCTGAAGCGAGGATCTTGATGGAGGAGAAGGAAAGTCCATTGTTTAACATCTCGGCTAGGTACTGTAAAATTTGAGGTATGTTTATTACCCAAGGATTCTGTCCCTATTCTTGATTCCAGGCACAAAATCATTTCCATTTGGCGGAGTAGGCCTTTCTAGCAGAAGGTCTTCTGGCCTCCAAGATGACATCCTGCACCTCCTTGGAGAGGAGAAACTGTTGGGAAATCAAGGAATTCTCTATGCAGCTAGATTTAGAGTTATGAGATGGCTGTGAAGAGTTTTGTAGTTGTGCTGGGACAACAGAAGAGGGACTAGAGGCATGATCCATGGTGGGGAATGCGTCAGGCTCTTTAGGAGCGGATACCAGTGTTGTCTTGGCCAGTCTGGAGCAATGAGAATCATTTTCGGCCTCTCTGCTCTGGCTTTTAATAGAACTTTGGACAGCAGAGGAAGAGGCGGGAAGGCATAGACTGTCAATGTTGCCCAATTGAAGGAAAGTGCGTCCACTTTCCAGGCCTGTGGATGATAGGTCCTTGAACAAAATTTTTTCAACTGGCAATTTCTGTGGGTAGCAAAGAGATCTATGTCTGGCTGTCCCCATGCCTGAGTTATCTTTGTGAAAACTTAAGGATGCAACTTCCATTCATGTGGATCTGTCATATTCTGCTTAGGTTGTCTGCCAGTGTGTTTTCCTTCCCTGGCAGGAATTGTGCCTGTAGTTGAATTTGCAATTCCAGTGCTGTGTCCCATAGGGTCATGGCTTGCCTGCACAGGGGGTATGAATGAGTTCCCCCCTGTTTGTTTATGTACCACATCACTGTGGTGTTGTCTGTCCTTATCAATAGCTGGCCTGGATGCAGTAGGTCTTTGAAGGTCATAATAGCCTTTTGCACGGCTAGCATTTCCTTTTGGTTGATGTGAAGGTGCTTCTCTTTTCGGGTCTAGTTTCCCTGAATGCACTGATCTGTCATGTGTGCTCCCCAGGCGTAGTCTGAGGCGTCTGTTGTGATGATTTGAGTTGCTTGAGGTACACAGAAAGGAAGACCTGTGTTTCTTTGGCAAGCTTGAGCCGACCACATAAATTCCTTTTGAAGGCATGGAATGAGTGGTATAATTGCTTCCAAGCTGTGGCTGTGTTGAGACCATAAGTTTTTTAGGTACCATTGAAGTTTCCTCATATGCAGCTTTGCACATGGGATTAGTAGGATGCAAGATGCCATGAATCCCAGAGCCTGCAGGACTTTCCTTGCAGTTAGCCTGGTGTAAGTTGCCATTTTTCTGAAGTATTGAGACAGTTGCCCTTGCTTGTCTGGCGTGAGGTAGGCCATCTGGGTGGTTGTATCCAAGCTGGCACCCAGGAAAATTATTTGTTGAGAGGGTATTAGTTTTGATTTCTTTTGTTGACTGTGTATCCCAGGAAGTTCAACATTTTTATTACAAGCGCCAGGTGCTGCAGTAGTATGTCCTTGCTGTCCGCTTGGATCAGGCAGTCGTCCAGATATGGGTAGATTTGTATCCCTTGTAGTCTGCAGAAGGCGATTACTGATGCCAGGCATTTAAGTAAACACTCTGGGCAGTAGATAAGCCAAAGGGCAATGCAGAGAATTGGTAATGGGTTGAACCTGCAAGAAATCTGAGGTATCTTCTGCAATCTTGTCTGATAGGGACATGCAGGTATGCCTCCTTGAGGTCCAATGTTACCAGCCAAGACTCCTTGCCCAGCATGGGAAGAAGCTGCTGTAATGTGAGCATCTTGAATTTTGGCACCTGTAGGTATGTGTTTAGGATGGATAGGTCTAAGATAGGTCTCCAATCTTTGTCTTTCCTTGGTACCAGGAATAGTCTGGAATAAAACCCTTGACCTTGTTCTTTTGCAGGTACCTCTTGAATTGCTTTCATGTCCATGAGAGATGAAATTTGTTTTTGTGCCTCTGCCCTTTGATTTTGTGGCAGGTTTGGCATGCCTCTCAATTTTGGAAGGGTGTGAAAGTGGAACCTGTAGCCTCTTGTCTATAATGTCCAGAATCCATTTGTCTCTTGTAACAATATGCCAATTTTTTGAGAATAATGTCAGTTTTCCGCCCAAAGGTGCTGCCATTAAAGCTTTGCTTGGCAGGTGTAGGGGGAAGTCACTGTGTCTGTTTTCTAAAAGACTGTGATCCGTCTTCTCCACCTCTTGGGGTTGGTGTTTGCCACTGTCTGGCTCTGAAAGATCCTTGAGGTTGCCCTCTACCCCTTGAACGCCTGTATCTGCCCCTTTGAGGTCTGTCCGTGGCTGGAAAGGATCAATTTTTTGAAGGCCAGTTTCTGCTGAAACGTGGAGGCTGTACCTGCAGGAAATCTTTCACTGTTTGCATTGATTTCGCTTTTTCCTCCATTTCTTTAGCACCTCCTCAGCTTTAACACCAAACAATACATATTTTTGACGAGGTGCATCTAATAATTTAGCTTTAACATGATCTGGTAGGGTTTTGCTCCTTGAGCCAAGCATGCCTACGTATAACAGACCCCGTAACAGCAGCTCTACATGAGGCCTCATCAAAACCACACTGCAAGGTATGTTTACCCACTTGCTCTGCACCATGCAACAAATCCTGCAACTCTTTTAAATCTGGTTGTTCTGGTTGTGTCATCTTGCTTTTCAGCTGAGATATCAAAAACTGTTGATACTTTAACATATGAAACTGACAGTTTAATGCCCTCATGGTTAAAGTGGCTGAGGTGTCCACCTTTTCCCCCCACCTTTCTAAAGCTCTGTAATCTCTCTCTGAAGGTAATGGGTTTTTAGCAGTAGAGGCCTTAATTCCCTTGGGACCCTGTGAAATAGTTTCTGGGTCAGCAGTATGGCTTTTGTATAGGAACTGGTGAGAATCAGGAACCTGGTAATACCTGTCTGGTTTAACAGGAGCTGGAGGCAGAGAGTCAGGATTAAGGCTGGCTTCTGTGTACACATCATCCAATATATCTAAAACAGGACGGATAGCCAGAGGCCTATGCTGGGGAAGCAGAAGAAATTCCCTGAGCCTTTTCTTGGAATCTGAGTAATCTTGGCCTTCCCAGTGAAAGTGTTCCCTCAATGTATGCAGGGTTTCCCCAAAAGAGAAGTCCTCAGGGGGGGAGACCGAGGGAATAGACTCCTCTGCATCAGAATCTTCGAAGGAAGAATAGGCATAATCCTGGTCCTCGGAAAGTTCTGAGGTAATAGAAGCTTGATCTGAGGAAGGATAGTCTTCCTCTAATCTGGGCCTTTTGTCAGAGGGGGGTTGAGAACCCCTGATAAGAGTAATCAAATCCTCAGCCATTTTAAGCATCTGTTTTTCAGGCATGGTGCCTTGAAAGGGGGTCAGAGGAACCTGTTTTTTGGTTTGTGTGGCTGTTTTGGATTTAGTGAAGGCTTTAATAGAGAAGGAGGAAGGCCTGAAGACCCCTTGAGAAATGGCAGGCCTGTCTAAATTCTGAGTTTCCCCGCCAGGAGTGGCGTCGGTATCTGGAGTAGGAATAGGGGCCAAGGAGCCTGTGACCTCGGGCACTGAAGACACCGGTAATGCATTGTCATTCAGTGGCTGCGTCGGCGCTTCGCTGAGTACCGGAGAACCGGTAGTCGGCCTTAGCGTGGTTACAGTAGGTGGTGCGGACCTCGTATGTCGGTCCTTATCCTTGCGTTTTTTTCTCAAAACTGGAGTCGGAGTATCCGACGACATAATATAATTAAATTTTTTTTTGCCAAAAAAGTGAAGGGCGAACTCCGCCCGACGCTTAATAGTGCGTTTGTTGAATCTAGCACAAAAACGGCAGGCCGAGACGTCGTGGTCTGGGCCTAAGCAAGGTATACAGAAAGAATGGAAATCCTTATGTGGTATTTGCTTCCCACATGAAATGCAATTATTAACTCTGACATCGGTCTGAGGCAAGAAAAGTTTCCCCAACGGGGTACTTAGCTTTCAAGAAGACTTTGGCTAAAATACTTTCGTAAATCTCAAGAGCTGGCCGACCGGCACTTGCCAACTGCTTCTGCTTCGGGCACCGCGCGACAAAAAAGACTGGAGAAAATGGCGTCGGCTGCCTCTTTTGTACCCCTGCCGCACTGACGTCAGGGAAGAAGCGACGACAACCGATGCCGGACCTAGACTTTGGAATTCGGCCGACCGAGGACCCGCCTGACGGAAGGATAACCCATCTGTTATGACTGCAGCTGTATGCACGATGAACATCTGCTTGTACTTTATAAAACTTTAATTTCCTCACTTTGGTATCAAAGGAAAAGAAAGACCACTCACTTTTTTTTTTTTTTAAGCTTAACTTCTCACATTAGTTGCAGAGGAATTTGTCTTCACCTGTATTGGCATATCACAGACAAAGAGAAATCTGTAGTTAAGAGCTTAGGCTGCTGTAAACAAGACAGAGAGGTGTGAAACTGTTTCCCCATTGTCTTTATTGCAGAGGAAGAAAACTAAACATTGAATCACAGCTGCTTTCAATGTAGCCATGCCTTTCATAGCAAAATAGAGCAATTAGATTAGTTAATGGTTCAAAGTCAGTTGTCACCTTTTTTGACAAACTTACATAAGCAGCGTAACAGTACTGAAATGTTAAGCTATAAACATTAAATGTTTGTTTATACTACTTTACATTTTAAGATGACTTGAATATAGTATCATTCTCTCTCTCAGAGCTATAAATCGCACAGTTTAAATATACACACCAGTATGACTATTTCCCAAATCAGATAACTACAACTAAGCAAAAATCCTTCAATAATTTGCACCTATAGCTATGTGATAATTTGACCGTCTCTGTAATTCATGAGCAACGTACTGTTTCGAGAAAGTACAAAATAACTTTTAAACTATATGTACATAGACAACCATGTGTATATGCAGAAGCTTATTGTGAGTACTTGTACTTTCTCAACTCAGTGTAAAAACCTGCCTATGTTATGTCCATTAATTCTACTGTCATGAAATATACTAACTCATGTGATAGATACATTCTCTATCTGTGGAGCTTTTCTCCCCGGTCCTCCACTGAAAAAGGACTTGTGTTCAGTCGGACTTCCCCAGTAAACAAATAAAGATGTCGGTTACATTTAGAGAAAAATCTGAAAATATTTTCTTGTAATTCTTGTGAAGTATCAGCACATTTACAAAAGTGTAGGCAGGGGAAGGCTGCCGATTCATCTTGGACTACAAAAAGACACTTTTAACAAAGGCCTGCAATTTAGCAACTGTTTTGGTTGCAGCTGTAGAATTCCTTAGTATACAACACAAGCCCTGAAGCACACACAAAGGAGGGTCATTCAAGAAATAAAAGTAGTAGTCCTGTTACAGACAGTATACAAGATGACAATGAATGAAACTATTCCCATTATATGTTAATGAGATGGGAATACACCACTACTTTCTTATGTCTAGCATGACACATAAGCAGACCTGAAATGGATTATGGGAAAGAAAAAGGCTTTAACAAAATAAGAGAATGTTGATATGTCAAGCCCCACTGACAGCCATTTTGCAGAAAAAGTATTAAAATTCTATAAGTAGCAGTCAGAGTGATTTTGAGGTATTAAAATAACTCTGAAAACAAAGTGAAAAAACAGATTTTTTTTAGTTTTAAGTGGAATTTTCCTTTAAATCAATGTCATCCTCTGGATTAGGGTTCTGTACATGTGTCTACTTAGAGAGGAACCATTTTAAGGGAAACCAAGTTTTTTTATAAAAGCTATGAACACAAAATTTAAAGTTTGAATTGTTTTCAACGATTTTGACTTTTTCTCTCAAGAGTACAAAGTTAATTCTGTGAAAACTGTGTAAAAGTTTAAGTATTGGTACCAATTCCTTCAGTATACTGAATTGTCTGTTTCCGTTAATAATTTAATAAAATTTTTAAAAAAATGACATCCAAGGATTTTTTTAGTTCTTTCATTCAAAGTGAACAATCATATGTCAGTTCAAAAACTAATGTAAAAATGAAGTAAAAATTAATTCTCATTCAACTTTTCTTTTTTTAAACAGGGGCTAAAATCCCTTTAAAAAT